>NC_062232.1:128678949-129001699 GCF_902686445.1 Sciurus carolinensis | reverse complement strand
TATCCCCAAGAGGGCTTGTGAATGAAAACAGGCCTTGGGCATCACTGTAACTGTTTGACGCATTGCCCCTGCAAATCTCTCTGTGTGTGTGCGTGTGTGTGTGCATGTGTGCTCATTGGCGCAGTCTGGTATGTTGAGTTGAGGGCACTGCAGGGCTGTCTGCTGGAACCTTGCCCAGAACCCCCCCACCCTGACATCTGAATATATGTTCATTTTTGGTTTTCCATTTAAAAATTATTCCTGACCTTCCTCAAGCATAAAATTCCATTTTGCAACATTCCAAAGTGTACACATAAATTATTCTCAAATTAAAGCAATGCATTCCCGCCTGTTTCTGACCACACATTCCCCATGTGCCAACACTCAGGATCTGTGTCCACCACAAATCCACAGTTCTGTGTGATCTACGTGTAAGGGTTCACTGTTTAACATCTCTTCAGATACCCACAGATCCAACCAAACTTCAAATCAAACACAGAGAAATACCTCAATCTTCAAATGTTTTCATAGGTCACAGGGTTATACCATTATAAAACAGTCATCAATGGCAGTGTGTGGGCTAAAATGAGGGCCACTTAACAATTTCTATCTGCCGCATTGGAAAGAGCCTCTCACCCCTCAACACACACATGCACGCGCACACGCCCGCGCTTGTCACCAGACTCAAACAGGTGTCTCTCCTGTCTGTTTTGTAAATTTCACGTAACCCTGTACACCCCAGTTCCACAGGTGCCAGAGAACGTGACCCAATAAAGCTGCCCCGGACTTTAGTCCTTGGGGATGGTTCGTCAGACCCTGGGGTGAGGATACCCTCCCCCTCCTCGCACGCCTCAGGCTGCCATTTAGGCACACCCGGGGCGCAGTCAGGCTCCACGGTAACAGGTGGACTCCATCTCAACTGGCAGTCCCTACTCCCACCCCACTCCCATCAGGGGCGGGCAGGCAAGGTGCACATGCTAGGCTTCGGCCAGCACGGGTCAAAGTCTATCCCCGCAGCCCACTCCGTCCAAGAGGCCCAGGGCCCTCTGTACTCTCCTGTCCCCGCGGTGCTCAGCCTGGCGTCGCTCACTTACCAGTTGAAGAGGTCCAGGACGACTTCGGGCATGGTGGAGGAGAACTCGAAGTGGAATTTTGGGGTGGGACTGGGGTCATAGCTCTCTGCGAGCCAGGTTCTGATGAGCAGCAGGAGCGCAGCGGCTCGCAGCATGCCTCGGATGCCCATGGCTGCAGCTCTCTGGGGTCCGGAGGGCGCGGGGAACTGCCGCGGACAGCGGAGGAAAGGAATGGGCCTGGGGCAGGGAGCGGGTCAGTATGGGGTGAAGCGGAGCGGTATCGCTGGCTCCTCCGCAGAGTCCCCTCTAAGGAGAGAGCTGGAGGGCACAGGGAGCAGGGAGCGCAGGAGTCGGTCTGGAGCTGGGAGCCCAGAGCCTCGGAGGAGCAGCCACCCAGCAGCTCTCCCAGACTCAGCGCTCCCAGGGCGCGCCTGGCTGCTGCGAGGTGCGCTCCGTCCGCGGCCGCTCGGGGCTGCGACTGGGCACCCAGCGCGGTGCGGTTAGCTCCGCCCACTCCGACGGCAGCACTGGTACAGCCAATCCAGCAGGTGCCAGGAGCCGCACAAAAAGGCGCGCGCTCCTGCCTCCGCCCGCAGCCTGCGCGCCGCCAGGCCCCCCGCCCCTTCAGGCCTCTGCAGTCGTCCCCGGGGCCAGCTCCAGACACAGACAGGGGCGGGGCCCGGTCAGGGACCAGGAGGAGGGACCTGCTGCTGGAGTGATGGGCGGTGGTCCACGCCTGGGCACCTGGTGCTACAAAGGGCAAAACGTGTATTTCTCTGGGAAGGTCTTGTGCCTAAGAGTTTGTATTTTGTGGTGAAGGGAGTGTGACAATTTGTCTGCTATGGCTGAATCTGCATTCTGAAAGACCTGGACATCTTTGAGGATCAGGAGGGCACCCGATTGTAGGTCATTCCTGGACTAGTGAGCCTCCAGTAACCCCGAATGCCTCTCCTCTGGGTGGGTTGAATGGGATCACTAAGGGATCTTATGACAGGACTCTGATGATAGCAGGCATGCCCCTTTTCCAAGATGAAAATTGGTCCCCAGAAGCTCAGGTGTTGCTTGAGGACTCAAATTTCCCAGAGTGCTCCCTACGTTAAGTTTGGGTTCTCAGGGAACTGGTAGAGTTCACCAGTTGGGGTGTCCCTGAGACGTGCATCTGTGCCATCGCTGGGGGTTGCATAGAAGGGGAAAAGAAGGCACAAGATAAGTTTTGAGGATGGAGACCAGACCACACTAACTTCCCTGCATTCTGGCCCCATCCTATGCAAAAACCTGGCATTTTTACTGGAGGACTCTTCTTTCTGCTACCTGGAAAACTGCCCTGTGGAACAGAAAGATTCAGAGGACACAGAATGCCTTCACTCAATACCCCCTGTCCTTCCCATCTTGGGTCCACGACGAAGTGAGTTCAGAAAGAAGTCTCACAAGAGCCTGTAGGCCAGATGGGTAGTCAACAGAGATCACTCACGTCCTCCTGCACTGCACCCCACATCACACCAGTAGGAAAGATTGCAATCAAAATGGATTTTGAGTTCATTCTTGGTTACCTAGGAACATTCACACAGCAACACTCCCTCCCTTCTACTGTCCCTCAGTCCTCATGACATGAGTTGAAATTGTGCCCAGCAAAGCCTCACTTACCAAGTTTGCCAAGGGTTTAACTCTTTACTTTCCCCTCTTAAAAAACAATTTAGAATTAAACCTAGAAAAAGTGTCTCATAGTTCTCTGCCTTCTTTTAAGAGCAGAGTATCCTCACACCTTCCTTTTCCTTCTCCCTTCTTCCCCTACCATTGCAGCAAATGCTTTTTTTTTCCTGCTTGGACACAGAAGAATAAAAAGGATGTTGTGACCCATATGTCGTTGATGATCACATATAAGAGGAAATCAAGCCCACCCCTATTACTATTAGTCCTGTACCCATTAACCCCTGGTCTTCCAGATGTTCTTGTAGAGATAATGTTTGCTTTAAAAAAAAGTAGGAACATTCTAGGTCATTTTGTCCAACTACCTGGATTGTAATATCGGGAAACTGAGGCCCAGAAAAGGAAAAGGGGTTGGCCCAAGTTAACATATTGGTAGAGGCACAAACTAGAAACCCTATTTCTGGAACTCTGTTTCCCCAGCAGTATGTTTTCAGCGAAGTCAGTTTCTACTGGAAGTTCAGGCAACTACCAGCAGGTGGGAGTAGATTTGTTTGGATGTGGAGTGTTCCCAGCACTAAGAAGTCCAATTCTGCAGGCAGTTGGTTCTGTTGGTCCCTAATTTGTTAGGGAAAACAGGCTTGAAGCCCAAAGTTTTGTTCCTAGGTGCCCTGTGACTATGGAGATTGCCAAAAAGTTGATGATGATGATGAACCGCAATGCCACAGGACCCTCCCCTATTTCTCTCTCTCTAGAGGTAATGCTTTCTGAAAATTTCCTCACTCACAAGACAAAAATAGCCCAAAATGCAACAAGAAATATATAAATGCTTCTATCATTTGTACTTGTTGAACTTCTATCTTGTTCATTTACAAAACTATCCATAAATATTTGGATTGAATATGGAATCATGGTGTAGGGGAAAGAGCATTGACCTGGAAGTTAGTCCCTCTGTGTTCAGATCTGGCTCTGTCACACAACAGTGAAGGTCCTAGTTTGGCTTTAGTTCAGTAGTAAGAGAAGTGAGAGAAGTAAGAGATGAGGGATTAGGCAGTATGTGGCCTAGAGAGCACCACACAATCAGTATGCAATAGATACTTATCTTCTAAAACAATGAGGCAAGAAAGAGTTTGGGACCTCATTGTCCAAACTAAGGAATTTGACTTTTATTTAAGCAGCAAGCTTTTGAAGGATTTGTGCAAGGGAATGACACAATCAGAGTGGCACCTGCAGGCATTTATTGAATCCAGAAGAAAAAGAGTTGTGAAACTGAGCTGTGTTTTTTGTGGAATCACAGACAATGGGGACGAAACTCAAAACTCAAGGTTTTCCTGCCATTTACAGCTGAGACCCTGAACCATTACCTCTTCTGATGTCCTAGAAGTAACCAACTCTTGTGTGACCTTGTTGTATAGTCTGAGGAACCCAATGTCCTGGTCGTGGATTAAAGTGTCCTTGGACATATTGAATTCCCAGACATCTGAAAATATCCCAAGTGAACAAGCTCTCTGTAGGATGGCGCTATTATCTTGGGCCTAGAATAATTTGTACAAATGATTTTTCAATAATATGACAGCACATGGTCAAAGACAACTCCACACATAAGAGAAAAAAAGAAGACAACAAAAACAAACCTACAATGACTTCAGAGATCATAATTGTGTGGCATAGACTACAAAACTGCGATTTACTATGTTCCAAAACATAAATCATAACCTTGAAAATATCTGCAGGGAACAGAAAAGCATAAAAATATGATACAGCAAAATTAAAAAAGAATTGAGAAGGTCTACAACTAAAAACTTTAACGATGGAACTTGAGCATGTAATGGTAGGGTTTAATGAAGGCTAAACACAACTAAAAAGAAAATTATTGAATTAAAAGATGCATTACAAGAAATTATCATGAGCTCTGCCTGTAGAAAAAAATGGCATGCAAGCATTAAAAAGGGAGGATAACAGACACATTTAATTGAAGTTCCCGGAGGAGTGAAGCAAAAAATGCAGATGATGATGGCTGAAAATTTGAATTCACATATTCAAAACTCCAATGAATATATAGGATAAATAAATTGAAATCTACTCCTGGGTACATTTTAGCGTAAGTGCAGAAAACTGGGGACAAGAATGGCATGCTAGCGCTCCAATCAGCTATAATGAAATCCCAACTTAGGGCAAGAACAGGAGAGGTTGAGAATATGGGATGGGAGTTAAATCTTGAACTTGAGAATGCTTTTACTCAATTTTTCCATGAAAGATTATTTTGTAAAGATGCTATCCATTTTGTTACTAGTTGATAAAATATATTTGCTAAAAGCATACTGGATAGAGCAACCCTGAGACGTAGGAGCTCTTTCCAATTGCCATATCTGGGAGGCTATTGTCCTATGTGTATGTGTCCCTCTTCTCATGGGCCATAAAAGAGGTGAGTAGTCTCCATGGGTATGAAGTGCTAGTTGCATCTGAGCTCTAAGGCTGGGGAAATGTGTTTATATGTGACTTTCTAAGATCAAGCAGAATAAAAGCTAATCTTTGTACAAAAGTTTCCTTATCCTTACCATCCTTTCAACTTTCACTGTGCTTCTAAGGAAAAGTCCATAAAATGAACAATTCTGTGGCCATATGTACTCACTCACTCATGGGGCTATCTAATGCTGACCTGGAATAAAATTCCTGCATGGTTACATATTTTCTAAAAAAGCAATAGGCTATTGTTTGAGTGAATTAGGTCCTTACTTGTTACTAGAATTGTTTATGCAAAGACTGAAGGAATGGTCTCCTGTTGGAAGGAATTTTGTCCTATATGGAAAGTTGCATCAAAATTTCTGTTTGCCTCAAAATCCTTTATGTAGTTATTGGAATAAAGGGCTATTATTATTTACCTCAAGGATTCCTCTACCCTCACAGAAAATCTTTTGTCCTAGAGACACTGGGAGAGCAAGCAAACCTAAGTCCAAGGCTGTCAGAATGCTGTCTGATAGTGAAGACAGAAACCTACCTTCATTTTAGGAGGTGGTTTGTGATCAACGATTTTCACCAGGTGTCACAAAAGGAAGGGATGCTGGATTGTGTGTGTGTGTGTGTGTGTGTGTGTGTGTGTGTGTATTACTGTGAATGGAACAACCCAGGGCCTCACACATGCTAGGCAAGCTGTCTACCCCTGAACTATACTCCCACCTGGGGTGCTGCCAGGATTTTTGATTCTGAATGTCCACATTTTCTCTTCACTTTTGCTGGGTATTCACAGTTTGTGTAGGTCACAGTTCCCCACCTCACCCACAAGCCTACAGGAACCTGCCCTTTAATTACTTTAGCATCTACTGGCATATGTCCCTCTCTTACTATGGAAGGGAAGGGGCAAGGAGAATGTTCTACTAACTTTAGGGTTCTACTTCAAGGGACAGGCTGTAGGATAGTGCGCTGAAAGCACACTTGACTACAAGCCTGAAGTTTGAGATTGAAGATTCATCACCAGCTACGTAGGCATGTGTCAAAAACATCAAACCTCACCCCTCTCATCTGAAATATGGGTGGTGATAATAATACCTACTTGTTTATGGAGTAATCCAGACAGAAAGGAATCCCTATCCATTCCAATTGTACTAGCTTTGTATGTCCAAACTCTGGGGTCTTTCCTCTCTCCTCTCTGGTAACCATTTTTTATTTTTTGTTTTAAGACAAGATCTTGCTAAGTTGATGAGGGTCTCGCTAAATTGTTGAAGTTGGCCTTGAATTGCTGATCCTCCTATGTCAGCCTCTGGAGTAGCTGGAATTAAAGGCATGGCGACCAGCCCAGCTCCCTTATTCCTTCAATTTTGTCAGATTTCTTAGTATCTCCATCAGGAAGGGCTTGGTCACTATCACATCTGGCCACCAGGGGGCGTCAGCTCTCCTGGTCTAATTGTGGAATGAACATATTTGTTAATTGTTTCCCTGAATTCAGGCAAGCCAGACAGATATTTACAAAAAGAACCTTCTCAAAAGCTCAGTGAAACAGAAGGGGATAAACACGGGAAGAAGAAACGGTTCTGACGGAATGGGTTTTCGTGCACAAATGGTGTATAGACTTCTTCATTGTTTTTTGTACTGTTAAGATTGGGCCAATTATATATTTTTTAATTGACACACCATAATTGTATATATTATGGGGCATAATGTGACATTTCCATACACGTATGCATTATGTAGTGATCAAATCAGAGTCATTAAAATATCAAATAATTCAAATATTTATAATTTCTTTGTATTTGGTCCAACCAAAATCCCCTCTTCTATTTTGAAATACACAGTGTTAGGGTTTAGATCTGGAATGGCCCCCTAAAAGCTCAATGTAGCAAGGTTCAGAGGTGGAAGGATTCGAAAGTGAGGACTGTAACATCATCAGTGGATTAATCCATTTGATGAACTGATAAATTGAATGGATTGCTGGATGGTAATTGTAGTCAAGTGAGCATGGTTGGAGGAAGTAGGTCACTAGAAGCATGCCCTTGGGGATTATATCTTGTCCCTGGCTTCTCTCTCTCTCTCTCTCTCTCTCTCTCTCTCTCTCTCTCTCTTTCTGTATCTGCTTCCCATTTGCATGATGTTTCTGCCTTGGAGTCAACTGACCATGGACTGGACCTCTGAAACTATGAGCTAAAAATAAACCTTTCTTCCTCTAAGTTATTCACTCTATTGCTGTTAACTATCATCAACCTACCATTTTATAGAACACTAGAATTCATTTCTCTTATTTCTGTATTTTATATGTCTTATTTAACCACATTTAGTTGTATTTTGTATTTGGGAGAAGTAGGGATACTGCAAAAATTGTGAACAGGCAGCTCCTGGACTCTCAGGTTGTAGAGGACACAGCCTGTGTGACCCTATGTGGTACCCCTGGTGACTCCCTGAGCCCTTCTAGTCTTGCACCTCTTTCCATTCACTTTCACTTTTGCTCCCTACCCTTGGCTCCTAATTATTGTACCAGTAGTGCTCCCTAGGTATTCCTTCACTCCCCACCCCAGGTTCCTTTCAGTTAGCTGGGACCATGTGACTAGTTCTAGGCAATGAAATGCAAAGGTAAATAGTGCACATTATTTCCTGGATGAGTCTCAGTTTTAGCCTTATGCTCTTTCCTTGCCCTGGGGATAATGAAAGCCAGGTGTTGAAATGGTGACATCAAAGATGGAGGGAACCTAGATCCTGAGCCCTAAGATGAAGGAGAGAGGTGATGGCCTGCATTTGATCTGTGTGATATGGAAAACAAGCTTTGCTATGCTAAGCTACTGAGATTTAGGGACTTATTTATCATTTCAGCAAACTTGATAAGTATATTCTTTCCCCTGCATTACTTCCAATGCATGTACTATTATTAGAAAGGTACGTGGACCTCTCTATCAAAGAAGAACAAGGAGACCAGTGAGGCTAGAACCGAGTGAGAGAAGTGGGGATAGGAGGCGAGGTCAGGGTGGAAACAGGGCCAGAACCTGTAGGACCTTGTAAACCATTATAAGACATTTGACTTCTACAGAATCAGATGGGAAATGATATGTTGTGGACATAGGAGTGACATAATCATGCTTATGTTTTAGTGGGATTTCACTGACCACTCTCTAGAGAATAAGCTGTAGGGACAGTCAAGGGAACAGGAAATAGGGTGTGGTGGTTTGGATATGGTTTGAGTATCTCCCTGCTAACAGTGGATCACTAATGCTCAGTTGGAGTCTTTTGGAGCAATTGGCCTAAAGGTGAGAGGACATATTATTTGAGGGTTTTTGTGTGTTTGTGGTTATGTTTTCTTCCAATAACCAAATAAGCTCCTGAAGTAACTGCGTTTTCATTTTCTCCCTTGACTTAGGCAACTGGGGCCTCCCATATGAGTCTCTCATCAGCATTTTAGCAATTTTGTTGTAATTGTGGTTGGGGAGAAGTCTTCAGGAGGTGGTACAGATGGAGTAGTTGTTGGTTCTCATGGTGGTTGTGTGTGGTTTATCGCACCTTTTGGAATTTGACCTCTGAGACCATTTCTGTGCTGCTTCTCCCTCATGTCCTCCTCACATCCCTGTTCCCACCCCCCGACTCAGGCTTTCATCCCTGCCTTGGCTTCTATCAGTAGTCTTTCAATCGCTTTCCCCCTTTCCATCATCACTCTCAACCATTCTACATTCAAATTATTTACTATTTGATGACAACCTACCCTTCTGGTTTATTATTCCTCCTTCCTTTTATGTTTACTCTGCTCCATTCCAAAGGGGCTGTTGGCCTTTCCCTGAGTAAGCTCCTTTTGATAGGTATTCAGTTGGCCATCTTCATCTGTCAAGATCCAAGACCAGATACCCTTCTCCCCAAAGCCAGCTGTGAGGACTTTGACTTTGTGGTTCTATATGTGCCCCAGTCACATGGTGCCTTTCATCAGAGCCCTGTGTGTGCTTTTCTCATTTTCTTTAAAAACCTGTAAGCCTCTTTTATCTCATCAATAGCTACATTCTTTCCATGTCTCTACTAATTTTAAGAACAAACTCTTTTTTTCTACCATGATTTCTCTGCCGAATCCATACCTCATTTAACAAATAAACCAATAAACCCAGTCAGGGTTTGTGTGGGATGTGGGGGGAAAGTCATTTTAACACCTGACATCCTAAAAGCATGAATTACATAAGTCATTTCAGGGACTAATTGACAATGTGGAAATCTGAATGGAAAAACTCAGGCTACAAATGATTGATTTCACTGAGTGTTGCCTAAGTGTTCTTAATTAATCAACAAGGAACCACATTTGCTCCCTCAATGCCCCTTTCTGTCCTCTAGAAATGCCAAGCCCAAGGGAAAGGTTGCTTAAACTATTTATTTGATTCATTTCTTAGCTTCTGAGCTTGACTAGCTTAAGCCTTTGGTTTGTTCTTGGGGATTATGGGATTTTTAAGAATTGAGCCATTCTCTAGTTCATTCTTCAGGATGTGGGCATGTTGCATGCATTTAATCCCTTGAATTCACAGAGTGTTCTAGCATTAAAAAGAGGCAAGAGGTAAGGATAGCATTTATTTTGGCAGCATGAATTGCCATAAAATAACATGACAGTAGTCCTTATGACAGCTCCTATCTTCCTGATGCTGTTTATGGGAACAATGCTCATTACAGTGAATTGATTCTCCTAACTCTTTTCTTCCACATGGTGCCTACTGAATTGAGGTGGAGAATGAAGGGTCAACGTGTTTCAGTCAATAAACAACCCTCAAAGCTATGTTTACTAACACCAATACCACTAAAGTGTGAAAAAGGACTTTAAGAACAGGGTGCCAAGTGCAGGACCCTGTTCCACAAGTCACTATGTCCAGGAAAGCTTTGTCATGAACTTGAAGATACTAATTAGGAGTCAGCTTGGGAAATAAAGTCAAAAGTGACCATCTTACATTCCAGTAAGTGTAAGCATGTTAACAGAGCTTCTTTCTAATAAAATGCATTATTATGGAACTCTGATTAAGTGAACATCACTTTAGATTCACCTAGGTTTATTAAAGTAAATGGAAGTGCTTATTCCAGACACTTAATTTGGAAAACATACTCCCTATCCTAGCCCACTGATCATAAAATGACCACATTACTCCACAGGACTAATAATAGTAATTTAATCCTCACAATAGCCTTGTGTGTTGGGTACTGTTATCTTTCCATTTTTTAGTCAGTTATAGAGAGGACTTGATGGAGGTCAGAACTTGAGCTCTGAAACCAGATTTCTGGGATTTTGAATCCCAACTCTGGCACTTAATAACTGTGTGATCTTAAGCAAGTTGCCTAACTTCTTTATGCCTCTGTTTCCTCATCTCTAAAGTGGGATAATAATAGAACTTCCTCATGAAGTAAAATAAATTCATACATGGAAAATACCTAAAAGAATTGCTGAATACATAGTCAAGCAATGGAAAACTCTTCTTCTGGAGTTAAGTCATTTAGTAGGCCTACTGACTGGGCCAACATGCCTTAGTGAACAAACTACCGTGAAACTATTTTTACTAACACTGACACCACTAAAGTGTGATAAAGGGCATTGAGAACAGCATGCATATGTATTCAATTGCAGGATACTATTCTATACGTTTATTATCCAGGAAAACTTTGTCATTTGCCAGTCAGTAGGACAAATGGAATGAACAGAAGAAAAATGTGGGTCACTGGTGCAACCTGGCCATATCCATAGTTCCTAAGATAAGCTATTTGACTCTGGTTAGGGGCAGGAGAAGATGCATATAGAAGGGTCACCTGGGAAAACCAGTGCCTGGATGTGTCCCAAATATGTCTGCCCTAGCCTCAAGCTCCTAAAACTCAGGAGGAGAGAAAAGGCCTTTTCACAAGCAGACCAGATTCTAGGAAGATTTTAGGACCTAAAATCAATTAATACTCAAACTACTAAGTTCAGTTAATCATAGTTCATTATTAAACCATGAATTACTTTCTGAATTTAGATATAGCAATTTACAAAGCAACTGACCACTCATCATAGGTTTTCTTTGGGGCGCTTGCAGCTCAATGTTTGGTTTATCCCATTAAAAGTGTCAACCCCCCCCCCCAAAATGTGAGTCATATACAACAACCTTATCATTCACCCTGGAATTTCTAATGACTTGTCTTGGTGATTTGGTATCATTTTATCATATAAACATTTCCAACAGTGTTTGTTCAAAGTTTTCAGTCTATGTTGAACTAACCCATGTTTCCTCTTTACTTTCTAGTCCCACTCTCAGGGCAGTTTCTATAGCAGCAGCTTCCACATTTATACTCTGCTGTCAGCAGCTCCATCTTGGATGTCACTGTAGACATGACACTGATTCACAGTGGATCACAGAGCAAAATATGGAATTTCTTCATGTTTCTGGTTTGGTGTAAAGAACTATAATGAATTTAAAAAGACCAAACACCTTACTTCCTAGAGATCAAAGAAGAAATTCAGCCAAATATAGCATTTCTTGGCTTCAGTAAGCCTGGATATCAAGTTTTTCACTTGGAGTTGGATTCCTTAAATGATTGGTAGAATTCTCTAGTCAAGCCAGTTGGTTCTAGACTTTCCTTTGTTCAAATTATTTTTTTTATTACCAATTCAATTTCTCCAATTTTACAGTCTATTCAGATTTTGTATTTTTTCTTGAGTCATTTTTTGTAGTTTGTGTGTTTCTAGGAGTTATTCTGCTCATCTCCTTCGTTCATTCTTAGAACAATATTTATTATGAACACACCATGTGTAGGCATTCTGGTTCTGAGGAAGTGAAAATCTAGTGTCAAGTAGAAATAAAGAAGATGAAACAAGGTTTGCAATACAGTGTGCTGTTGTGATATGTGGAAAAGGCACTCCAAAACCAGGCATGAGCATCCTTGAAAAAAATGGGTGGATATGGTAGGGGTGGTTGAAAATTTCAATTTTCATTCATTTTTTTCCTTCAGAGTAGAACATTACATCTGACTACTTTTCAACAACTTCACCTTTCCACTCTAGTCCAGTCATCATTCTCACTTAGGTAGATGGGCTACTATAATATCCTCTAGCTGTCTTCCCCACTTCTGATCTTGTCTCCTGTGGCAAACACCATAGATTAGCTTGCTTGACTCAATTTCAAACCAAATTATAGTATGCCTTGCTAAATGATAGAAGTTGGAAATAAAAACCCATGTTTCTTGAACCTCCTCACAACCTGGATCCCACATGTGACCTAGCTTTTGCCAAGCAGACAAACCTGTCTCTGATTTGTAAGGGAGAGTGAAGTGGAGTCTTTGCTTCTATTTTTGTGATTTTGGGTTTTTTGCTAATAAGCATGGTTTTGGAAGTTCTGTTTCTTCTGAATTAGCAGAAACAGAGATCCCAGATGGCAGTTCCTAGTTTTATGGGCATCAAAAGTCAACTCAGAGGGCACCCGCTTTGCTTATGTAGATAGAGAAAGAGGCAACATGGTCTTGGAGCCAAGATTTGTGATGACCTTAGCAGCTGTTGGGGCAGTGACTTCCTGATTGTCCTGATAGTGCCAATAATGTGGTGTTATTCTGGGAAACAGTTTGGAAATTCAATATAGGGTCTGTTCTTCTGATTCTTTGAATAATTTTAAAGCACATAATTCCCTCTTTCTGCTTAAATGTGCTAAAATATTTTCTGTTATCAGTGGATAACTCTATACACAGAATCTAAATGAAATGTATGCAAAACCAGATCTTAACTTCTTTGCTTAAAACCCTCCAATGGCCTTCCATGTCATTTGCAATAAACATCAAGCTCCTGATTCCCTCCACTGTCCTCTGACTTCATGGAAGCTCTATTTGCCTTTTTGCTGTTCTTCAGATACGTCATGCACACTCTTGCCTTAGGGCCGTGCATTTGCTGTTCCTTCTGCTTGGAATACTCTTCCTCCAGATAGGTACATGGCTCGAATTTTTACTTTATGCTAATCATCTTCATCTAATTTTGGGTAGCCCAATGTCACTGCCTGATAATACTTTCTTGGTTTTCTGCAAGGCATGTGTCACTCTCTGAAATCACCTGGCTCAAAATTTTTTTTCTTTATCATCTGTCTCTCTTCACTGAAAAGTAAGTTTCATGAAGGTTAGGACCTTTTTTGGCATTTTCAAGGGATCTCATGTAAAGCAGTGACCCACACATATTGAGAAAACAGGAATTCAGGAGAGGGAAAAAGAAATAGACATTTTTGAGTAATGCTAGGCTGTTTAGAGAGTGTTAGAAGGCAAAGTGCCAAAGACTGAAACTCAAATCACCTGAGAAAGGTACAATTTTCAAAGAATATTCTTGTAATTGTGAAATAGAAATTATATATGCAAGTGGTGTGAAGAACAGCCAGACCCGTGTCTGGTATGAGTGTCATTACATAATTGTCATCTGATTAGAAGACTCATTCATGACTTGTTGTGCAGTTTCTTTGGGATTTTCTTCTATAAAGGCAGTTGCTTGGTCCAGTCTAGTCATAAGGGGTAACAAAACAGATTTGGGGTTACCATCACAGCAAATAATCACTTTGCAAATACCTTATATTCTAGGATGGAAGTGTGAAAGGGAAAGCCCACAAATCCTACTGTGAAGGAGGGTAGATGAGGTACTACCTAAAGAAGATCAGAGAGATGGCAAGGAAATGCTAAAGCTGTGGGAATTAGATGGTATGGATCATCTAGAGAGGGAAGAGGTCAGAAGGACAGAGAAACGGAAATCATGACATCAGTGAATAGGGGACCCTGAAGTGCTTTGGAACAAGGGCAGAATTCAATGTCCAACCCTCCCAGATCTAACTAACAACAGTTTCCAGGGTACTGAGACCAATAAGTATCAATAAAACTACCCAAGACTATTGCCAACGTGCTGTCTCCTAAACAGTTTAGTGTATCTGCTCTGTTTCTTTAGCCAGCTATCTCATCCTCTCTCCACAATATTTGCTTGTCTTATGCCTGTTCTTTAAGCATCGTCTTCCAAAGCAGGAATTACCTTATTTTCATAATTCAAGGAGATAAGAAAGAAATCTAAATTCCAACAGGGAATTCTTTAAATTTCCTGTCACCAAACTTCTAGATGCCTGCATCAATCTCCAGTCTCTTGTCCTTTAGGCAGAGTTCGAACATGTATTGTTGGGATGACTTCTGTTCTTGGTGCATTGTCCAAATATAATCTGGGGTTGAATTGGTCAGACATTTTTATCCATATACCTAGAAAGGAAGGAAATATCAGGTGCTGCAATACCAATTACTAATGTTCCTAGATTCTATGCATTAGAATTTCCAGGTGTACTGGTTTGAAATGAAGATTTCTTCCACCTGTCCCTCATCAACTAAGGATGCCTCCGAAGACTATCTTTCTATAAAATATTTTTATGTATTCTAAGTTTTGAGAGACACTGATATTGACCATAACTAATTTGTTCAGTAAAAAAGTTCTGGAATGGATCTTCTGTTACAAATGACAGTGGACTTGCCTATACCACAACTGTTTTTTTTTTTTTTTTTTTAAGGTAGGATCAAACACAAATCAAGGGAATCCTTTTCAACCATCTTTTCATCAGACAAATTTGAATAACCATCAAAACAAACACACAACCTGAGCATGCTCTAATGCATAGAGGAACACATTAGTCTTCAACATCAATGCTATAAAGGGATTCAATTGTGGGAATATCACAGTGTTGTACAATATTGAAACCATTTTTGTGAAATACCAGACACCTACAGAAAAGTGCATAGAATGTAACTATATGGTTTAAGGTGGGCTTTCATGTAACCAAAGAATTAGGCCAGTCCCTCAGAAGCTCCTCCCGATTTTCCCTAACACCAGTCTCCTGATTACTGTGTACAGTTTTACTTATGCATACATAAAATGACTTTATGCAGTACATATGTTTGACTTAGTATTACATTGGCAAGATTCATTCAGTTTAATATATTTAGCTGAGTTTGTTCATTTCATTTTTTGTATGATATTTCATTTATGGATATACTACACCATGTGTACCCATTCAGCTTACTTTGAAATTTGAGTTGTGTCTAGTTCATAGCTATTACAAGAAATACAGCAGTGGGTCTTCTGGAATATCTCTGAAGGTTAATGTGCATGGAAATCTCTAAGTTAAACACCTAGCTATGGTGTTAATGAATGTCAGGGTAGACAAAATTTTTAAATTTTATGTGATACTAACATAAGATGTTTTTTATTCCTTCAAAATATCTATTAATTTCCTTTAACCAAAGGATTACTTAAAAATGCTATTTTGTTGCCAGATATTTTGGTTTTCCACTGCTATATTAGCGTTATTAACATTTGCATAAGCATTGTGATCAGGCAGCCCAATCTTTATTATATCGATCCTTTGAAATTTAAATGGGTAGTAGTCTCCCAAAGAATTTGTGTTCTCATTTTGTTCAGTGTAGAGTTTTATATTGCTTAATAGCACATATTTATTATTGTGTTTTGATATCACTGCTTATTTTTGTCTGTTTGAACGTGGTGGATTAAAATTACCAGCTTTAATTGTTAATTTCTCCTGACAGTCTTAAAATTTGTCCTAATGATGTAGTCTAAAAATACAAGAGCAAAAATTGACACAACTGTGAGGAGAAATAAAGCAATCATGGTTGTATATTTTAACATATTTCTCTCAGTAATTGAACAAGCAAAAAAAACAGTTAAATACCTCAGCATTTTAAAAGATATCTATGCTAAGCCCATGGCCAACATCATTCTAAATGGTGAAAAACTGAAAGCATTCCCTCTAAAAACTGGAACAAGACAGGGATGCCCTCTTTCACCACGTCTATTCAATATCATCCTTGAAACTCTAGCCAGAGCAAACAGACAGATCAGAGAAATTAAAGAGATACAAATAGGAAAAGAACTCAAACTATCACTACTTGCTGACGACATGATTCTATATTTAGAAGATCCAAAAATTGCATCAGAAAACTTCTAGAACTCATAAATACATTCAGCAAAGTAGCAGGATACAAAAATCAATACCCATAAATCAAATGCATTTCTATACATAAGTGACGAATCCACTGCAAGAGAAATTAAGAAAACTACCCCATTTACAATAGCCTAAAAAATAAAATACTTGGGAATCAATCTAACAAAAGAGGTGATAGACCTCTACAATGAAAACTATCGAACACTAAAGAAAGAAATTGAAGAAGACCTTAGAAGATGGAAATATCTCCCATGCTCTTGGATAGGCAGAATTAATATTGTCAAAATGGTAATACTACCAAAAGTACAATCCAGATTCAATGCAATTCCAATTAAAATCCCAATGATATAACTCATATAAATAGAGAAAGCAATCATGAAATTCATTTGGAAGAATTAGAGACCCAGAATAGCCAAAGCAATACTTAGTAGGAAGAATGAAGCTGGAGGCATCACACCATCTAACCTTAAACTATAGCAGAGAGAAACAGTAACAAAAATGGCACAGTATTGGAATCAAAATAGACATGTTGACCAATGGTACAAAATAGAAGACATAGAGACAAACCCACATAAATATGGTAATTTCATACTAGACAAAGTTGCCAAAAATATGCATGGGAGAAAAGATAGCCTCTTCAACAAATGGTGCTGGGAAAATTGGAAATCCTTATGCAGCAAAATGAAATTAAACCTCTGTCTCTCTGCCTGCACAAAACTCAACTCAAAGTGGATCAAAGACTTCGGCAGTAGAACAGAGACCCTGCTCCTAATAGAAAAAAAAGTAGGCCCCAAATCTTCATCATGTCAGCTTAGGGTCTGACTTCTTTAACAAGACTCCTAAACCGCAGGAAGTAAAATTAAGTATCAACAAATGGGATGGATTCAAACCTAAAAGCTTCTTCTTAGCAAAGGAAACAATCCATAATGTGAAGAGAGAGCCTTTGGAGTGGGAAAATATTTTTACCACATGCACCTCAGATAGAGCACTAATCTCCAGGATATGTAAAGAACTCAAAATACTTAACATCAAAAAGCAAATAAATGGGCTAAGGAACTGAACAGACACTTCACAGAAGATGAAATAAAATCGATCAACAAACATATGAAGAAATTTTCATCATTTATTTCAATTAGAGAAATGCAAATTAAAACTACTCTTAGATTTCATCTCACTCCAGTCAGAATGGCAATTATCAAGAATACAAGCAATAATAAGTGTTGGCGAGAATGTCGGGGGAAAGGTACATGCACACATTATTGGTGGGATGCAAATTGGTTCACCCATTTTGGAAAGCAGTATGGAGATGCCTCAGAAAATTTGGAATGGAACCACCATTGGACCCAGGTATCCTATTCCTCGGTTTATACCCAAAGGAAGTAAAATCAGCATACTACAGTGATGCAGCCACATCAATGTTTATAGCAGCTACCAACCTAGATATTGATAGATAAATGGATAAAGTAAATATGTATTACTGAGTCTTAAAGAAGAATGAAATATGGCATTTGCAGGTAAATGGATGGAGCTGGAGAATATCATGCTAAGTGAAATAAGCCAATCCCAAAAAACTAAAGACCCAATGTCTTCTCTGATAAGTGGACACTTATAGTGGGGGTGGGTAGGGAAGAATGAAGGAACTTTGGATTGTGCAGAGGTGAGTGAGGGGAGGAGTAGGGCAGTGGAGATGGGAAGGATGGTAGAATGAGACAGACATTATTACCCTATATATATGTATAAAAATTTTAAAGATTCCCTAATAAAAAAACCCCAGGGCTGGCATTGTGGCTCAGTAGTAGAGCACTTGCCTACCACATATGAGGCACTGGGTTTGATCCTCAGCACCACATAAAAATAAGTAAAATAGAGGTATTGTGTCCATGTACAACTAAAAATTTTAAAGACCAAAAAATAAAAAATAAAAAAAAATAAAAGTTCTAGTTTACCAAGAAAAAATCAGTTAAGTATATGGATGATTAACCAATTTTATATATATATATATATATATATATATATATATATATATATATATATATAAATAACACATACATATATATTTATATATATAATACACATACATATATAAACAACTTAAAAGTATAGTTTTTCCCAACTCCTATGTAACCTTTAAAGAAAAAATTGATCATATTATGTCCAGGAAGCAAGTCTCAATAAATTGTCAGTGATTGAAATCATCCAGACAATGTACTCTGGTCATAGTGGAATTCAGCTGGAGATCGATAACAAATAGTTAACTAGAAAAATCCCTACTTGTTTGAAAGTGGTCAATTAAAAATAACATACAGAAAAAATTTATGATGGCGTTTTGAAAATATTTGAGCTGAAAAACAATGAAAACACCAACAAATATTTATGGGATAAGGTTATAAAAATGTTCAAAAGAAAAAGAAGAAAGTCTGACAAATTAATGAGCTATAAGTATTATTTCCAAGAAGTTAGAAAAAGGACAGTATCATTGTTTGAAAGTGTAATTGAAACTATCTTTTAGAATGATGTTAAAAATCTAGGAATAACTTTAAAATAAAATGTGCAAGAGACATCAATAGAGAAAATGATAAAACTTTGTTGGGGCCTGGGGTTGTAGTTCAGTGGTAGAGCACTTGCCTAGCATGTGTAAGGCACTAGGTTCAATTCTCAGCACCACATAAAAATAAATAAATAAAATAAAGGTATTCTGTCCATTAACAACTAAAAAACTTTATTGGAAGACAGAAAACAAGACCAAAGTATACACAGATGTCATATTTTGTATTGAAAGACTTAATATTGTAAATATTATTGATGATGTAGTGCAATTGCCACAAAAATTCTGACAGGTTATGTTTTGTAGACTGGATCAAGCAAGGCTAAAAATTAATAGAGAAAAACAATTTCCATAATTAAGAAACTTAAAAACAGTAGGAGTATTTGCCAAATATCATAAGGCTAATGCAATTAAGTCAGTGAAATTCATTCTATGCACTTTGTCCCATTTCCATGAAGACTTAACAAACTGTCAATACATTCAGGACCACTTATTCCTCTCTATTTTCAATGTCTCTTGCACCCCTCACCCTGTCACAGCCCACACTCAATCAGTTGCTGATTCTAAATTCTATGCACATTCTACCATGCCTTCCACCACAGCCCTACACCAGCACCTCAGCATCACTTCACATAAATTACTGCTATAATCAAAACTATATCACTGCCCCCTCTTTGATCTTTCTCCACGCATTACTTTCAGCATGGTATTTTTAAATGACCAATAATTTTCCTAATTAGAACCTTTTGATGGATTCTTCTTGCCTTATGGATAACTCCAAACTACAGTCTATGGCATCTAAGGCCTCTGTCTGCCCCTTTCTCCTCACCTCCAACCATTCCACTTCAGGAAATCTCTTGCTGTAGTCACACTGAAATATCAGCAGTACCCTAAATAGTACTCTTTTTGTCTCCATGTTTTTTTTTTGTACAAGATGTTCCCTTTGCTTTGATTACTAGTCACCAGTTCCCTAAGTAACTTCTTATCTTTCCAAATTAGTGTACTTCATACTTTTATGTGCTCACTTTGCATTATATGGCATTATCATAATTTGAATCTGGAATGGTCCACAGGGCTCATGTGTGACACCTTGGTCCCCAGATGGTGGTGCTATTCGGAAGTGGTGCAAACTTTAGAAGGTGGAGTTTTGCTGGAGAAAGTAGGTCACAGGGGGCTTGCTCTTTAAGTGGATGTTGGGATTTGTGCCCGACCTTTCCTCTTTCTCTCTTTGCTTCTTGGTCACCATGAGGTGAGCAGCTTTCCTCCACCGTGTACTTCCACCGTGATCATCTGCCTTTTCCACAGGCTTAAGAGCAGCCAGGTCAAGCAACCACGAACTGAATCATCTTGAAACTGTGAGGCAAAGTAAATCTTTCCTGCTTTAAGTTGTTTATCTCAGATATTTTGTCAGGTGGAAAGCTAAATAACAAAGACTTATGCAAATCAACTGTGCTCATTACTCTGCTAGCCAAGAAGTTTCGAGCTAGCCACCAGATTTGTTGCTAGCTACTGTACTTTGAGCAAATTTGAGACCAGAGACCATGCTTTTTCTTTGAAACTTTAGTCAAAAAATCAAGCCAGGTACACGGCAGTTGCTCCTAATAATTTTTATTGGTTGAGTGAAGAAATAAGAGTTTTGTATCTCTCTTATTCTTCAATGTGATCCTAATGATGCCTTGGGAAAAGTAATAAAATAGTTTTCCAGGAGTTAAAAATTTTGTTCAGTAACAGACAGAGCTAAACATGGAGCTCAAAAAGAGTAAAAGCCTCTTATTTTGTATTGCCAATTAGCTGTGAGCCAACTAGATTGCTGTAAAGGCTGCCCAGAGACTTGTCTTCTAGATATTGCTCGGCAGGAGAATATTCCCAAAATGAATGCTTGAATTTATCAATGAGTCTTAAGAGAGCAAGAAACATATTTGAACTTAACATGCATGGAACTCTTAGAATAGTTGGGATACATGATGGAGACTAATTTCCAGGAAACCTGTCCTGTTTGGGACCCAAGCAGGCCATCTCCCCCATGAATTTATGAATAATGCATAAACAAGGGATCACTAATGCCACTGACTTTCCTCAGCCATAAACAGGAACCCCAAAGCTTGGCTCTAGTGAAAGATAAAGTTATTAGTCATAGTGCACTTGTGAGGAGACTTTCAAGGCAGTCTCTAAAGCGAACGAGTTAGGAAAAAGGTTTTTAACGCAGTGCTGTCACTATTGGTTATTACTCATGTTGTACACAGATCTAGAACATGGAGTAAAGAAAAATTAACGTGGAAGGTGGTGAACTTTCTACAGGGTCTACCTTCCAAATTTTCTTTCACTCCTCTCCTAAACCAGAAAGTTTTGGGGAGTAAAGAAATGTTTGAAACAAAACACAGAAATAAGGATCCTATTTCTGCCTTCTGTCTCAGTTTAGATCCAGTTCAGACTAGAGGTTCCCTAATTCAAGTCTCAGGCCCCCACATTGCTCCATTGAGCTCAGAACTGAGTCCCTGCCATGTGGATATATGACTTCTGTTCTCAAACCATAACCTTCTCAAGCTCTGCCTGAAGATCATGAAGAACATATTGGGCAGGGATACAATAGCAGGGCCCAAAGAGAGAGCCTGACTGCACAGCCAGCCAAGCCAACCTTGGCAGTACAGGTGGAAAGAACCCATCTTTTCTTTTCCTGATCCTCTGAAACCCTTTTTCTCCTCTACCTTCTTTAGATGCCTACATCGAAAATCTTGATTGGAAGAAAAATATTGGTGGTTAGGTGCTGAGGATTGGTTGGAATCTGGAAAATATTATGCTGTAGGCTCTGAAGGCTTCCTAGGATTGGTCATGAGGAAAGGGGAGGGGAAACCAACAGAGGAGCAGGCAAAGAAATGCCTTGCCTATTCTGTTTATTGTTACATCTTTAGTATTTAGAATGGTGCTTGGCATATTATATGTGCTTAGTAAAATAAATATTAACTGACTGAATGGATGAAAAAATGACCATAAGAAAGGTTAAGACTTCAACAATAATGATGCACAAAGAGTAGAGAAAGGGCATATATTTTTGACAACCCCAAAATAAATTGATACTACTAGATACTCATAGTTGGAACATTTTGTGTAGGTCTTGCATGCCAGCCTTATTTTGTATGCAAGAGTCCACAAAATTTTCCTCACAGAAATTTAGCATGGTCAGAGTTAGGTTTTAAGAAGTTTAATTTTGCAATAACATGAAGAATGAATCTGGGGGGAAAATATGAAATAAGAGTAAAGTTAGTATGTAATATAGGAGCAAATTTCAGGGAAGAAATAGTGCAGTTAGTGACACTGGTGAGAATATGGAATAATTTTATTATCTGACACTGGTAGTATAGTTGATGCAAACACTTTGGGAGATAATTGTATTGCTTACTGAAGTTGAACTTGGAAGGACCCAATGCCACAGAAATTTCATGCCCAAGCTAATACTCTAGATCAGGGTTGTTCAACTTCAACATTATTAACATTCGTGGCCAAAACATTCTTCATTGTGAATCTTCCCTGAGCATTATAGGATATTTAACAACATCTCTGGTGTCTACCCCACTAGGTGCTGAAAGCACTCTCATCCAGCCATCATCACCAAAGATGTGTCCAGACATTGATGAATGTCTGCTGAGGGAGGACATAATCATCAGTTGGGAATCAGAAGCACAACTGAGGTTTGAGTCCAGATCTTACTCTCAGGTCAAGGTTTTTGCTGTTCCAGAGGTAATTATTCCCATAAAAAGCCATGGAAATTGCTATTCCAAATATTAGAGCCAAAAGTATTCTTATGACTTGGACATTTGGTAGAATTCTTTCTTTAAACTGGTGAGATACCCAGATAGATGACTTGGGAAACTCATATATTTATAGGGCAGGCAGTGCAGAATGGCGAGTTAGCAGATAAGTGACAAAGTGTGGGAGTTACAAAGTAGTGGTTGCTACGTTTCCACCTTCCAAACCATCTAAAAGAATCCCTGTGTAACACATGCTAACCCACAGGAAAGGGAGTTTTGGGAAATGTAGTTGTTTAGCCAAGTTGACAGTGCTGTGTGGAGCCATGGGTGGAGCACACACTGTCTGCTTGGAAGTGAGAGGGGCCATGACAGAGAGAAGTGGTATAGTTATGGAAAGGGTATGGCTGGGAAGTATGGGGTGTATTTGGGTTTGATGTAGGCAATATGCAGATGTTACCCTGAAAAGGGGATTTTGGGCAATATTAAGTGACTCTTGAATGTCGGGGTGATGAGACTAATACCGTAATGAATAGAGAAATCATTGAAGGTTGCTGAGCAAAGGTGAATGGCATTTTTGGAAAGTCAATCTGTCATCAAGTACAGGATGGACAGACAAGGGAAAGACTCTGGCAGGAGAGAAGCTTGGTGCCAAACAGAGGACTTGAGTGAATTTCTGCTCCATCTCACCCTGCAAGCATTGGAGAAATATGGGAAATAACAGGAATCATTCAACTGCCAGCTCTATCTTCTCTGCTTGATCCTGCAGCCCCTCTGGCCTTCCAACCTATTGCTTTCATTTCTCAAATATCCTTTGCCCTAGCAAAGAGGTCTTTTGATACCATTGGTGTTTGCTCTGCAATTGGGGGGGGGCAAGGCTTTCCTGAGGATGGGTGCCCAGTGATATCTCAAGGGGTTGTTAGAAGCTGACTGCACTCTCAGCCCAACTAGGTCTGCTCTGGGAGGTACAGATGTACACATTTGCACATTAGGGGAGAAGAAGATGAAAGAAGAGGTCTCCTGCTGGCTTGAGACTTTGTAATAGTTCTTCAGCTCTCACCTCAGTAGGTGGAGAGTAAGTGCCTTGCCTTCCTGCAGGTCCACCACACTTAGCATGTGATTGACAAATCCAAGCAGATCCTCAGTCTGAGCCCAGGAAGTTGGATTGAGGGCCCCAGATACACATGTTGGATAGAACCTTTTAAAATGGGGTTCGATGCAACCACTCTTCCCCTCAGAGCCTCAGTTTCTTCATGTGTGGAGTAGAAGTTATGGCATTTCCTGCATTGCCTACTTCTCACAGAGCTGCAGTAAGGTTCCCTTGAGACGGCAACTGTGAAAGCACTTGGTCAACTGTAAAGAGCTAACCTCTGTGGCTGAGTCATCATTGTGGTTATTATACAAGAGGATCTTTACTGGGCTGAGCAATGCTGTGAACCCAGTAGTGCTTAATAAAGAATTCCTGATGGTGCTGCTGCAATGGAGGGTTTGACTTACGAGACAAAATTATAGCCAAGAAAAGAAACTGGGCAACTTTGGTTGTGAAGTGAAGGCAACACAATAGTTGTCAGTAAGGTGCCCAGCTTGACTCCATCACCCTCCTGATGTCATTTGGCCTTCGTGTCTCTTCCTTCAGCTGAATTTTCTCACAGCCCATCCTCTGAGCCTCTCTTCACTTCCCCTTCCCTTAAGTTTGTTTTCATTCACCACCACTTCTTTTCCTATTTACTGAACTCCCTCCTTTTCTTGGTTTTGCCTGACTTTGCATTTCATACTCTATCCCTTTTTCCTCTTTCTCTCTTCTCCTTCTCTCTCTTCTCCCCCCCCCCACATTTTTAAAACCAATTCTCTCTGCTGCTCTGCTGAGAGGCTCGGGAAGGAGAGTCTCCCAGCCAATGTTGCTAGGCAACCCCGTATCACATGACCAGCCCCACATTTTATGCCTGCTTCTACTTGAGAACTCTGCTACTCAGTTGCTATACTAGAGTTCAGATTTGAGCAGACCTGAGTGAAGAAGGGGCCCAGTTGTGTCACTTATAGTTGGCTAAAGGTTTCAGCTTTGCTCTGGGATACCTAATACTGGAAATATAATAGGAAACAAAAGCTAAGGAAATAAGTACTGTAACAAGATAACATGCATTTTTTTAATTGAATTTCTTTTTTTAAATAATTTATTTATTTTGATTCATTGTATGATAACATGCATTCTTACACACAGTTCACCAGAGCTGGGGGGGTCTTAACTTGTATCCATGGAAGCACCATATACACTATAAGGCCACAGGAGTTGCAAAACCTTTTGAAATGTCATGCAAAATTAAATATTTATACTTACTTGTGTTTCTTTGTTGTGAGGGTTTCTAGATTTGTATTAAATTCTCAAAGGCAGCAAGGTTTTTCAAGAAGTTCTTACATGTATTTACAGCTCCTATCAAGTTGTCTATGCTGAATGTTTTACATTGCCCCCCCAACCCGCTCTGACCTGCCTGGGTTGTTTCAATAAACACCCTTGCTCTCCGGTTTCTGGTTGGGTTCGACCAAAGGGAGGTTCTGAATAGGATCCTAAGGGTGGAGTTAGAGGACAGTGAAGACAGAGTATTTATTCCCCTTGCTCACTACCTCATAGCTTGACAAATATCTGTTGTGTCCCTCAGTTGAAGAGCATATATCCTGCCTGGGAGCCCAATACGTATAGCTACCATTTTCTGATTTTTTTTTTTTTTTTTTTTTTTTTTTTTTTTTGCGATGCTGGGGATCGAACCCAGGGCCTTGTGCTTGCAAGGCAAGCACTCTACTGAGTGAGCTATCTCCCCAGCCCCACATTTTCTGGATTCTGGTAATTATTGTCTCCTTCTTCTCCTCAGACAAGGATAGTAAGGACACCAATAGTTAATGTCCCCAGGGAACCTTGTTGATTTCCTTAAACCCTGATCATACCTTACCAAACTCTCCTCAAATTATCCGGTTTGAGAGAGCTACATATTTTCTTTTCTTTGGTAGCAGGGATTGAACCCAGGGGCACTTAATCACATCCCAGCCCTTTTTTTTTTAACTTTGAGACATGGTCCCACTAAGTTGCTTAGGGCCCTGCTAAGTTGCTGTGACTGGCCTCCAACTTGCCATCCTCCTGCCTTAGCCTCCCAAGTCACTGGGATTACATGTGTGCACCACCATGCTCAGGAAGAGAGGTATATATTTTCTTTTGGGACCCTTACTAATAAACAGGATCAGACTAAATTAAAAAGTGGAGGCAAGATATCAGGATTTGGAAGTTATCTGCAAATAACAAGTATTTGAGTTTTGTCAAAACCAAGCTTTAATGGTTACAGCCTTCTTTCTCAAATATTGTTACACCGGAGTTCATTTCCAGATTGGAAGAAGCATAACTATTTGATGGTTCCTAAATCTGACATAACAATTCCAAGAGACAACTGGTGGTATTTACCACCATAAAAATGACCACTTGAGATTTAAAACAGGAGTTTAAAAGGAGCCTGCATTGCAGGTATATTCCTCCTGGATACTTGACAAACAGGCTCCTTTGCACTGGGCACTGATGGAGTTTCCTCCAGTGAAGCCTAATGTTCCCTCCCTTCTGACTCCATTCTTTCTCTGCAGTCTCTTCCCTGTTTCCTCCCAAGTCTGTGGAATCTGGGGCAGGGGAAGAAAACTAGGTTACAAATGCTTCCAAATCTTCTCTGTCTTACACCTGAATTTCTGACTTTTGTAAAACTGAAGAACCAAGATTTTGACACCTTTATTCTGTGGTTACATTCTGAAAACTTCCCTTAAAGCCACAGATGACTCCTGTCTAGCATCTTAGCTGGGGAGGTGAAGAGAGTCTCAGGTAAATTCAATGAAACTCAGAAGAGGAAAATGCACACATTTATGTTTTAATACTTCTATCTTGTCATGGCCACTTTATGTTGGCTATATGTGACTTGGGCAATTTAGATCAAGGAGCCCCATTTTTTCCCTGAACTAAGAGGTTTTTTTGAATAAGATTGTGAGTAATGAACAATAATCACAAAGCAAATAGAGAAGACAAAGAATTTTCTGAACTGTTCACATGTGTGGGAAGTTCCATTTGTAATTAAGGAAACCATTTTAGAGGTCCTTTGCAACCCATCAGACAAGATAATAACACCTACAGATCCCACTTTTGGGGGTCAGTTGCAGAGTTTTGCACTTTCCTTTTTCTGTTTTCACATCTAATTGGCTATTCCACAGATACTGTAGTACAGCTTGCAGCTATTAGTTGTCATGATCACCTAGATTAAGATGAAGTCCTAACCATGATGAGCCGGATCCTAAGACCCCTGAGATTTTCTTAGGAAGGGCTAGGAATTACATAGCCAAAAGTGTATGGTGCTATATGCAAATGGCCCATGTCTCAGGAAGAATGTTGCCTTCCATTTATTGCCTTTTTGCACCCAGACTTGATTATAGACTCCCTGGAGGTTTCACTTTGTGCACCATCTGGCCTCTCAGAAATGTTTGAATAGCACTGGAATGAGAGAAAGCACTTACCACTCGCTTACCATAAGTTGTTTGAGTATAGTAACCAGTAAGAAAAGATATTTTTTCAGTTCTTCTTTACTTTGCTTTGTACAAACACCCTGGCTAGTGATATATGTATTTGCGTAGGAGTGGAGGTGGGAGAAGGGGCATGTTGAATGAATACATTAGTTCCCCATGAAATAGCTTACATCACAAATACATGACTGAGTTTTTTGAGTCTGCCAGAAATCAGACCCTGGATCAGAGATGTAGGAGTACAAGAAATTTATTGTGGAGCATGTATGAAAAAAAGAGAGATAAAGAAGAATTGGGCAGGGAAAGCCTCATACTTCAATGCATCTCTGACAAAGTAATAACCAGTTTAACAGAGAGTTCTAGAGCAAGGAATTCTGTGCTGGGCAGAAGTGGCCAGTCCCTTGCTAGTCACAGGTTTTGCCCTGCCTAAGATGAATGGTCTCATTTAAAACAGTGAGATGGACCCTGAAAATGATAGTAGCTGGAGGCTGTCAGATCATGGACTGCACGTTCTTGCTTGAAGAAAGACCTAATGGTACCCCTCCATGACTACCACAGTGATCTGCTATTTGGTGGAAGAAATGAATTTTGTTATTAAATTCTATCTTTCATTTTGTTTTCCAAACATTTGGCCCTGTGGCCATTGAGTGGCATGAATAACATATACAAGAGTCTGAACCTTCAGACAGAACAGGAGGTACTATATTCTGTCTTCAGTATAAGGGTGCTATTTGGAAACAGGGGTAATGTACACAGAGTGGGATTCTGTTCCAAAGAATGACTATGCCCAGGAGTCTTGAGAACTATAGTGAGTGCAGTATTTAAAAAAAAAAAAAAACTTTGGAAAGAGCACTCAAAATCTTGGGATTGTGTTAAGACCAGAGTCAAAGACTCTCAAACAATCTCTCCCATGGCCACAGAGAGGTACTTAGGTCACATAATGATGGCTGAGCTATAATTTTGTTATGTGCAGAATTTCCTGAAGCTCTAGGGACACTCAAAGTCAACATAGATAATTTCTTCTCGAGTATCAAATCCACAAAGAATACAAGTGTTTCCATCTTAATCATCTATCTTATGTCACTTAAGGCCTTGGGGATCTAGACTACTCAGAGAAAAAATCTTCATAACAACCTGGTTCCTTGAAAGGCCATGTCTTGGCCTCTGAGAAGCTTTGTTTCTATTTATTTGGTTCCAGAGTTAGCAGCCTTGATGATACATAGAGCAAGACCTTTCCAGGGAAAGTACCCAGAGGACTGATTTTGATGCACAATTTGAACAGTGTCAGTAAGGATCATCTCCTTCTAGGGTATGTAATTATTCATAGCCTAATTGACTCCTAAACTGGTGTAGAAGAATTTGATCAGCTCATTCCACCTCGTGTATGAAAGATGAGAGTAAACTCTGGGCTAATACTATTGATGATATCTAATGATTTTTCAGCAGTTATTTTCCAGGGAGGGTGCTAAAAACCTTATATAATTGTTCTAACTTAATCCTCAGTTACTAACAAAAATGACATGCACAATTATTATTCTCATTTTATTTATGAGAAATTGGAGACATGAGAGATTAAATGACTCACCCTAATTCATATCATTTAATAAGTGGTAGAATTGAGATTCAAACTCAAGAGGTGTGATTCCAAGAACCCATGACCTTAATCAGTATACTGTGACACAGGTTGCTTCCTCTGATGAAGGGTCTGTAGGTCATCTCAGTCATACAGATCATATTTCCCTCTCAGAAGATGCAGGAAATAGTAAAGGGCAAAGAGTTAATAATTTAGATGAAAGTCATTAGTCTTTGAAGTACAACTCTGATTCTATCGGGATATAAGGACATTAAGCATCCACAGAAATGGAGGTGACAGTGACAACCATGCAAAGAAGTCAGAGAATGGTATAAAGGGAACACATGCAGGTAAAATATTGCCCTGGGAGCTATGTACCTTAACTTGTAAGGGCACTTGCTACTACTATTCAAGGCTATTTTATTCCCTTTGTCAGTCTACAGTGTCATGCAGAGAATGGCTAGCAGTGTGACAGGAGTACCTGGAAGATCCTGGTACTGGGAAACTTGCTAGGCATACAAATATAGCAAACTCCCAGTTCTAGTAAGGAGGAGCAAACAGGTGCTATAGGTCCAAGATGATCAGCAAGTAGAATCTAGGAATCAGAATGTCAGAGTCCATAAGTAACATATGCCAGCAAACAAGTTGGATGCTGATCCACAATAAGAGATGTTTGGGCTCTGCTAGGTTGTGTCCTGCCTCTTGAAGGGAACAGTTGTGAATAGTAGTTAGAAGATGAGAAGCCTGCTGACGATTCCCACCCTTGAGTATGGAAAGAGATACCAATATTCTCTCCTGCCCAGATATTGTGAGATTCTCAAAGCTACTTGCATCTTTCTCATATTTTCCATATATCCACTATGACTAATCATATTACTTAGGAAAGAGAAGCAATTTTAATTTTAAATTAGGCACAAACTCAGTCACCATGTCACTGTCAAGATTGATCTTACATTTCAGTGAATGAATCTTTTACAAGAAGAATTAAAGAATGTTAGTTTACCAAAAATGGATTAACATGATTAAAAAGTTAAGTGATAGAGTCGAGGAAAAAAATCCTCCAATATAATTTATATATTTTTATTTGTTCTTTTTAGTTGTACATTACAGTAGAGTCTATTTTGACATATTTATATAGTCATGGAGTATACCTTATTCTAATTAGGATCCCAGTCTTCTGGATGCACATGATGTGGAGACTCACTGAGTTATATTCATATATGTACATAGGAGAGTTATGTCAGACTCATTCCACTGTCTGTTCCCAATGTAATTCTAAGACAACAGAAGCTTTTTTATTCATTTGATTTTTTTAAATTTTTACAGATTTTATTTTGATTCATTGTACACAAATGGAGTACATCATTTCATTTCTATGGTTGTACATGATGTAGAGTCACACCATTCGTGTAATCATACATGTACATAGGGTCATGATGTCTGTCTCAGTCCACTATCTTTACTACCACCACCCTCTCCCCCCTCATTTCCCTCTACACAATTCAAAGTTCCTTCATTCTTCTGATATCCCCAGACTCCCTGTTATGTATCATCATCCACTTATCAGAGAATAAGACAACAAAAGTTTTAAGAGGAAATGAGAGAAAAATAAACTTTTGAGAGAAATAAAGTCTACTGCAGAACCTAAAAGAGTATCATATGGAGAGTTGGATTTGAGGTCCATTGCTAGAGCTTTGGGAAAATCCCAGATTAAGTGCTATTTAACCTTGGAGCAAGTCATTGACACACAAGAGAAGAAATAACTTCCCTTAAACTATATTCTTCCTAGAAAATAAATGAGAATCATTTATGAAAGCACAAAAATCATATCAAGGGCCTGGGCTTTGTGTTTTGTGGACCAATTTATACCAAATAACAGATTCTGTTGATTTCTGGCTAAGTATCTCTTCATCTTCTCTTTCTTTTCTCTCTCTTTTCCCTTCCTTCAACCTCCCCTACTTCAACTCTTGACTTTTTGGTAATGAATCTCAGAGTAGTTAATACATTCTATTCCAAATTGCTTTTGGCTTCCTGATATTGACTGCTTTTAGGAGACATTTTTCTTTCCCAATATGTGTAGTCAGGAAATATTTTTAGAAAAGTGGATTAAAGGTTGAAAGAAAAATATCTAGAAGTGTTTTATCCATTTTCTCCATTTAAGAATTATTAGCACTGGTTAAGTACTCCGTGCTTCTCTTACTGAGTCAGGACTTAACCCTGCCAGAGCCCCATTTTAAATTTCATTTTTTATTGGACTGTGTGCTCCTTGAGGGCCAGGCCTGTGTGGTATTTATTTCCATTTTGCCAGTTTCTAAGGCAGGAGTAAGTGCTCTACAAAGTGTTATCCAAAATGTACTGTCTTTATTATGGCTCCACTGCCATCTTTTAAATGATCAAATTGGTCAACATTGAGAGATTCATTAATTAATTAAAATGTTCATTTATGAATTTCTACTGTTCCAGAGACGCTGCCTTTATCAAATACACCGGCAAGAATGGAAGTCAAATAGGCAAGCTGTTATAGTGAGATCACTGCTAGGAATACTCAGGAACAGACTATACCTGTGTGAACAGTGTCAGGGAATATTTCTTACAGGTTTTCAACTGAGTGTAGAAGAATGTGTAGAATTTGCTTATCCAGGGGAAACAAGAAGGAACTGAGCAGGAGTAGAAGCAAGTATAAAGGCACCAAAGCAGAAGAGGTCATAAAGGGCTCAGAAAGTGTCATATCATTCAGGATGACTGCAGAGTTAGGTATGGGATGTAGAGATGAGGCTTGAGAGGTAGTGAGAGGCTAGATAATACAGAGCATTATATGATAGCTTGAGGAAATTAAATTTGATTGTGTGTGCAATGGAGAATGGCATCAATTTATAACTTATGACCCTGGTCGCTCTATGTGGCTTGGACCATGAAGTGCTGGACTGGCTACAAAGAAACATGTAGGAGTATATTGTGGTAATTCAGGTGAAAAATGGTGACTTGGATAAAGAGTTATGCCAATGAATGTGAAAATGAAGAAATGGATTAATATGGTTGAAATAAGAAGAATCACTTAGATATGGAAGGGTAAGAAAGGAAAAGAGAGTTGTGAATGATTCAGAAATGATGGTGCCTATAAAGTAGAAGGAAGTAGAAAGATGAACAGATACATGCAAGGGAAAGGTGAATAAAGTTTGGATGTGAATTTGAAGGACATGTAGTACATCAAAGTCCAGATGTTATCCTTTGGAGGTTCCATAGGGAGATAGGCGTTCAGGAAAAAAAGCACAGAAATTATGGATTTTTTAATTGGTGTAAATTAATTATGTAGCATATTAAAATTTATTGTGGCATATTTGCATATACATATAACAAAATTGGATGACTCTTACTTCCCAATACCTCCCCTTACTTTCCTTTCCCCTTCCCCCTGATCCTCTTGCTCTAATACTCTCAAAGCCATGGATTTGAATGTCATCGGTGTAGAGGTTATACTTGAGATGGTAATATAAGGGATCAATGAAGGAGTGAGAAAAGGAAAAACTAGAAGAGAGACCTAATCAACACTGATGTTTAAGGAATAGGTAAAAGAAGAGCGCTACTGAAGGAGACTGAGGTGAATTAGTCAAGAGAAGCCGTCTGCTGTTAAAACCCAAGGTGATCGATTTTTGGAATTGGAAAAGGACCCCAGGCCTTTTATGCCTTCTGTGTTCCCTTGACACTCTGGTTTCAGATCCTAGAGATTAACTTCTTTTAATTTCTTGCAAGGCCGGCTATGCATTTATGAGGACATTTGCTTTAATCTATACAGCATCTTGGTTTATGGAGCAAGAAAGTATTTCAGAATACCTAATTCACCACACTGCTGGGAGTATCCCACTGTATTACTTTTAAAATTGAAAAGAGTTGGTTACAACTTAATAAAGGGAATTCATGAAAAACTTAAAGCCAACATCATACTTAATGGTGAAAGATTGAATGCTTTTTTATTACAAAAACCAAAGAAGCTAGGTGTGGTGGTAAACACCTGTAACCCCAGTGACTCAGGAGACTGAGGCAGGAGGACCACAAGTTCAAGGACAGCCTCAGAAACTCAGTGAGACACTGTCTCAAAATAAAAAGGGGTTGGGACAGCACAGTGGTAGAGCAGTTCCATAATATATACAAGCCCTTGGGTTCAATCCTCATTCACACACACACACACACACACACACACACACATACACACACACGCGTGCGCACACACACATCATAACATTTCTAGACAGTGTTTTACTGGAGATTCTTGTTAGTGCAATAAAATAAACAAAAAATAAAAACATCCATACTAAAAATAATCAAAATTTTCACTTTTTTCAGATGATATTCTGATCCATGTAGAAAATTCTGTAATTTGCATAAAGAAGAGTGGAACTAATAAGTGAGTTGGTCAAGGTTGCAGAATATGAGATTAGTATATAAAAATCACCTGAATTTCTATGTACTCTTTTATTTTATTTTATTTTTTGTGGTGCTGGGGATTGAACCCAGGGCCTTGTGCTTGTGAGGCAAGCACTCTACCAACTAACTATATCCCCAGGCCCTCTATGTACTCTTAATGAGCAATTGGAAGTTGAAAACAATTCTTATTAGAATATAAAAATATGAAAATTGTAGTGACAAATATGACATGTGCTATTGATGATCTATACAATAAAAACTAGAAAACATCTTTGAGAGAAATTAAAGAAGACCCAAATAAGTGGAGATATATGTCATGTTCATAGACTGATACACTCAATATTATTAAGATGTCAGTTTTCCCCACATTGATCTATAGATTCAATGCAATTCCAATCAAAATCCTACCAGCCATATTTGTCAAAAAGTCCAACTTGAAATCCAATTTTCAAATTTCTATGGAAATGCTAATGACCAAAAATAACCAAAAGAACTTTTAAAAACAACACATTTGAAAGACATACTCTACTGATTTCAAGAGATACTATAAAGCCACAGTAGTCAGGACAGAACAGAATCCTGAAATAGATCCACAAGTGTGTTATCAATCGATTTTTGACAAAGGTGCAAAGACAGTTCAGCAGAAAGTGTGATCTTCTCAACAACTAATGGTGCAAGCATAATTGCATTGTCAGATGCAAAAATAGCACTAAGCAAAAGCCTAAACCAAACAAAACTCCAACTTAGATCCATACCTTGCAGCACATAAAAAATTAAGAAAAATTAATCATAGATCTAAATGTAGAAAACTATGACTTCTACCAAGAATCAAAGGATAAAATCTTTGAGATTTGGTTAAACAAGAACTTCTTTGATAGAGCATAAAAGAGCATGATCCATAATAGAAATATTTGATAGATTGGACAACATTAAATTGCAAAACTTTTAGTCTTTGGGAGACCAAATTAAGAAAAAGACAAGCCATAGCTTGAGGAAAATATTTGAAAATCATGTATTTGATAGTGGACTTATATCCAGAATATATGAAGTAACTTATAATTAAATGATAAAAGATAAACAATTCAATGAATAAGGTGTACAAAGGATTTGAATAGATGCTTCACCAAAGAAGATACATTGGTGGCCATATGACCCAACTATCCCACTTTTTTGGTATTTATCAAAAAGAATTAAAATCAGCTTACTGCAGTGATATATGCATACTAATATTTATAACAGCACAATTCAGAATAGCCAAGTTATGGATCCAGCCCAGGTGCCTATCCAACAGAGATCTGTATAAAGAAAATGTGGTGTATATAAACAATGGAAAAATGAAATTATGTCATTTGTCAGTAAATGGGATGGAACTGAAGAATATCACTCTAAGTGAAATAAGTCAAGAGTTATATATGCAGAAGAGAGAAAGAGAGAGAGAGGAAAAATAAAAGTGGGTCTTATGAAAATGAGAGGGAGTCCAATAGAGTAGAGGAAGGGGATTGAGAGAGAGAAAGAGAGAAGGAAGAGTGGAGGGCATGTGGAAGTACTGGGGAATGAAATCTACCAAATTATCTTATGTCCATGTACCACAATGAATACCTTATGTACAATTATAATGCAATAATAATAATAATAATAATAATAATAATAATAATAATGGAAGGAAGAGCAGTAAACTGATCAGGGGAAAAGAGGAGGAGAGGGAAAGGAAAGGTAATGTGAATGAGCTAGATCAAATTATGTTATGTGCATGTATGAATATGGCACAATGAATCCCACTATTACATATAATCATAATGCATCAATAAAACTTAAAAATTTTTGACAAAAAGATATATTGGTGGCAAATAAGCACATGTTCAAATATGATTAGTTGTTAATAAAATATATATAAGAATCTCAACGAGGTAAAACTACCTCCTTACTTGAATGGCTAAAATTCAAAGCACCAACTTGAACAAGCATTGGCAAGGATGTAGAACAATTAGAACAATCATGCACTGCTGTTGGAAATGTAAAATGGTGTATCTTTTTTGGAAAATGCTTTGTAAGTTTCACTATAAAGTAAAACACACATCTACCATGTGAACCAGCAATACTTGGATATTTCCCTTGGTAAAGAAATCATGTTTTCATTCAAATACTTGTAACACTTGTTTATAGTAACCTTATTTTACATAGTGAAAGAGTACAGACCAATGTTTGTGGATTTGGGCATGGGGAGAGATGGAAAAATGGTTACAGGAGATTAAGGAAATTTTCCGGGGTGATGGATATGTTTACTATCTTCTTTGGGGTGATAGTATGTGGAAAACTATCACCTTCTGTACATATAAGACTGCATGACCAATGTGATCCCACAATATGTACAATCAGAAAAATGAGAAATTATACTCCATTGATATATGATTTATCAAAATTCATAAATGTATTCTACTGTCATGTATAACTAATTAGAACAAATAAAAAGTAAACTTAAATCAAATTGTATACATTAAACATGTGCATTTAATTGTCATTTATACCTCAGCTATGTAAGACAATCTATTAAAAAATAATATACATGTTAAATAAATACCAAAAACGAGGTCCAACCAACTGGCTACTTGAAACAGAAACTTAAAAATTTGTATCAATCTTCACTTTGTCTTGCCCTTCCAAATTTAGGCAATGTAATCCCAGATTTACAGATGGATACCATCCAGGCAATTCTTCCATATTTTTGCTTTTTTCTCTATATTTATGAATCAAGAATAATTTAAGAAGTTTTGGGAGTGATTTTAAATTTTTCTATAGAGCAACATTTAAAATAATCAAGTGAATTACATTACAGGATATGAGTGCTGGTATAAACTGTAGCATCTTTTGTTTTGCAATGATAATAACAAATCCCAGTGAAACTGGTTTAATTCTATAAATAAAATATCAGAGATACATAAATTGGAAGACTCCCATTATGGACACAATCTTAAAAAATGACCAATTTTACCCTTAGAAACTCACTCTCATTTGGTCTATTTTAATACTCTCAATTTATCTTAAAGCTGACATCATTTCTACTCTGTTCTAAGTATTGTAATGGCTGTTGGCCAAAAGCAATATAATCTTGATGTGATCAGAATATCATAAAAGTGTTTTAATAAGCAGTCAAACAGCAGATTTGTCATAGATGCTTAGTGGGATTTGTCTCAACAATAGAGTTGTTTCTGCCCTGAGCCTTGAGGATTCTATGACATCTTATATTCCATGAGTTCTTAACCTAGAGTATCCTCATCTCTTGAAAATATGCATATATGTGAATTTTTCTGGAGAGAAAATTCAGACTTTCACTACTCCTTTTCTTTGCTCCCTAACTTTGTAAGTTATGCTGGTCATACCCTCTCTCAATTTAAGTCACTCATGAAGTTTTCTTTTTATGAGTTTAGCAGTCTTCCTGTTTGAAGACCCAGTCATAGAAATGAACTTGAAATCAGATATTCTAGATCTGGTTGTGATTCTGCCCTGTTCTGTGTGTGTGACTTTAGTTTCCTTCACTGTGTCTTCAAGTTGAGGTTAAGATCCAACTTCCCAGGCTCTTTAGTGTTTTCCTGGTTTTTGACCAAGGCTCTGCATCAGGGTGTTATATTTCTCCATCTGTATTGGCTTCTAGCCTCAGTCAGTACTGTTGCCCTGCAATGGCAAAGGCAAGACTTTAACAACGACAAGGACTGCTGCCTCTCCTCCAGAGGTGGCAGGTTCTGGGGAATTTTACCTCCTTCACATTCTTTGACAGACATAGAAACATGATGGCATACCCCAGAATATTTCTTAATTGTTTTCCAGATAGAGATCATGATTGAAGTCTAGGAATTCTGACCCTACATCCAGAGCTTTTCCCAAAGAACCTTTCTTTTTTATTTAAATATTCTTTTTAGATATACATGACAGTAAAGTGTACTTTGATATATTATACATACATGGAGTGCAACCCATTCCAATTAGGATTCTATTCTTGTGGTTGTACATGATGTGAATTTTCACTTGTGGTTTATTCATTTATGAACATAGGAAAGTTATATTGAATGCATTCCACTATCATTCATATTCCCAATCCCCTACCTTCCCTTCCTTCACAGAACCTTTCTTGTGAAAATAAATTATCTTGTTAAATAAATTGTTGGGCATAACACCTTATTTTATCTGGCCATTAATTCATGCATTAACATAATTGTGAATGCCTACTATGCATAAAGTACTATACTCAGTTCTGGGGAAAATACTTTTAGCAAGGTATCTATGCCCCAAGGTGCTTCTGGACTATAGATAAAGGGTTGTTTCATATAGTACTGGCTTGGGCTTAATGCAGCAGGACAGGTTGATCATTATTGTTATGCCCATGTCCACACACTCACCAACCTGTATTTAGCTAATTATGATCCAAAACACTTTAAAACAGAGGCAACACACACTGAATGCAATTTTGTTGATTTGACTAGAATGCACAAGCATTCATTGAGCACCTGCTGATTCAATCCTAACAAAAATTGAATTAAACACTAAAAGGCAAAGATCAGGTTCCCACAGAGTAGTTCTGTGATTATTCACTATGAAATGCAAACCTATATTAACCATAAACATCCATTCCAGTGGCCATTTGCATAATGCATTTAACTCTAGCAAGTGTCTAAACTAGGAGGGCAGGAATTATCTACATTTTACTGAGGTTCCAAGTGCCTAAGACGTGTTCAAGCTGAACAGCCTGACTTCTACCACCTTATAATTCTCTGAATGTTTTTGATGAAACGATCATCTAGAGCTATTTATTTTCATCTATAAAAAGAGAAAGATGAAAATCAACATAATTAACCAGCACAATTTTCTGCCTGGAGAAAGAATATTCTTTCAGAAAGGCAGCTATTTTGGGAAGGAGATTAAAAGGAGAGGGTTACACACAAAAGAACAGGTATAAATAAGAAGGACCAATATCAGGAAGTTGAAGAGGTAGAAGGCACTGGAAAAACTCCTCTGTTTTGATATGCATCAGACTAAGGCCAGGCATAAAAATCAAGCGTAGCAAGTCAGCACTAGAGAGTCAGAAGGACTGAAAATTCTAGAAAAGAAGTCAGGGTGGGAAGAAGTAGAAAAGAGTAATAAGCTTTGGCCAGCCAACATCCAGGTTAGCAAAAATTAGATAGAGAAGTGAGAACTTCTAGGACTTTAACTTGAACAATTCAGATATGGCTCCTGACAAATGACATGGGATGGTGGAGGAAGGATGGTGATTGATGCTGAATTGATGGTATTTGCTGATGTATGTATGGCCTAGGGTGCTCATGTGAGGTAGAAATATGTTTCAGATGCTGCCTCAGTTAGTCTCAGTCCCAAATCTTTGAGTCTTGAAAGAAACTGTTCAAGTGTCAAGTGATTAAAGATAGGCATTTTGTTTAGATATTTTACCCATTCATTGATTGATTATTTGTTTATTGGCATCAAGCTTTTTGAATTCTTTGTATGTTATGGATATTAATCCCTGGTTGAAAGAAGAGTTGACATACTTTCCCCATACTATAGGCTTTTTTTTTTATTGTAAACAAATAGGATACATGTTGTTTCTCTGTTTGTACATGGCATAAAGGCATACCATTTGTGTAATCATAAATTTACATAGGGTAATGATGTTTGATTCATTCTGTTATTTTTCCCTTCCCCCCCACCCCTCCCACCCCTCTTTTCTCTCTATACAGTCCTTCCTTCCTCCATTCTTGCCCCCCTCCCTAACCCTAACTCTAACCCTAATACTAACCCCTCCCACCCCCCCATTATGTGTCATCATCCACTTATTAGCGATATCATTCTTCCTTTGTTTTTTTGAGATTGGCTTATCTCACTTAGCATGATATTTGCCTGCAAATGCCATAATTTTATCATTCTTCATGGCGGAGTAATATTCCATTGTATATATATACCACAGTTTCTTTATCCATTCATCAATTGAAGGGGATCTAGGTTGGTTCCACAATCTGGCTATTGTGAACTGAGCAGCTATGTATCGCGCTCCCTCTGCCCACAGAGAGAGACACGACAAACGTCTGAAGCTTTGGAAGTTTATTATGCACAGTCCCTCTCCTACACTTCTCTTGCTCCTAGCTTCCGCGCACTCCCAGCTTCTCTTCTCTCAGCTTCTCCCAGCTTCCACGCACTCTCAGCTTCCAGCTCAGCTTCAGCCTCCGCCTCCGCCGCTTCTTCCACTTCTGCCTCTCTTCCGCTTCTGCCTCTCTTCCGCTTCTGCCTCCTTACTCTCCCACCCACCAGGCTTATATACACTTCAACCAATCAGGGGAGAGTACACGAGGTAAACACGGACAGCTGCAAGCATAGGATAGGTACACGAGGGGGGCATGCTCTAGTCACATCGTTAACTAGCCAATCATTGGAATTCGCTGGTTGTTTACTGTATAGCTGGCCGCTTTTGGCTCAGCGTCAGGCGCCATCTTGACCATGCCCAAGGCTGGGGGTCCTGGAAACCCCGACAGCTATGAACTTTGATGTGGCTGTATCTCTGTAGTATGTTGATTGTAAGTCCTTTGGATATAGGCCAAGGAGTGGGATAGCTGGGTCAAATGGTGGTTCCATTCCAAGTTTTCTAAGGAATCTCCACACTGCTTTCCAGAGTGGCTGCACTAATTTGCAACCCCACCAGCAATGTATGAGTGTACCTTTCTCCCCACATCCTCGCCAACACCTGTTGTTGCTTGTATTCTTGATAATCGCCATTCTAATTGGGGTGAGATGGTTTTGATTTGCATTTCTCTTATTACTAGAGATGTTGAACATTTTTCCATATGTTTGTTGATTGCTTGTAGATCTTCTGTGAAGTGTCTGTTCATTTCCTTAGCCCATTTGTCGATTGGATTATTTACATTCTTGGTGTAGAGTTTTTTGAGTTCTTTATAGATTCTGGAGATTAGTGCTCTATCTGAAGTATGATTGGCAAAGATTTTCTCCCACACTGTAGGCTCTTTCTTCGCATTGCTGATAGTTTCCTTTGCTGAGAGAAAGCTTTTTAGTTTGAATCTATCCCAGTTATTAATTCTTGCTTTTATTTCTTGTGCTATGGGAGTCCTGTTGAGGAAGTCTGGTCCTAAGCCGACATGTTGAAGCTCTGGACCTACTTTTTCTTCTATAAGATGCAAGGTCTCTGATCTGATTCCGAGATCCTTGATCCATTTTGAGTTTAGTTTCGTGCATGGTGAGAGATATGGGTTTAGTTTCATTCTGTTGCATATGGATGTCCAATTTTCCCAGCACCATTTGTTGAAGAGGCTATCTTTTCTCCATTGCATATTTTTGGCCCCTTTGTCTAGTATGAGAAAATTGTATTTATTTGGGTTCGTATCCGTGTCCTCTATTTTGTACCATTGATCTACCTGTCTATTTTGGTACCAATACCATGCTGTTTTTGTTACTATTGCTTTGTAGTACAGTTGAAGATCTGGTATTGCGATACCCCCTGCTTCACTCTTTCTGCCAAGGATTGCTTTAGCTATTCTGGGTTTTTTATTCTTCCAGATGAATTTCATAATTTCTTGCTCTATTTCTGTAAGGTACGTCATTGGGATTTTAATTGGAATTGCATTCAATCTGTATAGCACTTTTGGTAGTATGGCCATTTTGACAATATTAATACTTCCTATCCAAGAACATGGGAGATATTTCCATATTCTAAGGTTTTCTTTAAGTGATGAATCTTCAGAAAGAGAAATTAGGAAAACTACCCCATTCACAATAGCTTCGAAAAAATAAAGTACTTGGGAATCAATCTCACAAAAGAGGTGAAAGACCTCTACAATGAGAACTACAGAACACTAAAGAAAGAAATTAAAGAAAACTATAGGCTTTTTAATATGTTCCTTTAGTTATACATGACAGTAGAGTCCATTTTGATATAATTATACATGCATGAATATATCTTATATAATTAGGATTCCATTCTTGTGGTTGTACATGATGTGGAGTTACACTGGTAGTGTATTCATATATGAACATACAAAAGTTATGTCCATTCATTCTATTCTTTACCATTCCCATCCCCCTCAATTCCCTTCATTCCCCTTTGTCTGATCCAAACTTTGTCTAATAGTGAACTTCTATTCTCCCCCATCCCCTTATTGTGGGTAAGTTTCCACATATCAGAGAGAACACTGACTCTTTATTCATACTCTTAATTGTTTACTTTTTTGTGCAGAAACTTTTTAATTTGATGACATCCCATTGATTGATTCTTGGTTTTATATCTTGAGCTTTACTCTTATTAAGGAAGTCAGTGCCTAAGCAAATATATTGGAGTGTTTTTCCTGTTTTCTTCTAGAAGTTTCATTGTTTCTAGTCTAATTCCTAGGTCTATCATCCACTTTGCATTGACTTTTGTGCAGGGTGATAGATATGGACTTAGTTTCATTCTTCTACATAGGGATATCCTGTTTTCCCAGCACCACTTGTTAAAAAGGCTATCCTTTCCTCAACGTTTTCTCCAATGTTTTAGCATCTTTGCTAAATATCAGATGACTGCATATATGTGGATTTATCTCTCTGTATTGTAATGTATGCCACTGATATTCATGTCTGGAATGATGCCAATACCATACTGTCTTTGTTACTACAGTTTTGTAGTATAATTTGAAATCAAGTACTGTGATACCCCCAACTTCACTGTTCCTGCTCGGGATTGCTTTGGCTATTATGGGTCTTTTATTCTTCCAAATGAATTTTGAACTGTTTTTTCTAGTTCTGTGAAGAATGTCTTTGGCATTTTGATGGAGATTGCAGTGAATATGTATATTGTTTTGGTAGTATGACCTTTTTCACAACATTGATTCTGCGTATTCAAGAGCATGGGAGGTCTCTGCATCTTCTGAGCTCTTCTTCAATTTCTTTCTTCAATGTTCTATAGTTTTCATTGTAGAAGTCTTTCACCTCTTATTCCCAGTTTTAAAAATTTTATTTGTTCTTTTTAGATATACATGACAGTAGAGTATATATTAACATATTTATACAAATATGGGGTATGTCTTATTTTAATTAAGATTCCAGTTTGTGGATGTACATGATGTGGAAATTCATTTTGCTATATTCATATATGTACACAGGAAAGTTGTGTCAGATTCATTCCGCTGTTTCCTATTCCTATACCCCCTCTCTTCTCTTCATTCCCCTTTGTCTAATCCACTAAATTTCTATTCTTCTCCCCTCTTGTGTGTTAGCATCTGCTCATCAGAGAGCATTTGACCTTTGGTTTTTGGGGATTGACTTATTAAACTTAGCATGATAGTCTTTTTCTTTTACTGTAAACAAATGGGATACATGTTGTTTCTCTGTTTGTACATGGCGTAAAGGCATACCATTTGTGTAATCATAAATTTACATAGGGTGATGTTGGTTGATTCATTCTGTTATTTTTCCCCTTTCCCCCACCCCTCCTACCACACTTTTCCCTCTATACAGTCCTTCCTTCCCCCATTCTTGCCCCCTCCCTAACCCTCACTCTAACCCTAAAACTAACCCCTCCCATGCCCCATTATGTATCATCATCCACTTATCAGCGAGATCATTCTTCCTTTGGTTTTTTGAGATTGGCTTATCTCACTTAGCATGATATTCTCCAATTTCGTCCATTTGCCTGCAAATGCCATAATTTTATCATTCTTCATGGCGGAGTAATATTCCATTGTATATATATGCCACAGTTTCTTTATCCATTCATCAACTGAAGGGGATCTAGGTTGGTTCCACAATCTGGCTATGGTGAATTGAGCAGCAATGAACTTTGATGTGGCTGTATCTCTGTAATATGCTAATTTTAAGTCCTTTGGGTATAGGCCAAGGAGTGGGATAGCTGGGTCAAATGGTAGTTCCATTCCAAGTTTTCTGAGGAATCTCCATACTGCCTTCCAGAGTGGCTGCACTAATTTTCAACCCCACCAGCAATGTATGAGTGTACCTTTTTCCCCACATCTTCGCCAACGCCTGTTGTTGCTTGTATTCTTGATAATCGCCATTCTGATTGGGGTGAGATGGAATCTTAGGGTGGTTTTGATTTGCATTTCTCTTATTACTAGAGATGTTGAACATTTTTCCATATGTTTGTTGATTGTTTGTAGGTCTTCTTCTGTGAAGTGTCTGTTCATTTCCTTAGACCATTTGTCGATTGGGTTATTTGTAGTCTTGGTGTTGAGTTTTTTGAGTTCTTTATAGATTGTGGAGATTAGTGCTCTATCTGAAGTATGATTGGCAAAGATTTTCTCCCACTCTGGAGGCACTTTCTTTGCTGAGAGAAAGCTTTTTAGTTTGAATCTATCCCAGTTGTTGATTCTTGCTTTTATTTCTTGTGCTGTGGGAGTCCTGTTGAGGAAGTCTGGTCCTAGGCCGACATGTTGAAGATCTGGACCTACTTTTTCTTCTATAAGATGCAGGGTCTCTGGTCTGATTCTGAGGTCCTGAATCCATTGTGAGTTTAGGTTCGTGCATGGTGAGAGATATGGGTTTAGTTTCATTCTGTTGCATATGGATTTCCAATTTTCCCAGCACCATTTGTTGAAGAGGCTATCTTTTGTCCATTGCATATTTTTGGCCCCTTTGTCTAGTATGAGAAAATTGTATTTATTTGGGTTTGTGTCCATGTCCTCTATTCTGTACCATTGATCTACCTGTCTATTTTGGTACCAATATCATGACGTTTTTGTTACTATTGCTTTGTAGTAGAGTTGAAGATCTGGTATTGCAATACCCCCTGCTTCACTCTTGCTACTGAGGATTGCTTTAGCTATTCTAGGTTTTTTATTCTTCCAGATGAATTTCATAATTGCTTGCTATATTTCTGCAAGGTACATCATTGGGATTTTAATTGGAATTGCATTGAATCTGTATAGCACTTTAGGTAGTATAGCCATTTTGACAATATTAATTCTGCCTATCCAGTAACATGGGAGATCTTTCCATCTTCTAAGGTTTTCTTTAATTTCTTTCTTTAGTGTTCTGTAGTTCTCATTGTAGAGGTCTTTCACCTCTTTTGTGAGATTGATTCCCAAGTATTTTATTTTTCTCGATGCTATTGTGAATGGGGTAGTTTTCCTAATTTCTCTTATTGAAGATTCATCACTTATGTATAAAAATGCATTGGATTTATGAGCATTGATCTTGTAACTTGCTACTTTACTGAATTCACTTATGAGTTCTAAAAGTTTTCTGGTGGAATTTCCAGGTTCCTCTAAATATATAATCATGTCATCAACAAATAGGGATAGTTTGAGTTCTTCTTTTCCTATTTGTATCCCTTTAATTTCTTTGGTCTGTCTAATTGCTCTGGCTAGAGATTCAAGGACAATGTTGAATAGAAGTGGTGAAAGAGGGCATCCCTGCCTTGTTCCAGTTTTTAGGGGGAATGCTTTCAGTTTTTCACCATTTAGAATGATATTAGCCATGGGCTTAGCATAGATGGCCTTTACAATGTTAAGGAATGTTCCCACTATCCATATTTTTTCTAGTGTTTTGAGCATGAAGGGATGCTGTATTTTATCAAATGCTTTTTCTGCATCTATTGAAATAATCATGTGATTCTTGACTTTAAGTCTGTTAATATGGTGAATGACATTTATTGATTTCCGAATGTTGAACCAACCTTGTATCCCTGGGATGAAACCCACTTGATCACGGTGCACTATCTTTTTAATATGTTTTTGTATGCGATTTGCTAAAATTTTGTTCAGAATTTTTGCATCGATGTTCATTAAGGATATTGGTCTGAAATTTTCTTTCCTCGATGTGTCTCTGTCTGGTTTAGGAATCAGGGTGATATTGGCTTCATAGAACGAGTTTGGGAGGGTTCCCTCCTCTTCTATTTTATGGAGTACTTTGAGAACTATTGGAATGAGCTCTTCTTTAAAGGTTTTGTAGAACTCGGCTGAAAACCCATCTGGTCCTGGACTTTTCTTTGTTGGTAGGCTTTTGATGACTTCATCTATTTCATTACTTGAAATTGGTCTATTTAAATTGTGTATGTCCTCCTCGTTCAGTTTAGGCAATTCATATGTCTCTAGAAACCTGTTGATGTCTTTGAAATTTTCTGTTTTGTTGGAGTATAGATTTTCAAAATAGTTTCTAATTATGTTTTGTATTTCAGTCGTGTCTGTTGTGATATTTCCTTGTTCATTCTGAATTTTAGTAATTTGGGTTTTCTCTCGTCTTCTCTTTGTTAGTGTGGCTAAAGGTTTATCAATTTTGTTTATTTTTTCGAAGAACCAACTATTTATTTTGTCAATTTTTCTGATTGTTTCTTTTGTTTCAATTTCATTGATTTCAGCTCTGATTTTAACTATTTCCTGTCTTCTACTACTTTTGGTGTTGGTCTGTTCTTCTTTTTCTAGGGCTTTGAGCTGTAGTGTTAGGTCGTTTATTTGTTGAGTTTTACTTCTTTTATTAAATGCGCTCCATGAAATAAATCTTCCTCTAAGTACTGCTTTCATAGTGTCCCAGAGATTTTGATATGATGTTTCTTTGTTCTCATTTACCTCTAAGAATTTTTAAATTTCCTTCCTAATATCTTCTGTTATCCATTCATCATATAATAGCATATTGTTTAATCTCCAGGTGTTGGAGTAGTTTCTGTTTTTTACTCTTTCATTTATTTCTAACTTCAATCCTTTATGATCTGATAGAATACAAGGTAGTGTCTCTATCTTCTTGTATTTGCTAACATTAGCTTTGTGGCATAATATATGGTCTATTTTAGAGAAGGATCCATGTGCTGCTGAGAAGAAAGTATATTCGCTCTTGGTTGGATGGTTTATTCTATAAATGTCTGTTAAGTCTAAATTATTGATTGTGTTATTGAGATCTATGGTTTCTTTGTTCAATTTTTGTTTGGAAGATCTGTCCAGTGGTGAGAGAGGCATGTTAAAATCACCTAGTATTATTGTATTGTGGTCTATTTGGTTTCTGAGATTGAGAAGGATTTGTTTGACATACATGGGTGAGCCACTGTTTGGGGCATAGATGTTTATGATTGTTATATCTTGCTGATTTATGCTTCCCTTAAGCAGTATGAAATGTCCTTCTTTATCCCTTCTGACTAACTTTGGCTTGAAGTTCACATTATCTGAAATGAGGATGGATACTCCAGCTTTTTTGCTGAGTCCATGTGCATGGTATGTTTTTCCCCATCCTTTCACCTTTAGTCTATGGGTATCTCTTTCTATGAGGTGAGTCTCTTGCAGGCAACATATTGTTGGATCTTTCTTTTTTATCCAATCTGCCAGTCTATGTCTTTTGATTGATGATTTCAGGCCATTAATATTCAGGGTTATTATTGAGATTTGATTTGTATTCCCGGTCATTTGACTCATTTTATTCAATTATTTGTTTATTTTTGACACGACTTGGTTCCTCTTTATTTGAGAGTTCCTTTAGGATATCTCCTCCCTTTGCTGATTTGCTTCTTTGATTTTCATCTCTTCTTCATGGAATATTTTGCTGAGAATGTTCTGTAATGCTGGCTTTCTTTTTGTATATTCTTTTAGCTTTTGTTTATCATGGAAGGATTTTATTTTGTCGTCAAATCTGAAGGTAAGTTTTGCTGGGTATAAGATTCTTGGTTGGCATCCATTTTCTTTTAGGGCTTGAAAAATGTTGTTCCAGGCCCTTCTAGCTTTTAAGGTCTGGATTGAAAAATCTGCTGATATCCGCATTGGTTTCCCCCTGAATGTAATTTGGTTCTTTTCTCTCACAGCCTTTAAGATTCTGTCTTTATTTTGTATGTTAGGTATTTTCATTATAATGTGCCTTGGTGTGGGTCTGTTGTAATTTTGTGTATTTGGAGTCCTATAAGCCTCTTGAACTTGATTTTCCATTTCATTCTTCAGATTTGGGAAATTTTCTGAAATTATCTCATTGAATATGTTGTTCATTCCTTTGGTTTGTTTCTCTAAGCCTTCCTCAATCCCAATAATTCTCAAATTTGGCCTTTTCATGATATCCCATAGTTCTTGGAGATTCTGTTCATGATTTCTTACCATCTTCTCTGTTTGTTCAACTTTGTTTTCGAGGTTAAATATTTTGTCTTCAATATCTGAGGTTCTGTCTTCCAGGTGTTCTATCCTATTGGTTGTGCTTTCTATGGAGTTCTTAATTTGGTTTATTATTTCCTTCATTTCAAGGATTTCTGTTTGGTTTTTTTTCAATATCTCTAACTCTTTATTGAAATGGTCTTTTGCTTCCTGTATTTGCTCTTTTAACTGTCGATTGGTGTGTTCATTCAATGCCTGCATTTGCTCTTTCATCTCATCGTTTGCTTCTCTTATCATGTTAATTATGTACATTCTGAACTCCCTTTCTGACATTTCTTCTGCCATGCTGTCATTGGATTTTATTGATGTAACATCTAGATTTGTTTGGGGCATTTTCTTCCCTTGTTTTCTCATATTGTTCAGGAGTCAGTGGGTCCTTAAGATATTGCAGATTTCCTCTATTGACTTATAATGTCCCTGAAGATTGCTAGTATATCCCCTCTTATCCTTCAGTAGCCTGAAGTCTTGGAGGAAGTTGATACTGTGGTGCTCCCCAAGGAAGCTGCCTCTCTAGGGGTGGTGGTCTTCAGGTGGGGTATATTCCCTGATAGTGGGCAGAGGTGCCTCTACTTGTTGACCAATGGTCATCCAAAGGGGAACTAGGCTGCGGGCTGAGGCAAGGCCTGTTTGGGCCTGTGTCTCTGGTTTTACCGTCCTTGTGGGTAAACCTCACCCGGCGGGGAAGACTCACCAGATGGGGAGGTCTCGCTGGTCAGTTCCCCTCCTAAAGGTTCCCCTCCGTCCACAACTACTGCCTGGGCAGGTCAGCCTTCCTCTGCAACGTTTCCAGGGGCCCGGACCTACCTCCTGGGCCTGAGAGTCCTGCCCTTCGCAGACGAGTCTCCTTAGGTAGCCCCTCCTCAGAGAAGCTGCCCGCAGTCCTGGAACCTTTGCTCCGCCCCTCAACTTGTCTCTGTGTAGCTCTTTCAACAAAAGGCGCCTAGATCCCCAGACCGGACCGTGCTTTGCACCTAATCACCTGGCTATGCGACCCCTCCTCTGAGCAGCCACCTGGAGGCTCGTACATATGTTCCGAGCCCCAGTGACCCGTCACTCGCCTCTTCCTCCAGGCAGCCACCTGGTGTTCTGTGTGGGCGCTTGGAGACCAAGCAACTCACTGCACACCTCCACCTCCTCAGGACAGCACCCCCCCGTTGTTCAGGAGGTTGCTGAGTCCAAATAGCTCGCCGCCCAGTTTTTCCTCTGGCAGCCGCTGGAGCCCCGGCAGCTTGCTCCGAAACCAAGCGCTGTGCTGCACGGCCTCCTCTGCAAAGTTCCCCGCTTTCTGTGTTCACTGCTCCAGCAGGGGGAGGGGTGTCTTGCCGCCTGGGCAGGGCAGCCTTCCCAGGCAACGTTCCCAGGGGCCCGGACCTACCTCCTGGGCCTGGGAGCCTCACCCTTTGCAGATGAGTCTCCTTAGGTAGCCCCTCCTCAGACAAGCTGCCCGCAGTCCTGGAACCTTTGCCCCACCCCTCAGCTTGTCTCTGTTTAGCTCTTTCAACAAAAGGTGCCTAGGTTCCCGAACCGGACCGTGCTTTGCACCTAATCGCCTGGCTATGCGACCCCTCCTCTGGACAGCCACCTGGAGCCTCGTACATATGTTCCGAGCCCCAGTGACCCGCCGCTCGCCTCTTCCTCCAGGCAGCCACCCAGTGTTCTGTGTGGGCGCTTGGAGACCAAGCCGTTCACTGCGCACCTCCACCTCCTCAGGACAGTCCCCCCCACCGTTGTTCAGGCGGTTACTGAGTCCAAATAGCTTGCCGCCCAGTTCTTCCTCTGGCAGCTGCTCCAAAACCAAGCGTTGTGCTGCGCGGCCTCCTCTGCAAAGTTCCCCGCTGTCCGTGTTTACCGCTCCAGCGGGGGAGGGGTGTCTCGCTGAGCGACTCTACTTCACAAAGTTCCCTGCGTTCCAGGGCTACCGCCCCATCCGGGACGCCTCCCCAACGGGAGAGACTCACCCGGCGGCTTTGAGTTGGTCCCAAGTCTCTCACTATCTCCTCTTTTGAATCTTGCGTCCTGAAACAACGTGAAATGCAGCCACCCCCTAGTCCGCCATCTTGAAACCCCCAGCATGATAGTCTTTAGAAACATCAATTTACAGGCACATGTCATAAAGCCATTCATTTTTAAGGCTGAGTAATATTCCATTGTGTACATATACTACATTTCCTTTATCTGTTTATCTGTTTTTTTCCTTTTATTTTGAGGCTATTGTGAATGGAATTGTTTTCCTGCTTTCTTTCTCAACAGATTAATTATTGGACCATAGGAAAGACATTGATTTTTTTGTATGCTCTTCTTTTAACCTACTATTTTGCTGAAATAGCTCTGGAAGCCTTCTGGTGGTGTTTTTTTGGATCTTCTAGATGTAGGGTCATGTCATCAGCAAACAGAGATGTTTTAATTTCTTCTTTTCTTTTTTATAACCTTTTAAGTTCTTTCTCTTGCCTGATTGCCCTGACTACAATTTCAAGAAATCTTTTGAATAGACCAGGCCTGGTGGTGCATCCCTGTGATACCAACAGTTCAGGAGGCTGAGGCAGGAAGATCATGAGTACAAAGCCAGCTTCAGCATTTTAGTGAGGCCATAAGCAATTTAGCAAGACTTTGTAAATGTAAAAATATCTGGGGATATGGCTCACTGGTTAAGTGCTCCTGGGTTCAATCCTCAGTACAGAAAAAAAATTCTATTGGCTAGAAATGTGGAGAGTGGGCATCCATTCTTGTCTTGTTCCTGATTTTAGAGGAAATGCTTTCAATTTTTCTCCATTCAGTATGATATTGGCTTTGGGTTTGTCACATATAGCTTTACAATTTTGAGGTAAGTTTCTTTAACATATGCAAATCAATAAATGTAATTCACTGCATAAGTGGAATTAAGAACAAGATTCACATGGTCATCTCAATAGATGTAAAAAAAGACTTTGACAAAATCTAGCACCCATTTATGTTAAAAACAAAGGAAAAAATAGGAATAGAAGGAACTTACTGCATTTCATTTCTTATCCCTTGTTAGGGTTAGGCTGTGAGGTGTCCCCCAAAAGCTCATGTGTGACAATATAAGAAGGTTTAGAGGCAAAATGTTTGAGTTATGAGATCCTTAACAAAATTAGTGAATTCATCCCCTAATGGGGATTATCTGAGTGATAACTGAAGCCAGATAGGGTGTGCTGAAGGAGGTGGGTCATTGGAGACATGCCTTTGGGGTCTGTATTTTATATCTGACAAGTGGAGATCTCTCTTTCTGCTTTCTTATTATCATGTGAGCAGCTTCCCTCCACCACACTGTTCTGCCATGATGTTCAGCCTTACCTCAAGTCCTGAGAAATGGAGCTGGCTGTCTACGGACTGAGACCTCTGAAACTGTGAGCCCCAAATAAACCTTTCTCCCCTACAGTTGTTCTTATCAGGGTTTTTAGTGACAACAGTGAAAAAGCTGACTAAAACACCCCTTCTCCAATTTCTTTTCTTGGGCCACTCCTAAATGTAGATCCTTCAATCCAAGTTTGAAAAATGATAGCATTGTTATGTAGATCTACCCTTTAGTTGAACACAAACAGAATTCCTTATTTCTAAGTATTGTGTACTACTCCACCTTCTTAATAATGAACATTGAGGACATTCCAATTCTTGCTCCTAAAAATAGTACTTTAGTAAATACTCTTTCATGTGTATCCATTAGGATCTAAGAGAGTTTTTCTTGGTATATAATGTCAGGCCTAGGGTTGTCTATCATATCTTTTGCCTGTTTTCACAGTGGAATTTCTGTCTCTTACTTGCTATGTACAAGAGGTTTCTTGCTCATCTTAAATATTAATCCTTTTCTAATTTTCGACATTGCAAGTATCTTTCTTACCCTCCTGTTAATTTCATTGTGGTGTCCACTATTGAAAATAAGTCTTTAATTTTGGTATAGTCAAATCCATTGCTTTTTCACCTTATTTTTGTGTCATTTGAGGTTTAAAATCTCTTTTCATACCATGAAGACTCAAAAATATTATTCTTAATTTGTTTTTATTACCTTTATAGTTTAATATTTTACCTTTAGATCTTTAATACATTTGAAGTTTATTTTTATACATAAATAATTATCCAAAGTCTTATTCCTCCATGCACTGAGCCAATTTTGTCAATAATATTCATTAAATGATTTATCTTTCCAACACTAATTTATAATACCTGCTCTATCTATACTTGGATCACATAAATACATGGATGTTTTCCAGGCTGTTTTGTTCTATTGAATTAATTTTTACCTACTATGTCACTACTACACTATTTTTGTTACTAAGGTTTTGTAATAATTCTTTTTAATTTTTCAGTGCATTATAATTACACATAATATTGGGGTTTGTTGTGACATATTCATATATGCACATAGCTTAATTTGCTTCAGTTAATTCCCCAGTACTTCCCCTTTCCCTTCCTTCATTCCTCCTCCTCTACCCCTTCTTCTATCCTTCTGGTCTTTCATATATGTTTATATATATATATTAATTGGCACATTATAATTATACATAAAATGGGATTCATTGTGGTACATTCATAAAAGAATGTGGTATAATTTGGTTGATTTTATTACCCAGTGTTTTCCTTTTGTTTACTTCCTCCCTCCTCCGTGGTCCCTTTCCTGTATTGATCTCCCTTCTGTTTTCATGAGATCCCCTTTTTAAATTCCTTTTTTCCCTCTAGCTTCCATATATGAGAGAAAACATTCACCCCTTGATTTTCTGAGTCTGGCTTATTTCACTTAGTATGATGTTCTCCAGTTCCATCCCTTTACCAGCAAATGCCATAATTTCATGCTTATTTATGACTGAGGAAGAACATTACTCTGTATATATACCACATTCTCTTTATCCATTTGTTTGTCAATGGTCACCTAGACTGCTTCCAAAACTTGGTTATTTCTAATTGCACTACTATAAACATTGGAATGCATATATGGTTATAGCATGCTGATTTTAGTTCCTTTGGATAAATACCAAGGAGTGGGATAGCTGGGTCAAATGGTGGTTCCATTCCTAGTTTTCTGAGGAATCTCCACACTGCTTTTCAGAGTCATTGTACTAATTTGCAGCCCCACCAACATTGTCTGTGTTCCTTTCTCCCCACATCCTTGCCAACATTATTGTTATTTCTATTCTTGATGGCTGCTACTCTAACTGGGTTTGGAAGAAATCTCAGTGTAGTTTTGATCTGCATTTCCATGATTGCTAAGGATGTTGAACATTTTTAAAATATATTCATTGGTCACTTCCATTTCTTCTTTTGAGAAATATCTGTTTATTCATTTGCAGCTTTGTTTAGTGCTTCTAGAAGATACTTTCTGGTTATTTTCAAAACATTTTGAAGACTGTTGCATAGGTACATTTTTTCCAATAATTTTGAAAGCATTTACTGTTTTATATATCATTTGAAAAATGTTTGTCCTTAAACTTCAGATCTAGAAATGTGGCAATGAAGCAATGCAGTGGGCTTTCAAAATAAACAAATTGCCTCCGAGTGTCCATTAGCATCCAGATTTCACTGATGCCCACCTTTTTTAGCATGTTTCCTGGGGTAGAGTGATGGGAGGACCTTTATAGCAATTGTGTAAAAGAAATACTCCCAATCTCAAGGCATGACAGTTTGGTTACTTTTTCATCAGATTGAAGGAAAAAACTACTTTCTCTGCAAGCAACCGGTAGTTATCAGGAAGTGCTGCTATGTTGGTAATGTTACCTCCAAAGTGAAGTATTAATATATATTTTTTTGATCAACCTCCTTTTAACATGCCACAGCTGTTTTTCCATGTTGTTTGAACATCTTGTATAAGCATATGACAAAATATTTCCCAGATCCCTTTTACATTATGGAAGACTTATGACCTACCTTGTTCCTGGGGACCTGGAATTCTATATTACCTTGGAATTTTCTAACCATACATGAATCATCATGTCAGAATATTAGTCTTTCCATCATAAACAAACTAATTGTACATTTAGTAACCTTTGCAAATTTTCTCCTATAAATCCATTTAGGATGTGTGTCTTTCAAGGAAAAGTCTCATTTGAGAATTGTTCATGTCTAGACAAGATTATAAAATTAATGAAAAGTGGATTATAAATTTAAGTAACTAGTGTTTTCCAAAATACACTAGAGTAGAGTGATGCCCTAATCTTTATTACTCTGTCTCATATGATTATATCTAGCATTAGAGCAACACAGGAAGCCTCAGGGGACAAAAGCTTTCAGCAAGCAAAGACGTTCACTTGTAGAAAAGATTTGCAAGGCAGTCCAGGTCATAAAGGTAGTGACAGGCATTTAATGTGGGGGAAATAAAAAATAAAAACTACTAGATTAACAAGGAGGTTATTGAGTTAACCTTTAGTTTATAGTGAAATCTACAATTATGTCACATGATTATCATTTTTTGAGGTATTGTAGCATATCTGCAAACATAGACATCACAATAGGAAGCAGGAAATTGTTTTGATTTATGGAGTCAGTAACACAAAGAATGGTTTAATTATTGACTTCTTTTGGGGGACTGGAAATAGAGAGGGTGACCCTGTTTTTTTTTTAAGTTTATTTCAGGGTATAAAGGGTCTTTCCCCCTGACTGTGGGGTGTAAGGTGTACACCTATGAGTAATAGTTTCAGATAAAGGCCTGGAATTTCTACATTCACATGACTAAGAGAAATTCCAGAAAGTAAGAACAGGAAAATGGACGAAATCACCAAAATAATAATATGAGAAAATTATCCTTGAAGAAATGTATAAATGTTAACCTTCAAAGAGCCTACCAGGTACCCAGAATAGCAAATGAAAATATAGAACTCGTCCAAAACATATTAAGATGAAATTCCAAAACACTAGTGTTAAATGGTAGATTCTAAATGCATCCAAAAGCAGACATAAAAATGGTGAACAGGCATATGAAAAAATGCTCAATGTCTCTGATCACTAAGGAAGTGCAAATCAAAAGTGCAATGACATATCCAGTTAAAATTATAATTATCAGTCTAACTGAATCTATGCACACATACTTTGTGTAATAACCAAATCAGGGTAATTATCATATCTGTCACCTCAAACATTTATCATTTCTTTGTGGTGAAATATTCAAATGTTTTCTTAGTATGTTCCTTGAGATATAAACTTAGGAAGAGGATGACATGAGTATCAGGACACTGTCAATCCAAGTGAGGAGATTCAGGAAAGGAATACCTGGAATGACAGTTGAAGGATAGGTTTAGAGAGCAATCAGCCTTCATGAGTGGGAGAGGACAAAACTTTCAGAAGGGGGCATTTGGAGTAGAGGGTATTCCAGAGATTTTTTGGGATCCTTAAAAATATGAATCATGCCAAGGAGAGGAAGGCAAACAGAAGAAGGGAAAAAGAAATGCAAATAGAGTCTCCTGGAAAGCATAAATGTTGTATTAGGTAAAGGAAATAACAATGCATTACTGAGCTATGCAGCAAGCAATATTTAATAGCTAGAATAATATAAATACTATACACTGATTTCCAACTTTTATAACCACCTTTAGAAAAAGCACCTATAGAAAAGAATATAAATGCTCTCAACTCTGACAAAAGAGAAAATATAAAAACAGAGGAAGCAGAAAAGAGTGTTAAAGAAAAATATTATGACACTCGTTTAAGTTGGCAAGGCAGACTTTATTCAAGGGGATAAATGGTGAGACATGGGGACTACAGGAATAGAGTCTTGCAGTAAGATGAGCAGAGTGTGGGGATCAGTGAATGGAAAATTAGAGTCATTTGCTACACAAGGGCATTTTCAATCAATGACAAACTGTGTATACCACAGGGATCCCATGAGATTATAATAGAGTTGAAAAAATCCTGTCGCTGTAATGTAACCCAATGCATTATGAGTGTTTGTGGTGATGCTGGTGAAAACCAACCTACTGCACAGCCAATTGTATAAGTATAGAACAGAAAATTATATGCAATGCATAATACTTGGTAATGTTAATAAACAATTACATTATTGGCTTTTTATATTTACTACTATTTCTTTATTATTAGCATATATTAATTCTATGGAATCATGGGTTTCATTATGGCATACTTGCATATATAAATGACATACTTTGATCATTTCTACCCTCCTTATTACCCCCTTGCTCTAACTTCCCCTTTCTCAGATCCCATTCTTCTTCTGTAATAGTCTCCCTTCTAATTTCATCTTTTTTTCCCTAGATTTCACATATGAGAGAAAACATGTGATACTTGCATTTCTGAGCTTAGTGTATTTAACTTAACATGATGATTTTTTTAAACCATTTCTTGATTGGCACCTAAACTGATTCCATAATGTGGCTATTGTTAATTGTGCTGTTATAAACATGGGTATGCAGGTACCTCTAAAATATGCTGACTTTAAATACTTTGGGTTTATACTGATGATGAATCATATGGTAGTTTTGTTTTTATTTTTTTGAGGAGCCTCCATACTGATTTCCATAGTGGTTACTTTTTGTTTTTGTTTTAGAATGTACTCCTTCTACTTCTAAAACAAAGTTTACTTTGAAACCATCTGCTGTGTTACATTGGCAGCAGTCTAATACCTGTCATGTTTACCATGACTCTTGATTTTGTTAAGGGGCCATGTCGAGTGACTGACCTGAATTATCTAGGTTGGGGTAAATCTGCTCTTTGGTGTTCACACAACGAAGGAATTGCCTAACAACACTTTTCTCAAAACATATCCCCATGGTCTAAGCAAACCATGACTGCACTAAGAGGAGACCATGGATAAGAGATTTCTAACAAAATTAATATGATTAAAATTATTACCAAAGGAAGTTTCAGCTGTCTAAAGTTTTGGTTAAAGGCAGAGTCTTCATTAGTGGATGGAGAAATAAAAGGAAGAGTAAGAGAGTTTTATATCTTCATTCAACTTGAGAGTCCAGGAAATTATCTCTTGGTTAGGAACAAGAAATGGAAGTGTAAGTACAGGAACTCCTCGTTATGTGAATCTAATCCATTCCTGAAATCATGTTGGAAAGCAAATATTAAGATAGCATTTTCCATGATTTGAATGGAAATAAAAACACTGCATTTGCTGTCCATTAAAAAAATTCATTTTCTTAAATATTACTAAAACACCCTGAAATATAACAACCAATCAAAGATTTCTGTATAATATAAAACATTTTAAACATCAGTTATCTAATTATTTAAGAGTTACAGAACTCATTAATGGCTATATTTGTGGGAATAGGCAATAATACTGTAGAGTATTGGATATACACTTGATTTTTCTTGTGCCCTTCAATGTAAATAAACAGTGTAATGAGATATTACATATAATAACTCAGACCCAGGTTTGATAGTTCTCCTAGGAACCTGGCAAAAGCAAACACTAGTACCCATTAAGGACAAAATGCAGCTAGGCAAGGTGGCACATCTGTAATCACAGCAGCTCAGGAGGCTGAGGCAGGAGGATCACAAGTTCAAAGCCAGCCTCAGCAACTTAGTGAGACTCTGTCTCTAAATAAAAAATAAAAGGGACTGGGGATGTGGTTCAGTGGTTAAGAGCCCCTGTGTTCAATCCCCAGTACAAAAAAAAAGAAAGAAAGAAAAAAAGGACTAAACCCTCAAGGCCCGGTTTCAAGGGTGAGAGCAATAGTGCCTGGCATATTTAACCAAGACCCTAAACTCTTGCAGGGTGTTATGGTTTGGATGTGAGGAGTTCCTCAAAAGCTCATGTGTGAGTCAGTGCAAGAAGTTTCGGAGATTTAAATGATTGGGTTATGAGGATCTTAACCCAGTCAGTGAATTAACCCCCTGATAGGTATTAACTGAGTGGTAATTGAAGTGGTAGGGTGTGGCTGGAGGAGGTGGGAATTGGGGATGTGGCTATGGGGTATATATTTGTAGCTGGTGAGTGGAGTCTCTTTGCTTTTTGATCATCATGTGAGAACTACTTCCCTCTGCCACACTCTTGTAATGATGTTCAGCCTCATCTCAAGCCCCAAGCAAGGGAGCTGGCTGTCCATAGACTGAGGCCTCTGAAACTGTGAGCCCTCGAATAAACTTTTCCTTCTCTACACTTGTTCTGGTTGGGTCTTTGAGTCACAGCAGTGAAAAAAACTGACTAAAACACAGGGTCTTTCACAGCCTAAACATTTTGGCTGACACTGCATAAGGATTCACTAGAAGAAGTTCCCACTTCAGAGACTGAGTTTTGGGTAGATCTTTTTACAAATGGTTATAGCCAATCTGCACGTGAGAGCTCAGAGAGCTGTGTAAAGGTAACCCAGAAAGAAAGCACACAAGGTCTACAGCTGCATGGGGCTGGTGGGGGAAGTGGAGAGTTTGTGGGGGTGATGCTGGTGAGTCAAAGCCTCACTTTCTGGAGTTATTGATAAATACTGTAAATAATGATGAAGCACCAAACACCATCCTAAGATGATGACTTAGGGATTTTATGTGAGACATCAGAGGATAAAAACTGGAATTACCTAAGAGTTCCAAGGGGTCCTTGTGTGGAGCAGGATTGGGGTCTGTAGAGAAAAATTGCTTTGCCTTATTACTCTTTACCTTGATTCTAAAAACCCTAGTGCTTAAATTTTTGCTAAAAATAACCTATAATATTTGCTTTTTAAAAGACAAATCTGGTCAAGTCATGCCAGAGCTAAAATACCCTTCAAGGTTACCCTACTCTCCACCACCTTCTTCCCTTCATTCAAAAATTTACCCTTCTTAAATTTTCATGCTCTCTCTTGCCTCTTAGAATTACTTGTGGTTATTTGAGTGCACCAGGCCCATTCATGTCCCTGTGTACTATATAGGCTTCTCTTTATTCCTAGACCACATTTTCCCCCTTCATCTCTCTGACTCCCATAGGCCCTTAAAAGCCTCAGCTTTGGGAAACCTACCCTGAGTTCCCAAGTCAATGGCACTCCTCATTTGTGTTCCATTAGAAATTCTGTACATAACTCTATCCTAAAACCTTCCCAGTTTTGTGTTCTTGGCTATTGTATCAAAGATCCATTGGCTATAAACGTATGGACTTATTTCTGAGATCTCTTTGCTGTTCCATTAGTTTGTTTGTTTTTATGCCAGTAATATATGCTTTTCTAGTGCATTTTGAAATTGGGGTGTGATGCCTTGAACTTCGTTTTTCTTACGCAAGATTGTTTTGGCTGGTCTGTTTAAGGTTCCATATAAATTTCAAATTTTTAAAATTTTTGTGAAAAAAAGTCATTGATAGGGCTTGCATTGAATCTATAGGTTGAGTAGCTGGACAGTTCTACAGTATTATCTTTTCCTGGATTGTCCTCACTTCTCTGTATGCTCTTTCTGAGCATCCTTTGCTAACTCTTTCTCCTTGCTCTAAATTTTATTTATTTTTATTTTTATTTTTTTTTGGTTTCTTTTTATTTTTTATTTATTTATTTTTTTACGTTTACATAGGGTAATGATGTTTATTATATTTTTCCCCTCCCCCCAACCCCTCCAACCCCCTCCACCCCTCCCACCCCTCTTTTCCCTCTCCACAGTCCTTCTTTCCTTCATTCTTACCGCTCTCCTTAGCCTAACTCTAAACCTAACCCTAAACCTAATGCTAGCCCGTCCCACCCCCCATTATATGTCCTCATCCGCTTATCAGCGAGATCATTCGTCCTTTAGTTTTTTGAGATTGGCTTATCTCACTTAGCATGATATTCTCCAATTTCGACCATTTGCCTACAAATGCCATAATTTTATCATTCTTCATTGCGGAGTAATATTCCATTGTATAAATATGCCACAGTTTCTTTATCCATTCATCAACTGAAGGGCATCTAGGTTGGTTCCACAATCTGGCTATGGTGAATTGAGCAGCAATGAACATTGATGTGGCTGTATCTCTGTAGTATGCTGATTTTAAGTCCTTTGGGTATAGGCCAAGGAGTGGGATAGCTGGGTCAAATGGTGTTTCCATTCCAAGCTTTCTGAGGAATCTCCACACTGCTTTCCAGAGTGGTTGCACTAATTTGCAACCCCACCAGCAATGTATGAGTGTTCCTTTTTCACCACATCCTCGCCAACACCTATTGTTGCTTGTATTCTTGATAATCGCCATTCTAATTGGGGTGAGATGAAATCTTAGGGTAGTTTTGATTTGCATTTCCCTTATTACTAGGGATGTTGAACATTTTTTCATATATCTGGTGATTACTTGTACATCTTCTTCTGTGAAGTGTCTGTTCATTTCCTTAGCCCATTTGTTGATTGGATTATTTGTATTCTTCGTGTAGAGTTTTTTGAGTTCTTTATAGATTCTGGAAATTAGCGCTCTATCTGAGGTATGGTTGGCAAAGATATTCTCCCACTCTGTAGGCTCTCTCTTCACATTTCTGATAGTTTCCTTTGCTGAGAGAAAGCTTTTTAGTTTGAATCTATCCCAGTTGTTTATTCTTGCTTTTATTTCTTGTGCTATGGGAGTCCTGTTAAGGAAATCTGATCCTGAGCCAACAAGTTGAAGATTTGGACCTACTTTTTCTTCTATAAGATGCAGGGTCTCTGGTCTGATTTCGAAGTCCTTGATCCATTTTGAGTTGAGTTTTGTGTAGGGTGAGAGATAGGGGTTTAGTTTCATTCTATTGCATATAGTTTTCCAGTTTTCCCAGCACCATTTGTTGAAGAGGCTATCTTTTCTCCATTGCATATTGTTGGAACCTTTGTCTAGTATGAGAAAATTGTATTTATTTGGGTTTGTGTCCATGTCCTCTATTCTGTACCATTGATCTACCTGTCTATTTTGGTACCAATACCATGCCGTTTTTGTTACTATTGCTTTGTAGTAGAGTTGAAGATCTGGTATTGCAATACCCCCTGCTTCGCTCTTGCTACTGAGGATTGCTTTAGCTATTCTAGGTTTTTTATTCTTCCAGATGAATTTCATAATTGCTCGCTCTATTTCTGCGAGGTACATCATTGGGATTTTAATTGGAATTGCATTGAATCTGTATAGAACTTTAGGTAGTATAGCCATTTTGATGATATTAATTCTGCCTATCCAGGAACATGGGAGATCTTTCCATCTTCTAAGGTTTTCTTTAATTTCTTTCTTTAGTGTTCTGTAGTTCTCATTGTAGAGGTCTTTCACCTCTTTTGTGAGATTGATTCCCAAGTATTTTATTTTTTTCGATGCTATTGTGAATGGGGTAGTTTTCCTAATTTCTCTTTCTGAAGATTCATCACTTATGTATAAAAATGCATTGGATTTATGAGCATTGATCTTGTAACCTGCTACTTTACTGAATTCACTTATGAGTTCTAAAAGTTTTCTGGTGGAATTTCCAGGTTCCTCTAAATATATAATCATGTCATCAGCGAACAGGGATAGTTTGAGTTCTTCTTTTCCTATTCGTATCCCTTTAATTTCTTTGGTTTGTCTGATTGCTCTGGCTAGAGTCTCAAGGACGATGTTGAATAGAAGCGGTGAAAGAGGGCATCCCTGCCTTGTTCCAGTTTTTAGGGGGAACGCTTTCAGTTTTTCACCATTTAGAATGATATTAGCCATGGGCTTAGCGTAGATGGCCTTTATAATGTTTAGGAATGTTCCCATTACCCCAATTTTTTCTAGTGTTTTGAGCATGAAGGGATGCTGTATTTTATCAAATGCTTTTTCTGCATCTATTGAAATAATCATGTGATTCTTAACTTTAAGTCTGTTGATATGGTGAATGACATTTATTGATTTCCGAATGTTGAACCAACCTTGCATCCCTGGGATAAAACCCACTTGATCGTGGTGCACTATCTTTTTAATATATATTTGTATGCGATTTGCTAAAATTTTGTTGAGAATTTTTGCATCGATGTTCATTAAGGATATTGGTCTGAAATTTTCTTTCCTTGATGTGTCTCTGTCTGGTTTAGGTATCAGGGTGATATTGGCTTCATAGAACGAGTTTGGTAGGGTTCCCTCCTCTTCTATTTCATGGAATAGTTTGAGGAGTATTGGAATGAGCTCTTCTTTAAAGGTTTTGTAGAACTTGGCTGAGAACCCATCTGGTCCTGGACTTTTCTTTGTTGGTAGGCTTTTGATGACCTCTTCTATTTCATTGCTTGAAATTGGTTTATTTAAGTTGTGTATGTCCTCCTCGTTCAGTTTAGGTAGTTCATATGTCTCTAGAAATTTGTTGATGTCTTCAAGGTTTTCTGTTTTGTTGGAGTATAGATTTTCGAAATAGCTTCTAATTATGTTTTGTATTTCACTCGTGTCTGTTGTGATGTTTCCTTGTTCATTCCGAATTTTAGTAATTTGAGTTTTCTCCCTCTTTCTCTTTGTTAGTGTGGCTAAGGGTTTATCAATTTTATTTATTTTTTCAAAGAACCAACTATTTATTTTATTAATTTTTCCGATTGTTTCTTTTGTTTCGATTTCGTTGATTTCGGCTCTGATTTTAACTATTTCCTGTCTTCTACTACTTTTGGTATTGGTCTGCTCTTCTTTTTCTAGTGCTTTGAGCTGTAGTGTTAACTCGTTTATTTGTTGATTTCTACTTCTTTTTTTGAATGCACCCCATGAAATAAATCTTCCTCTAAGTACTGCTTTCATAGTGTCCCAGAGATTTTGATATGATGTGTCTTTGTTCTCGTTTACTTCTAAGAATTTTTTTATTTCCCTCCTGATGTCTTCTGTTATCCATTCATCATATAATAGTGTATTATTTAGTCTCCAGGTATTGGAGAAGTTTCTGTTTTTTATTCTGTCATTTATTTCTAATTTCAATCCATTATGATCTGATAGAGTACAAGGTAGTATCTCTATCTTCTTGTATTTACTAACAGTAGCTTTGTGGCATAAAATATGGTCTATTTTAGAGAAGGATCCATGTGCTGCTGAGAAGAAAGTGTATTCATTCTTTGTTGGATGGTATATTCTATATATGTCCGTTAAGTCTAAATTGCTGATTGTGTTGTTGAGATCTATAGTTTCTTTATTCAATTTTTGTTTGGACGATCTATCCAGTGGTGAGAGAGGTGTGTTAAAATCGCCTAGTATTATTGTGTTGTGGTCTATTTGATTTCTGGAATTGAGAAGGATTTGTTTGACGTACGTGGATGAGCCAATGTTCGGGGCATAGATATTTATGATTGTTATGTCTTGCTGATTTATGCTTCCCTTAAGCAGCATGTAATGTCCTTCTTTATCCCTTCTGACTAGTTTTGGTTTGAAGTCCACATTATCTGAGATGAGGATGGATACTCCAGCTTTTTTGCTGTGTCCGTGTGCATGGTATGTTTGTCCCCATCCTTTCACCTTTAGTCTATGGGTGTCTCTTTCTATGAGATGAGTCTCTTGCAGGCAGCATATTGTTGGATTTTTCTTTTTAATCCAATCTGCCAGTCTGTGTCTTTTGATTGATGAATTCAGGCCATTAACATTCAGGGTTATTATTGTGATATGATTTGTATTCCCAGTCAATTGACTCATATTTGTTTTTGACATGATTTGGTTTCTCCTTTATTTGGCTATTCCTTTAGGCTAGCGCCTCCTGTTGCTGATTTGCATCGTTGTTTTTCATCTCTTCCTCATGGAATATTTTGCTGAGAATGTTCTGTAATGCTGGCTTTCTTTTTGTAAATTCCTTTAGCTTTTGTTTATCATGGAAGGATCTTATTTCATCGTCAAATTTGAAGGTAAGTTTTGCTGGGTATAAGATTCTTGGTTGGCATCCATTTTCTTTCAGGGCTTGGTATATGTTGTTCCAGGCCCTTCTAGCTTTTAGGGTCTGGATTGAAAAATCTGCTGATATTCTTATTGGTTTCCCTCTGAATGTAATTTGATTCTTTTCTCTCGCGGCCTTTAAAATTCTGTCTTTATTTTGTATGTTAGGTATTTTCATAATAATGTGCCTTGGTGTGGGTCTGTTGTAATTTTGTGTGTTTGGAGTTCTATAAGCCTCTTGTACTTGGTTTTCCATTTCGTTCTTCAGATTTGGGAAATTTTCTGTTATTATTTCATTGAATAGATTGTTCATTCCTTTGGTTTGTTTCTCTAAGCCTTCCTCAATCCCAATAATTCTCAAATTTGGCCTTTTCATGATATCCCATAGTTCTTGGAGATTCTGTTCATGATTTCTTACCATCTTCTCTGTTTGTTCAACTTTGTTTTCAAGGTTAAATATTTTGTCTTCAATGTCTGAGGTTCTGTCTTCCAGGTGTTCTATCCTATTGGTTATGCTTTCTATGGAGTTTTTAACTTGGTTTATTGTTTCCTTCATTTCAAGGATTTCAGTTTGGTTTTTTTTTCAGTATCTCTAACTCTTTATTGAAATGATCTCTTGCTTCCCGTATTTGGTCTTTTAACTGTTGATTGGTGCGATCATTTAATGCCTGCATTTGCTCTTTCATCTCCTCCTTCAATGCCTGCATTTGCTCTTTCATCTCCTCATTAGCTTCCCTGATCGTTTTAATTACGTACATTCTGAACTCCCTTTCTGACATTTCTTCTGCTGTGCTGTCATTGGGTTTTATTGATGTAGTATCTAGGTTTGTTTGGGACATTTTCTTCCCTTGTTTTCTCATAATGGTCAGTTGTCAGTGGGACCCTGAGATATTGCAGTTTTCCACTATTGGCTTATAGTGTCCCAGTAGATTTCCAGTGTATCACCTCCCAGCCTTCAGTAGCCTGATGTCTTGGAGGAATCTGATAAAGCAGCTCATTCGAAGAATACTGCCCCTAGCCCCCTACTGGTTCCACGTTTTGGAACTGGCTCTGTGCGGAAATGCTCTCACTGTGGGCCTGCACCGTGCAGCTGGCCGTGTGGGAAGAGCCCACTGCCGGAGTGTGGAAGACTACCTTGGGAAGACTCAAGCTGCCCTGCCCGGCTCTGCTAAGCCACCTCTATCTGGGCCTGCCACCCGGGCTGAGCTTTACCCAGTGGGCAGACTCACCCGTGGCTCTATTTCAGTCCGAGTCTCTCTATGCCTCCCCCTCTTAGCTCCTGGGTTCTGGAGCGACCGGGGGTGCAGTCTCCCTCTAGGCCGCCATCTTGGATCGCCCCGTGAAGAGAGCCCGCAGCCGGAGTGGGCAGAGCCGCCTGAAGAGGTCTCCGGCTGCCCTGCCCTTATCCCTGAGGCTGATTGCAGATCGAGGCTCTCCGCTGGTTCTTTGCAGGAGTACACTGCACTGCAGCGGCTCTGGGACTCGGAGCCTGCTCTGTTCAGACAGGCTCTCACTAGCGGGCCAGTTCCGTTCCGAGAACCTGGAGAAGCTGGCTGTGTGGGCGGGGCCCACCGCCGGAGTGCGCAGGACTGCCTGTGGATGACTCTAGCTGCCCTGCCCGGCTCCGATAAGCCACCTCTATCTGGGCCTGCCACCCGGGCCGAGCTTTACCCAGTGGGCAGACTCATCCGTGGCTCCACTTCAGTCCGAGTCTCTCAATGCCTCCCCTTCTTAACTCCTGGGTTGTGGAGCGACCGGGGGTGCAGTCTCCCTCTAGGCCGCCATCTTGGATCGCCCCGTGAAGAGAGCCCCTGCTCTAAATTTTAAGTGTGAAAGTTTGTTAGGGAGTGAGAACAAAGATACAGTTATCCAACAAACTCCAAATCATTGGTCTCAGTTGGGGTACAGAATAGGAAAAGAGGACAAAAGCCTCATATATTCAGTTTTATTCTGCTCTACTGATTAAAGTTTTCTAAGGCTCCAAATTTTCCTTTAGATAAAATTTTATCAGTCTCTGGATCTTCTTCTCCATTCTGTCTCCTTTCAGTTTTCCAAAGATGAACAGTTCTTGAGGAATAAACACCTGTTCTTCCCTTTAATCTAGATACGTCTCTCTTTCTCCCTCCCTCCCTCTCCCTCTACCCCCTTTCTCTCTCTCCCTCTCACACACACACATAATGCTACTTCTTAAAAGGCATCTTCCCTGCATTCACTTTCAATTAGATTTAGATCTTCCTGTGAGCCCTCAGCAATCCCATTTCTTCTATTGAAAACATTAACAATAGTTGGTAATCATATACTTGCATACATATTATTTGAAAAATCATGTGATATTTTACACAATGATGTATGACCATAAACTCTGAAGAAAGGAACACATCTCTGGTGCTCATGATTCTCTCTGAAATAGCCAGTAGAAGGGACTACAGTTAGGAGGAAGTCAGTACATATTTGTTATGTGAATGGACAAATGAAACTCTTAGGCTCAGTTTCTCCATCTGTAAAATGGAGACAAGATGATCTTCCATTCAAGAATAATTATACCAGTTCTGCATAGTTTACATGATATTTGTAGAATAAACAAAGTATTGTGTTTCACTCCATGGACAAGGCAGATAAATTTCAGCGGGAAGTCCTTTGATTCATTGATTACAAGGTCATTAGTGAATGTGGAGAACTGTATTGAAGTCGGAGTGCAACTTCTTAGAAAGCAAGTAAGAGAGTAAAAGAGAGTGACAAGTCTATAATTAGAGGAGTGACATGATTGAGGCATTTAAAAAATTTTCTGAGATGAAAAGATGTGTGCCTGTGTGTATGCTAATAGAAAAATCTAGTGGAATGGGAGATTGTAAAATCCAACCAGACATTATGCTGAATGAAAAAAGTTGATCACAAGAGGACAAATACTATATACATGGTCCCTAGCATAGTCCAAATCAATGTAGAAAGTATAATGGCATTTACCTTGGAATGAGAGAACGAGAGGGGAAATATAGAGTTAGTGTTTCATGGGTAGAGAGTTTCAGTTTCAGAAGATAAAACCAGTTCTGAAAATGGATGCTGGTGATGGGTGCACAACAATGTGCATTTAAAGTTGCTGAATAGTAGACTTGAAAAGGAATTGTTTGCTATGTATTAGGAAAGTTAGGTGTGAAACCTGGATTGGATTTAATTACTGTTTTGATAATGTATCATCAGTAAAATTTTTGAAAATATGGATGTCATACAAATATAGAATAATTATGCATCAAAAATTTAAAACTCCAAAGACAGATGGCTCCCCAATTCCTTAGACATGGCTTTGACACATAAGGAAACACATTTCTGCCTTGTGACCACATACTGTTGTGGATGTGACCCTGTCTCCTTAGCCTCTGCTGATTGATCTAATTGTAGATATTTGATACAATATGTGACCTTTCAAGCTTGATATAAAATGTGTCTCTGTAGTGGGTTCAGAAAGAAACATGAGACTCAGTAACAATCTTCTCTACCTTTCAAAGGGTAATGTTTAGTTCTGTTCTTGTGAGAGATTGCAGAGGCAACAAATGGACCCTGCCTATGCCCAGAAGAAAAACATAAAAGATAACAATTCCTGGCAAAACCATAACCCTGCCCTGCCGGGGTCCAATGTACCTGACAGAACAGTGCTTAATGGTCTCTTGATAGGTCTGCTATTCAGAGCTGTGCAAAACTATATCTGCTTTATCTAATAGTAGCTGTTGCATAGCCTCTGGTGGAGGAGTGGCAGACTGTGCAGTAGTAGTCCTAGAGAAAACAAATTGCGAGTACACAAGACACACCTAAAATAATTAAGGTGAGCTTTAGAGGAAATGTTAGTGAAATTTGAATTATTAGTTCAGTGTGACTTCATTTGTCCTCGTAAATCAGAGTGGCCTAGAGATGCCTACTAATATGGTACTGTGACCCCAGGAACTCAATATGGAGTGCTGGACAGCAGCCAATTAACTTGGATAAACCCTTCCAATCTTTCAGAGGGGACACTATCCAAATTCAGTCTCTAATAGGACTAGGGTTCCTTTCCTAGCAAGGGACTGACAACATCCCACAGTCCCCAAGCTCTTCCACTGTTGAGCCATTGGTATTCCAAAAATAAGTCCTAGAAACAGTTAGCACTGCATCAAATTCTGACTTCCAGGCACCAAGAAGCCTATTCTTTCTCCCAATAGAGGACAAAAGGGAAGACTCAGAGTGTGGAGACCTCTCTCTCCTGCAATGCAGGACCACTCTCTGTGTCCAGTGACACCCTGGCCCAGCATACCTCTCTGTGGGAAGATGGGAAGAACAGGAAGTTGGGGCTAAATTATGTCCCCTAAAATTCATATGTTGAAGTCCTAACACCTAGTACTTTGGAATGTGACTATATTTGATGATAGGGTATTTCAAAGGTGACTAAGGTAAAATGAACTCATAAGTGTGGACTGTAATCCAATGTAACTTGTGTCCTTATAAGAAGAGATGAGAACACAGACAGGGGGATGACCATATGAAGATAGAGGGAAAAGAAAGCTATCTGTAAGCCAAGTAGTGATGATTCAGGAGAAACCAAGCCTGTTGATACTTTGATATTGAACTTGCAACCTTCAGAACTGTGAGGAAATAAATTTCTGCTTAAGCCACCCAGAGTGTAGTACTTTGTTATGATAGCCCTAGAGAACTAATACACTGGGGAGTCTGCATTTCCTCTTCTCATACTCCTCCTTGGCTATTTGAGTTCTCCCTTCTCCATACTCTATCTTGAGCATGCATCATCATAGCATCTGTAGGGCTCATTAAAACATAGACTACTAGCCAGTCTACTGCAATCCAAATGACTCAGGAGGAGATTGAGGCAGGAGGATTATAAGTTTGAGGCCAATCTCAGGAATTTAGCATGATACTCTCTTAAAATTAAAAATATAAAACATCAGGATATAGTTCAGTGGTAAGTTGCCACTAGGTTCAATCACCTGGATAAACAAACAAACAAAATGATCTCCATAAAACAACCCAAAACAAACACCACCAACAACAACATCAGCAAAACCACCACACACATAGACTACTGGGCTTTATCCCAGAGTTTCTGATTCAGTAGATCCTGGATGGGGCCAGAGAATCTACATTTTTAATAAATTCCCACAGGATGTTCATGTTGCTGGTTCAGGGACCACACATGTAATATTGTGGGATTGGTCCTGAGACTTGGTACACAAACAGGTGATAACTCATGTGTAACACACCTGGCAAGATAGTGATGATCATAAAGAATAATGACTACACAAAGAACACAATAACCACAAGTGGCACTTTGGGTCCCTTCTCCAGCTTGGTTAATAGTATAAGCAGAAACTGTAAGTTGCCATGTTGGCTTCCTTCTAGTAGGTGAGTTAATGTCAGATGGGGTGGCATTGGTCAACCTACTCAAAGGTGACCTTTAATGGGTCATGCCTTCATCTAATCCTTTCCCCCAGAGTGTGGGGAGTATTTCAAATGAGCTTCTAAACAATAGAATGTGGCAAGGGTAATGGGATATCTCTCCCACAGTGATGTTACATTATTTAAGACTCCTTTCTATCAGGCTGGAGAGATTCACTGCCCTGAAGAAACAGTCTTTTTGTGAGCTGCTTCAGCCTCTAGGACTTAAAGAAAGTCAGCAAAAAGCCAGAGACCTCAGTTATACAGTGAAAGGAAATAAATTTTGCCAGCAGTTGTGAAAACTTGGAAGAGGATCCTGGCTCCTGGTGAGAATATAGCCTGGCAATCACCTGCGTAGCAGCCTTGTGAGATCCTGAGCACAGGGCCTACCTAAGCTGTACTCAGAACCTGACTCATGGGAAATGAGAAAATAAAGATGTGCTGTTGACGGCTACTAAATTTGTGGCAATTTGTTATGCAACAATAGAAAACTAGTAGGGGCAAGGAGAACAGAGGATAAATATAGTCAGTTGCTGTCCAACAAATAGGCTGGTAATTTTACTCTATGTGTTTGCTTTGTTTTCAGGCCTGAAGCAAATGGTTGCTTCTGAGGAGGCCCCAGAATGGCAGAAGCTTGAGAACATCAGGCTGGGCCTGAAGTGGAGGCTGATGTAAACACCTTTTTGCACAGAATTAATTGGCAAGTTTGAACATTCTAACTTTAGCAGCACCACCTCAGCATCTCACCACACTTGACATTTAGTGACTCAGGAACCCAGGAGTCAGCTCATATGCTTGCAATAGGGACAGGGCTTGTGATATGTAACGGGCTAAAAGCTACTGTTTTAAACTAAAGGGATGGCTGACTGGGATGTTAATTTAGTTGCCCTCATGCTTGGGTTGCAGTTCTTTCTGCTATGTGGAGAAGGTTCTTGACTAGAGCTCTGGTGCCTGCTGTCATATGGACTATTATGATCACACAGGTTTGTCCACTCACAATTTTCTTATAAAATCCAGTATCCAGAATTCTTCTTCTTTCCTAGGACTGCTGTTTAAGTTTGCCAGGATTACCTAGTAAGTATACAAACTAAGTGGCTTAAATGACAAGAGTGTTATTGTCTCAGTGTCCTAGAGGGTAAGTCTGAGATCAAGGTATGAGCAGGGTTGTTTCTTCTGAGGCCTCTCTCCTTGTCCTGTAGATTCCACCTTTTTCCTTTGGCCTCACATTATTTTCCCTCGTGTACATCTGTGTCCTAATCTCCTCTTCTTATATAAGCTTATAAATTTTCATATGGGATCTTACACCTTACAATGATATCAATGTACTTGGACTGCTATAACAAAGTACCACTAACTGGGTTGCTTAAAGAACAGGAATGTTTTGTACCACAGTTGTAGAGGCAAAAAGTATGACATCAAGGTGTCATCTGGGTTTGTTTCTTCCCAGGGCTGTGAAGGATCAGTTCCAGGCCTCGCTTTGACTGATAGATGCATCACTCCAATCTTTGCTTTATCTTAACATAGTATTCACTCTGTGTGAGTGTCTGTGTCTACATTTCCCCTTCTTATAAGGATACTAGTCACATTGAATTAAGGACCCAACTCATTCCACTATGATTTCATTCTAACTCAACTAAATATACCTTCGGTGACTATTTCAAAATAAGGCTACTATCTGGGATATTAGGGGTTAGGATTTCAACATATGAATCTGGGGGGACAAAATTCAGTTCATTACAGATGGTATTATTGGCAAGAAGCTAGCTTTGGGATGACCTTTAAGGCCAAATACCACTCCTCTGATGGGGAGAGTGTTTTATCCCATGTTTGGTCATTGACCTAATGGGACTTGTAATTTTTGCTGTGTACCAGATGATGTCTTTCAGTCACCATTACTCTTATGACAACCACAGTATTTAAGTTAAATATTGTGTCTGAAATGTCTAGAAGTCATTATGGACTGAGTTGTGCCCCCTCATCAAATTCATACATTGATATCCTAACCCTCAAAATTTCTTGCATATAATACAAACTGATGACATTTTCGTGGATATTTTGAGTTCTCTGGTTAATCAGAGATCTAGTTCCACTGTAACTAGAACCTTTGGGAATCCTCTACTGGACTCCCTTAATCTGACTGACTGATAAGCACAGGGGGTTTGTCAGATCCTGGGAAATGGAGATGAAGATTTTTCATGTAAGAAATACTCAGCCTCATTGCCTCAGCTTGACAAATGTGCTACTGCTTGCTTTGAAGAACAGTTGGAAGTGCATAGAGTGTTATAAAGAACCTGTTAACTAATACCTGTTTCTTTTCTCCTTAGCTACCCTTTCCAGCTCCTCTGCAGTTTGATGGGCCGAACAAGTAAGTTTGTGCAAGTGGAGGTACCTCCATATCTGCCTGAAGTTTCAACCCCAGAGGGACCTTAATTCCATTTCTAGCTCATTTGTTCTTTGATGGTTGTGTGACCTTAGACAAGTCTGTCTCATCTTCCCTTGCACAGTTTCTTGCCCCATATGTCCAATGACAGCATTGAAATAGGCAACTGCCTTGAGAGAGAATGTGTTCTTTGTCTAAGCAGAGGTGGAATTCAGGAGAGTATTTACATTTGTTTAAATCTAATCATAGGATAAATCAATTCTGTCCACAGGACCTTGGTGTAGCGTAGGCCTTCTTTATGTTGGTTGAAATAAAAATGAAAAATGTCTAACCGGGAAAATGATTTCTCAATGACTGAGAGTGTCTTTAGGACCTTCCCAGTGGTGTTGTCATTGACTTTGGAGGACCACAAAACTGTGAGGAACTGAAGATCCTCTGAAGGTAGGTAAGGAATGGGTGGGAATTTGCATCTATGAGACATTTCCTCCAAATTCCTCTTTCCTGTTGGATGTGAAATTATTTCCAGGATTTGCAAGAAATTATGTTGAATAAGAGAAATGACAACTGGGAAAAGCTGTTTCATTTTTAAAAAGAGAAAATGCTCATTTTTAGAAAATGATTTTGATGTCTGATAAGCTAGCCAAATGGTAATACAACTTTTGTGGGAACTTTTGGAGTGAGGTGACCATCAGCTGAAGAGATCATGGAGTTATGGAACAAAAATCACTCAAAACAGTCTTATTTTCTTCTCTCTTTTTTTGAATTGTTGATTTGGATCCTTACTATCTATGTAGATCAGGAAAATGTTGAAAATAGTGTGTCTGGATTTCAGTGAGGCATCTGACATCTCATGATATCTTCATGGACAGCCTAAAGAGAAAAGGGCTGATGAGAAAATGATTAAGTCAATTTCTAATTGGTTCAATGATCATACCTCAAATGGTCTGATTGTATTACCAATATTATCAACATTTTACAGAAGAAGAAATAAACACAGGGAAGGGCAATAAAAATCATGATCTTATAACTAGCATTGAGATGTTTATAAAATACTCTATAAATCCAAGGGATTCTTATTGAAATTTTTTTTCTTTAAGGAACATGATAAAATAATCTAACAATCAGGCCTTTCTTTACTTTACCTCACAATGAAATCAGTAATCACCTAGGGCCTGTTTGCCTATGAAGATCAATTTGAAGGAGAAAGTGAAAGAAAGATAAGAAAAACTCAGAGGCTGTTATATAAATGGACCACAATCTAAATGACTGGATAACTGCCTATCGACAGATGCTTTAAGATGATTTAGTTCTGCTTCAATTCACATTAAAATAGAAACAGAACATGTGAAATCAGTGGAGCATCTCATTGGGTAAAATAAGCCCTGGGTGAGCAAGTTAACAATACACCCTAGATTGCAAGATTTTCTTTCCCACAGTCCACCTCATCCTTTCATCATGTGACATGATAGGTGTGAAAAGGAGGATGAGGACCTCACTGGTGTGTGTGTGTGTGTGTGTGTGTGTGTGTGTGTTTATATAATTTAATGCACACACAGAAAATATGCTGTATGCAGTTAAGGGATTACTGCCAATATGACTTATGCAGCATGACACAAAGTAATCTAGTAATCAGATTCCTCTCATTTTTGCCTCCTGAAGAGGCAGTCAAGTCATGTTTAACTATAATGATCAGTTTGAAGTAGAAACTGTGAAAAAGATAAAGAACATCAGAGGCTGCTGGATGATTATATCACAGGTATATTTTACATGATAATACTGGGTTATGAAGAATGTGAAATTAAGAGACAAGAAGATGAGATAATTTGCAAAACATTTTACACAGGTCATCTTATTTGACCTTACAATACTGATATGAAGTAAAAATTAGGGATGTAAAAATGTATCTACATTTTACAAATGAGGAAACTGAGCACTGAAGAATGGTGGAACTTTGCCCTAAGTTACTCCATGGCAAAGCCAAGGCACTCCCAAGGACTCTAAGCCTATAGTGTTCTTTATGTCACATTGCCATCCCCTTTTGGAGACTTTTCATGTGTTCCCTGACTGTGTTCTTTCTATTGTTTTCATTTCCCTTACCTTCTGATTTCTCCATTCTCCTTCTGCCTTTCTGGCACCTTCTTCCATTACCGATTTGGATAAAATCCAAAGCAGAAAATAGATGTGTGAGCTGGTGCAGAAAAACCATTTACATTTTCCTACTTAAATCCTAGGTGGATAGCATGGATATGTGACTAATGTGCATGTCACATGTATGTGTAAGTGTAGGGCATGGGGAATGCAAAAGGTGAGGTTCAGGCTAGGGTTGACATCCATGAGTTGGGAGGAAGGCCAAGTGCAGAACTTCAATCTCAATCATGGTTCCTTGTATGAGTTTTGTTTAATTGGTTCTTTTTGGTTATGCATGACAATAGGATTCATTCTGACATAATTATAAAAGCATAGAATATAATTTGTTCTAATTCAGTCCCAAGTACTTACCCTATTCCTTCCCTCCTCCCTCCTCCTGTTCCCTTCCCTCAACTCTACCCATATGTCTGCTATTTATAGTTGTTTTTTTCCCTTTTGTTACCAGGGATTGAACCCAGGGGTGCTTAACCACTGAGTCACATCTACACTCCTTTATTTAAAGTCTTTTCATTTTGAGACAAGAATTTGCTAAGTTGCCTTGCTAAGTTGCCGAGGCTGGCTTTGAACTCATGATCCTCCTACCTCAGCCTCCTGAGCTGCTGGGATTACAGGTATGAGTCACTATGCCTGTCTTATATATAGTTTTGTTTAATTACTGTCTCATGGATGTACACAATATATGAATATACCACAGTTTATGAGGTTTTATAATAGAATATCTACTAATCTCTTGACTAGTTTTCAAAGCATATACATAGATAACCTGCTCTCAATCAGTAATATAAACCATCACACTAATCATTGTTTAATAGTAAAACTTTAAGTCATCTGACCAAAAGCTATTTCTTCTACTGTACAAAGTAATTTTGGAAAAAAAATAACCACACATTACTTGCCAAGGGATCCTACCTCAAGGGAGTAATTATTGCTAGTCTGGCAGTGCTTGTCCATGATGGCAATTCTTCAGCAACTATGGCACTTGCAATCTTTGCATACCCTCTTCTGTGTAAGACTCACACTCCAGAAACTGTTCATTTCACTCTTGTTTTTCTCTGCAATTTGAATAAGCTGCCTACAAGTAGAAGGTGTATTTTGGTTATGCTATCATGTCATGAACAGCTCAGGATGATAAATAGAATTAAAGAGAATCATCATGATTTCCTACTAATTTACATGTTTTCCACAGAGAGTGAACATTTTACTAAATCAATCGTGCATAAACAGTAACTAGTATTAGCATAAATATTAAATATAAATAGGATATAATTTAGAGAAAAAATTAGTGAGCTACAAACACCTGGGTACAATTAGACATCTTACTAACTTTGTTACAAATTTTAATTCTTTTTCTTATTTTGCTTTGAGCTCTAAAAATAAAAATATTTAACTCTTTCTTTTACCTATCTGGAGCATGTGGAATGGCCTTGTCTTTAGCATTCCAGCTAAAGTCACAACATTCTTCTGAGTGGGAAATTAAGATAATTATTCTCTTTGATTCTGTGAATATTTCATAGGGTACTATTAATTTCCCCAAACTTTTCTTTTTACAGAGACCTCCCTCTTTGCAAGCTATTTGACAAGAAATTAGAATTGAATATGTCATAATTACACTGGAGTGTTCCATGGTTGAGTTCTCAGATTTTGAAATCTTGATTACTCTACCATCTCAATCTTCTCCATTCTTTTACATTTTGGCAAATGGTACCACTATTGACTCAGTTGTTTAAACCTAAAACTTGAGCCATCCTTGAGTTCTGAATTCCTGCTATTTCTCATCCTCCACAGTCAATGTGTAGTATGTCTTATCAGATCTTCCTGTAAAATATCTCTGCAGCTCATCTATTTTCTCCATGTTCACTGCCATCATCCTGGTTCCAAGCCACCACACTGTTGTTCAGATTATGACAACAGTTTATGACTTAAACTCCTTGCCTTCTCCCTAGCTCCTTTAAATTCTGTTCTCCATGGTATAGCAGAATTGTCCGTAAGAATATGTAAACAGTCCATTTTTTACCCCTTTATCAAGATCTTTTAAATTCTTCTTGTAGCATTTGAAATAAAATTCAAATTTCTCCTTATGACCTATGAGATTCTACTTGATTCAGTTCCTGCCTAATTTGTCAAACATCTATCTCCTATGTGGAACTAAAATCTAGTTGAGTTGTCTTTATGTTGGTTAACACAAGTTTATTCCTGTTTCAGGATTATATTATAATTGATATTCTCTGCCTGAAAATCTTCCCCAGGTACTTTGAATGTCTGGTTCCTTATTGTGTTTCAGATTTTTGCTTAAATATCCTTCCTCAGAGTATTCTTCCCTGACATCTCTGAAGTAACCTCATGTTTCATGTAACTATCATACATCCCAGTTTTATTTCTTTCCTATCACTTATTAAAAATTATTATTGTTTTATTTACTTATATATTTCTAGTCTATCTACCCCTTACTAGACTGTAAGGTCCTCAAGGACAGGTATTCCATCCATATTGACATCTCTGGTTTTCAGAATCTTAGAGCTCCACTAGGAACTTAATAAATGACTAAGTAGTTATTAAAGTTCAAGTGAAGGAATAAAACATGTCTACCACCTGTATTATGAATGCAAGATTTTTGTTTGAAAGAACACATGGTATAACTGTGGCCTTTCAAAAGAGTACAATTTCTTCATCCCTTTAAGCTTTTCTTTGGATTTTATAATAAAATTATGTGCAAAACCTTTCTTGCTTTATTGCTTCTGTGGCTTAAAGAACTGCCTCTGTCAATGATAGCTTCTGAATAGTCCCATGTTGTAAACAGGGTCACCAAGGAGATTTTTGCAAACACTTGCAGGACTTTCTAATTAACTATTGCTCACTTGAGTAGAAAGGGAGAGCCAGAGTAGGGAGGGGGTAGTTCTCAGAGGGCAACCCTCTTTCTCATTGCAAGTTGTACTGGGAGAAACCTGGCTGGCACTTGCTGAGGAGGGAGGCACTGAGATTAAAATCTTCAATTGATTGAATTGTCTTGCAGTGAGTTTTTCATGTTGCAAGTGACCTAAGTGCTGTGAGAGATACTTGAGACATCATTAAAAGACAAAGACATAGTTGAAGACAGTCATGGGGGAATGGAGGAAGGGATTTCGTGTTTGTAACCCACTAACTGCTGGTTTGTTAATAAAGACATTATAGTTACAAAGCTAATGATTTATTAGAACTAAAATTATAAAACCTGACTTCTTAAATATTCATTTCCAGTAACAAAATGCATACTTTTTCAGAATATGACCCGACAAATGAGGGAGGTGAAATTAAAATGGTGGCTAGGTACATATCCTTTCCTGCTCAAAATTTCTTAACATGCCAGAATGATATTTAAAAAATTAAATTCGAAATAAAAACATACATGAGTGGAAGCAACAAACACAAATCCACTTTAAATATCTAAGGTAAAATTTAAATTGACCATGGTTAAGGTATCAAATATTTCTAATACCTTTACTATTCAGAATTGGCTAGATTGTGCTGCCATCTCAAATATATCTGGAAATATCAGAGACTGGACAAAGTAAAGAAATCTAAAACATAGCCCAAAATAATAATACCCCTAATTGAAAACATACCCCTTAAAATAATAATAGTTCCAAGTAATTTTATCATATATTCAATGAATGGATCAAGCTTATGTTATATAAACAGTTTTAGAAGGTAGAGAAATATATTGTCATCCCAATTAATTTTACAAACCTGGGAGAATAATGATTCCAAAAAAAGTTAACAAACAACAAAAGAACTGTGGTCTGATATCATGTTCTATAACAGCATAAACTTATTGAGTACATTTTATGGTACCACTCACAGCATTAGTGAAATATCTTGTTTCATATTGAAACTCCTGCTGAAAGCAGCTTAAAGAAGTTGGAGCAGAATATTGCAAAACAGTTTTGAAGTCATTAGGGAACTAACAAGGCAGGTATGATCTGCAGGATCAAGAATACAGCAAGGGCAGAAGTACGGGATTGACAGTTTGGCATTTGGTGCTACTTTAATCTCCTTCTCCTTTTCTTGGTACCAGGGATTGAACCCAAGGGCACTTAACCACTAAACCACATCTCCAGCTCCTTTTTTTTTAAAAATAGAATTGAGACAGCGTCCTGCTAAGTTGCTTAGGGTCTCACTGAATTGCTGAGGTTGGCCTTGAACTTACGATCCTCCTGCCTCCAGGCTTTTGAGTGACTGGGATTGTAGAATCTGAAAATTAGTGAACAAGAGGCTAGGCAGCTGAGCTGAGTTTTTGGCAGAGTCATAGAAATCAATAAAATAAGTGCCCAATGGCTAGATTTATGAGCAGACTAAAAATAAATGATAAAATTCATGAACAGGAAGATAATTGTGAAAAATTTTTTTCCAGACTAAAGTACTGAAGAAAAAGCATAAAGAGTATAGAGTTGAAGGTAAAGACTCTGAAATATGTGGGTTTGGAGTCTTAGATGGACAGAAGAGAGAATCGATATTTAAGGAGATAATGGTTGAGAATTTTCTCAACTATTATTAAGTGATGGAAGGTATTGAGCCAAATATTTAGGAAGTCCTCAAAATTTAAGCAGTATATCTCATATACACATTATAGTGAAACTTCTGAAAAGCAATGGAAATTTTAAAAATATCCAGAAGAAAAAAATGGCAAGATTGGTATTGACTTGTCAACGAAACAACAGAAGCCAGAAGCAAACCAAATGAGATGTTGAACATTTTTTCATGTATCTGTTGATTACTTGTATATCTAAAATTATGGCATTTGCAGGTAAATGGATGGAATTGGAGAATATCATGATACGTGAAATAAGCCAATCCCAAAAAACCAAAGCCTGAATGTTTTGTCTGCCAAGTGGATGATGATATATAATAGTGAAGGGGTGGTTTATGGGAAGAATGGAGGAAGGATGGATTGTGTGGAGGGAAATGAGGGGGAGGGGTGTGGGGAGGAAAGATGGTGGAATGAGACAGACATCATTACCCTATGTACATGTATGATTACACAAACGGTGTGAATCTACATCCTGTATAATCGGAGAAATGAAAAGTTGTACTCCATTTGTGTACAGTGAATAAAAAAAATTTAGAAAAGTATTCCATATCATAGTAGCAAGAAATATTAAAAAATATCTAGAAGGAACCCTAATAAGAAATGTGCCAGAACAAATAAAGAAACATTTTACTTTATTAATGGATAGAAAGGCATGATTAAATGGGGAAACATACCTGGAACTAGGATTAAAAACACCAACTCTGGCTCCAGGAATCTGGAACCCAGCCTGGACTTCAAATTCTGCCTCTGTCACTTCCTGGCAGTGTGACCTTGGCAAACTCCTTAACCTTTTTTTTTTTTCTTCAGTTTCCTATCTTTGCAAAGTGGCAATGACCACAGTAGTCTGTACCTCATAGAAAATTCAATGAGTTACTGTAATCTACACCCTGCTCTCCTGATCTTGTTTCGTACTATCCCCCTTGTGTTTGTTTGTTTACTTTTGTCAACAATTTCCATTGCATGCCATACAAATGAATTTAATATTTTTGATATAAAATTATGTCAACTTACTTCCTGAGTGAAAAAGCATGGATGCTCTTTACAAAAAGTTACAAATATGAAAAAGTAAAATCAAAATTATCCAAGAATCCACCACTCCAAAATATCATGTTGCATGGCTATACATTTTTTATAGCACTTAATACATCATCGCACAAGAGACCACTTACCTATTGGTTACTTGCCCACCTCTGCTAGAATATAAACTCCTTGAGGGCAAGAATCTTGTTTTTCCAACTTTCAGGTGGTAAATGTCTAGTTTTTATAAATATATTCCAAATTCTTAGAAACTCTTTGCACATGGCAGGGCACATAGAGTAGTACCTGACACATAGTAAGCACTATTGTTATAGTAAATATGTCAAGTCTCTAGGATCCTTAAATGTAACACAATACCAATCAATATCCCAGTGAGTTGTGTTGCAGAACTTGGGACGCTGATCCTTAAATTCATTGGAAAGTAAGAGTAACAACAGCAAAGAAAATTTTACAGAGAAGATGGACAGTGGGGCTTGTCTTATCATTAATTAGTACAATGAATTATTGGCACAGGAATAGACCAATATATCTATGAGAGGGAGAAAGAGAGGGAGAGAAAGAATACAAAATTCATTACTCCATACATACTGTAGGAATAATTGACTGTTGGTTGTCTATCTAAAAAGATCTCTCCCACACACTTCAAGATTAAAAGCAGTTCGCAATGAATTAAATAGCTTCTGTTTTTGTCATCTACTAACATGGCTTTTAAATCAAGATTTTCTCATTCATGCTTGCAACAATTTGAATGTATTTATATGTGAGTTCTATTGATACATTAAGTTGGGTCCCTAATAGAAAGGAGCCCTGATTTCAATTCTAGACTCTGCTACCAATTTTCTTGGGGACCTTAAGTAAATCACTTTCCCCTTTTAGTGCTTAGTTCCATTCCTTACAAAGTGACATGGTTTTATTAGATTCAAGTATATTCTTTGGAGTTCTTAAAATTGTTTGGTGAGTTTAATTAACACAGTTTTTTTTTCTTCTTGTTTAATAGATGGAGAAACTAAAGCTCAGAACAATGACTTGTCCAGGATTTGACAGCCAATGAGTGCTTATTTCAGTTCAAGTTTGGTTGTTAATTAGAAGACCCAGTGGAACAGAGACAGTTAAATTGACTCAACGGTGAGCATTTGTGTTCCAGGTTTATTGACTCATGTGCCATGCTCTTTTCACTAAATCAATGGGCCTGATTTCCAGATTTGAATAGAAAATTTGGAGAGATCAGGGTGGATTTCATGCAGGTGGCTTTGGGCTGTGCCTGCGCTGATGATTAGAAGGTGGACAGTTGAAACCAGGATTTAAGGAGTGCATTAGAGTGTAGGAAAAGGAGGTCACAGATTGGCAGGAGAAGGTGTAGATAAAGGAAAAGGATGTGGTATATATTGACTGGGGCCTGGGATGAGCAATGGGAATCTTGTAGGGGACAAGCTTGTTGGCAGGTGAATTTTTAAGGTTTTCTATAGTTCCTAACTTAAAAACGTTTTTATGGAGTGGGGGGCCCTGGCATTCTCCCACCTCCATCCCAGACAATTTGGCAACAGCAGGGATGGAACTAGTAGGAGAATGGAAGAGATAGCATGTTATTTGGAAAGTTGACTCAGCTCCAGAAGTTATCTCCTGTTTACCTGTCTAGATTTGTCAATGTGTCTCCTTTGGGTTCAGGTACTGGGTGTCAAATTTTGCTATACATTGGCATCACCTGGAGTCATCTTTAACACACACTGTGCACTGGCTCCCACATTTAGAGATTGTGAATTGATTGACATGGGGTGTCTCTTGAGCATGGAGATTAGGAAAATCTCCTGAGGTGACTGGAATGTTTAGTGAAATATGGGACTAACTGGGTTGAGGTACTGAAGGCCAAGTATTAATAAAAATTAATAATATTTGATGCTATTGTATTATGATTAGATGTAACATAATGAGCTGGGAGACAGGATCACAGGGTACTCACAGTCATCTTGCCTGCAGAGCTGCACAACCCAAAGATTTTCACACAGTGAGGAGGTCGCCTCCTTTCCTGCTGGAGGGAGCCTTATTTGGCAGTGTCTGACTCTGAGGTGATGCGTCCCCCATTAGCACTTTCATAGATGCTTTAGCACACATCTGAGGCCTTCTGGGTTGAAAAGCCAACATAAGAAATTGTAAAGATGGATTTCCTGGGATTTAAAAAGTACTTAAGTTACTTTTAATTAAATCTTTCCACTGCCCTCCCTGTCCTCCCCTAACTAGTGAGTTGCATTGGCCTCATTTTAGTTCTGGGTAGGATTGAAGTAGTGCAGGGAGTTATAAGTCCAGGGATAGAGTTGGCAGAGTCAGTGGGCAAGGCTGGAACTCCTCCGAGGGTAGTGCAGACCTGAGCCCAAAGTGGCAGTTGGGGTGCGGCTCAGGAACAGGGATTAGAGGTAGGACCTTACCCAGACAGGTACCTCGCCTTCTTGATCCCATGGGACCCACACAAGCAATCAGCTTCCTGATTTTTCCAGGAGAGAGGCTGGATAACTGGCACAGAAGTGACACCATCTGTATAAATTAACTTATTACCAGTAAAATTTGCAGCACACGGTGTAAATTTCCATAGGTTCTAAGTTGTAGTGGACAAAGATACATAGGCTCAGAACCTGCCTACTGGTGCCTGGGTAAGGAAGAATGTGGGTAATGGATTGCAGAGGTTGTGGTTGGGTTCAGTTTGCAACTGGAAGGGAAGACTGGGAGTTAATGGCCTGCTGGCCTCATCAGTGTTTAACTGAAATTGCCCCTCCTGTCAATAGAGACAGACAATTTGAAGAGCTGAAAGTGCCTTGTCGGCTGATTGAATTTATTTATAAGCCACATATTTTCAAACATGAATAGAAGTGGCTTATCAAAAAGACATGACATGATGCATAAACTATTTGTTTAGTTTAGCAAAAGCTGAAGTAAATAACATTTGTTATTTCAGTATCTCTTCATCAAATTCTCAAAGGAACAATAATGCTGGAGCTCATCCAGAAAGGGATGGACTAGCCCAATTATTAAACTATTGAAAGAGATGACTGAACAAGAGAGATTTGCTGGTGTTAGCAGTTCCCCTTTCCTGCAGCATTTTCCCTTCAACCCAAGGGGAATAGAGTGCAGAAAAGGAGAAAGGGCAATTGTTGGTCTGTAGTTGGAGGCTTTTATCACCCCAATGAGAGCCAGGTTTGCAAAGAAAGAGATCTATCTATAAAGATTTTGGTGTAAAGGTTAATAGAAGTGCTTCAAACAAAGCTTTATGAAGGATACTTTCATCAAAAATAGATAATTCAGAGAAAGAAAAAAGGATGGCAGCTGGAAAAGATATGATTTCAAGGAGAGATTCTGTTTGATTTTTTTTTATGATTTAAGGTCGAACTTCACAGAAGAAAAAATACAAATGGTCAAAATATATGAAAAAATCTTTTACATCTCTAGCAATTAGAGAAATACAAATTAAATCTACTATAAGATTTCATCTCGCTCCAATCAGAATGGCAATTCTCAAGAATACAAGTAATGATAAATTTTGGTAAGGATGTGGGTGAAAAGGTACACTCTTACATTGTTGGTGGGACTGCAAATTGGTGCAACCACTCTGGAAAGCAGTATGGAGATTCCTTAGAAAACTTGGAATGGACCTGCCATTTGACCCAACTAGCTCACTCCTCAGTTTATACCCAAAGGTCTTAAAAACCACATACTACAGAGATACAGCCACAACAATGTTTATAGCAGCTCAACTCACAATAGCTAAACTATGGAACTAACCTAGGTGTCCTTCAATAAATGAATGGATAAAGAAAATGTGGTATATATACACAATGGAATATTACTCAGCTTTAAAGAAGAATGAAATTATGGCATTTTCTGGTAAATGGATGGAGTTGGAGACCATCATGCTAAGTGAAATAAGCCAATCCCCAAAACAAAGGCTGAGTGTTCTCTCTGTTTTGTGGGAGGTTGGGGAGGGGAATAATAGAAATAGATTGGACTAGACAAAGGGTAACTGATGGAAAGGAGAGGGAAGGAAACAGAAAAGACAGTAGAATTAATTGGTCATAACTTTCCTCATCTTGTATTTTGTATACATGACCAGGGTAATTCCACATCATGTATGACCACAAGAGTGGGAACTTAATAGAATAAGTTATACTTTATGTATGTCTATTCTGCCAAAATACATTCTACTGTCATGTGTAACTAAAAATAAATAATAAAAAATAAAAAAAGATTACAGGTTGAATAGACAATAATAATAGTCACTTTAATAAACAGTTTATATGTGTTAACTCACCCTCACAATTAATTTGTGTGGTAGTTACTGGATTTCCAAGATTTTTCAGATCTTCAATCTGAAGCTCATCCCTCCAAATTTTGCTTCCTGTCCACTTTACTTTTCATAGGTGTTATATCTGCAAGACTAAAGGCTTATTCTGCTTAACAAACTTCAATCTCTTTTTAAACTTCATGAGCATTCCTCCCTAACAAACCTCTTGCTCTTCTAACTCCTTCACATTATCTGCTTTCTGGAAACCCCAACTGATGTCTAAAAATTCCATTAAAAGTCCTCTAGATATAGGCCTATAATATAGCAACACTTTGTCTGGACAGTATGCATGATATCCATACTGACAGAACATTCAGTAACAGTAGGGTTGCTCTCTCCTCCTGGTGGTTATAGTCAGTATGGTAAGATCTTGTTCTTTCCCAGAGTAGTAGGTGACTGAATTAGTCATCTGTTCATTGCTGTGACCAAAATACCTGACAATAACAACTTGGAAGATGAAAAGTTTATCTTGGATCACTGCTTCAGAATTTCAGTCCATGACTGACTAACTCCATTGCTCTTGGTCCATCTGAGGCAGACATCAGAGTGGAAGAGTATGGGAGAGAAAGCTATGTAGCTCATGGTGGCTGTGAAGGAGGTGGGGGAGAGGGAGGGAGAGAGAGAGGGAGGGAGAGAGAGAGAGAGAGAGAGAGAGAGAGAGAGAGAGAGAGAGAGAGAGAGAGAGAGAGAGGGAGAGAGAAAGAGAGCAGGAACAAAATATTTAAACCATGACACATGTCTCTACTGATGCACTTTCTCCAGTCATGCCCCACCTACCTATAGTGACCACACAGAACAGTGGTACTTTAAAATTATTAATCCATCTAATTAGGCTACATCTCTCATAATTTAATCATTTCACCTCTAAACATTCCTGAATTAGGAAATTTTGGGGGATATTTAAAATCCAAACCATAACAGTGACTGCTGTGAAATGAAGATAAAGCAAGGAGGCCAGTGGGATTAAAGAATGGGGAGAAACTAGGCAGTTCATAGGAAATTTCATATAGAAGTCAAAGTTCCATATGTTATGACTTACACCTACTTATTGAATTGGTTAAATTTTATTCTTCTTGAAATTTAAGCTATTATCTTATTAAAGTCAAGGATCACAACCAACACAAGGATTGGCCAAGTTCCCCCCTCACTACTCTAATGAAATAACTTGATTTAAGATAGTAGTCTAATGATTGTCCATAAGATGTATGATGTTTTAAAATTACTGCAAGAATATTGCATTCTTCTGATTTAAAAAAGTCCAGGGAGCCATGTACACTCCTCTCTCTCTCTCTCTCTCTCTCTCTCTCTCTCTCTCTCTCTCTCTCAAGGTTTCTGGGCAGCATATACATATTTAAGCAGAAAATCACACACTATATTGTGGAAAAAGGTGCCCCTCCTTCAGTATCCTGCCTTCCTGGGAAATGCTTTATTCTGTTACTCCTCTTGACACATTTACTGGCATGACAGATCATGATCATGACCCTACTGATGATAATCAGAATTCATGTTTGCAGATTCCTTTGCTCATGATGGGTCAACTAGAGAAGTAAAATAACTGTACTTGGTTAAGATATTTTTTATTCATTCTGTTTAAAGGCAAATTAGAACTACCTGAATTAGTTTATTTTATGACTGAACCTCTTTTTTCCTGACTGTTTTACCTTTGACTATTCATTTGAGTTTTGAAATTATGATAATTTTAATCATTCAAGATTTTTTTTTGATGAACCAATGTGAAATTAAATTTAATTTTCCAAATTAATTGTCTCCAGAAGGATTCAGAAAGTGGAAGACTTGGTAACCTATTTCTTAGCTGCAATATATCTGTCCTCACTATTTTTATTTTCTGTATAATATGAAAAGAATGAAGAATTCTTAAACCACAGGGACATTGACCTGACACTTAAGTCTCAGACCTGCATGATTCATTGATTTGTTTGCTCTTACAACAAAGTTTTGCACACCTGCTACATGCCAGACGTTATTTGGGAGCTCGAGTTGCACATGTGATTAGAAAACATCCATGCCCTAATTAAATCTTGCACATTTGTGGGTAATGCAGACAAACTATGAGATTTACAGTCAGGTATTAGTAGGTGAAATGAAGAAAAATAGGGCAGGGTAAAGGGTTAGAGAGATTTAAGGCATTCTTTTTCAGAAAGAGCACTCAGAAAAGTTTTCTCCAAAGAGATGTCATTTATCCCAGTCTTTGGTCTATACCCAAAGGGCTTAAAATCAGCATACTACAGTGACACAGCTACATCAATGTTTATAGCACCTCAATTCAAAATAGCTAGATTGTGGAACCAACCAAGATGCCCTTCAATTGATGAATGAATAAAGAAACTGTGATATATATACACAGTGGAATATTACTCAGTCATAAAGAAGAATAAAATTATGGCATTGGCAGGTAAATGAATGGAGTTGGAGAATATCATGCTAAGTGAGATAAACCAATCCCCAAAATCCAAAGGCCAAATGATCTATCTGATAAGTGGGTGATGATACATAATGGGGGTAGGTAAGATGGATTGTATAGAGGAAAATGAGGAGTGGGGGTTGGGGGGAAGTAAAAATAGTACAGTGAGACAGACATCATTACCCTATGTACATGTATGATTATGCAAATGGTGTGACTGCTTCATGTACAACCAGAGAAATGATGGTTGTACCCCATTTGTGTACAATGAATCAAAATAAAATAAAATAAAATAAAGGTTCAGTTCTTTGAAAAAAAAAAAAGAGATGTCATTTGGACAAAAACCTGAATGAACTGAGAGTAAACCATGAAGTTACCTAGGGAAAGGGTGGTTGTGGCAGAAGGAATAGCAAAGGTAAAGATGCTGAGGTAGGAGTTACTTGGTATGTTTGAAGTATAGCAAGGAGATCATCATGTTTGGAGCATAGTGATGTTGCAGAAGTCAGGAGAGGCAGATACTATGGCATTCCAGTTACACTACAGATAAGAATTGTTGTTACCTTTGTCAGTCAGTCATCACATTAACAGCACCATCAGTCAGTGACTGTCTCCTCACTCTAAATTTCCTTTGCATTATTTAATACACATTTACCAGGAATATATTTTGTATTATGCACTGTACTCATTGTGTTGGCTGTGAAAAAAAGATAAATAACATTTAGTCTCTGTCCTCATATTACTAGCAGATGAGGGAATACAAACATTTGTGGTATCATCATTTGCCTTTGGGAGAAGTATGAACACTGTACGGATGCTTTCTGCTAATTTTCTCATTGTAAAGGAGGGAGTGTAGCATTAATAGCCTGCAAAATAATATTTTGCATTTTATAGTGTTTACTCTCTACAACAATGTGTTACATTATAGCCATTAGCCTGACCAAGAAAAGATAACTTATGAACACCTAACACAGGGCTTGCACCTAGCAGACATGCAATAAATGGTGATACACTTTTTTCTTAAGAACCATTCAAAGGTAGCTCAGGTTGCTATGTATGCTCAGTGATGAAGTAGTGAGTTAATTGCCAAATAACCAGTAAATGGCAGCAAAAGGGCATTGAGTCAGGCTTTTATTGCAGAGAATTGTTCGTTACCAGACAAAATAGAAGGAAGCATCTGTGGGGTTTCATCATAAACTTGCAGCTGGTTGCCTCCTCTTTTCATTGGATAGCTGCCAATTTACCTGATTGACTGGAATTGAGACACATTGGTATTGCTAGTGGAGGGAGAACTCAAGAAACCACCCTCAAATAGCATTGTTTATCTTTGATTTGCATGTCAGCTCATTCCTGAAAAACTTCATTAGGATAAATTTAAGTAGTTCAGTATATATGGTCATTTGGTACTTGCATTGACATTTATATCAGTTAGCAGGAGCAATAGCTTAAAGCATTGCCAGGAGGAATTCTTAAGTCTGCAATGTGTCTTTAAATAGGTGTTACACCTCCAGTACTGCTCTAGAATCAACCATTCCATATAATGCCTGAAAAATCAAAGGTAGTTCAGGGGACCTGGCAAAAGTCACTGAGCAAAGCTGCTAACAATTAGTTCTACATTCTGTTTCTTTCTGGAAACCTCCAAAACCATTGGATTCAGAGCTCTCTAAAGAAGAGCACTTCTACCTGGAGTTACCATTCCCTCATGAAAGATCCTTCCTCTTCTTTTTTCCTTTCATATTTACTAAGTGCTTGCTGTGAACCAATTATCTTCCTCAATCCTTAACTCACAAACACCACATGGGTTGGTTCAGCATATGCAAGCGCCCCTCTCTCTCTCTCTCTGTGTGCGCGCACGCCAGGGACTGAACACAGGGGCATTTAACCACTGACACACATCCCAAGCCCTTTCAAAAGTTCTTATTTAGAGACAGGGTCTCACTAAGTTGCTTAGGATCTGACTTAAATGCTGAGGCTAGCTTTGTTTTTGTTTTTGTTTTTTTTTTTGGGTGCTGGGGATTGAACCCAGGGCTTTGTGCTTGCAAGGCAAGCACTCTACCGACTGAGCTGTCTCCCCAGTCCCCCTGAGGCTAGCTTTGAACTCAGGATTCTCCTGCCTCAGCTTCCCAAACTGCTGGGATTACAGGCGTGTGCTACTATGCCTGGCTTCAGCTCTGTTTTATGTCACTTGACTAGTCAAAAATCTTAGAGTCTTTCTTAAAAAAAGAAAAAGAATAAAAGCTTGATCTCTTCTCTGGGTTCCTTTCATGATCTTAGAAGTTATTTGAGACTGAAACCTCTTCCTCTCTGGCACTTCTGTGATTATAGGCTAAAGTTCCCAGTTTAGGTTCTGATACAGTTTGTTTTGTTTTGTTCTGCCATATCCCTTAATAGTGTATAATCCATAAAAGCCACTAAATAAGTACTGGTTGACTCAGTGGATACAGAAGAGTAAAAGAAATTGCTTGTCTAATCTACCATGTCACAGATCCCTGGATGTATCCAATTTTATCTATAGTCTTTAGTCATTAATCATAAGAATAACTGTTAACCAAATTTAAATAAGAAAAGTACAAATTAAAACTGCACTAAGATATCATTTTGGACGATCAGATTGGTATTGTCACACGTGGGCATGTAACCTCAGAGGGCAATTTGACAACATATAATAAAATGAAGATTTTATACATTCTTTGATCCAGCAATGGTATGTCTGGGAAGTTTTTGAACAAATTTGCTCTCATGTTACACTAGTACTTTCAATCTCAAACTCTTCTGAAAAGTGTTTTGATTCTTCTCTCCTTGAACGTCAAACACATCCTCCCCCATACCTCACTGTCAGCTGATGATGACCTTGCTTCCCACTTTACAAAGAAAATAGTCAGCCAAAAGTTGGCTTTGATTTGGACTGTCCCCAAAAGTTCCTGTATTAAAGCATGATTTCTAATGTAGCAATGTTTGGAGGTGGAACTTTCAGGCAATTGTTGGATCATGAGAACTCTGACCTCATCAAATCCATTTGAAAAATTAATCCAGCGATAGCTGAAAGGACTACTGGGATGTGGGAACTAGTTGGAGGAAGTGGTGGTTGGGTGGTATGCTCTGGAAGGATTGATCTTGTCCACAGCCCCTTTCTGTCCTCTCTCTCTCCTTCTGGCTACCACGAGCTGAGCAGCTTTCCTCTACCATGCCCTTCCACCATGATGTTGTATCTCACCTCAGGCTCTGAGCAAAGGAGCTGGCTAACCTTGGACTGAAACTATGAGCCACAATAAATCTTTCCTCCTTTAAGTTGCTATTTTCAGGTATTTTGGTCACAGTGACAAAAAACTGACTGATAAAAAAGAAAACCTCCACATTATACGAACATCTTTTTATTATTGTAAACAAATGGGATACATGTTGTTTCTCTGTTTGTACATGGCATAAAGGCATACCATTTGTGTAATCATACATTTACATATGGCAATGTGTTGTTTGATTCATTCTGTTATTTTTTCCCTTCCCCCCACCCCTCCCACCCCTCTTTTCCCTCTATACAGTCCTTCCTTCCTCCATTCTTGCCCCCCTCCCTAACCCTAACCCTAAACCTAACCCTAACTCTAATGCTAACCCCTCCCACCCCCCATTATGTGTCATCATCCACATATTAGCGATATCATTTGTCCTTTGGTTTTTTGAGATTGGCTTATCTCACTTAGCATGATATTCTCCAATTTCATCCATTTGCCTGCAAATGCCATAAATTTATTATTCTATATAGCTGAGTAATATTCCATTGTATATATATACCACAGTTTCTTTATCCATTCATCAATTGAAGGACACCTTTCCACAATATCTGCATTTGTATTCAAGGACATTGTTCTGATTGGTTGTAATTTCTCTAATCTTTAAAGCAGACTGATATCTCACACCACCCTTTTCTTCTATTTCTCTTCACTCCCTTTTTCTGCATCTTTCTTCAACTCCATCCTATCAGGCTTTCTCTCCCATCACTCCACATCAGTTCTTGTCAAGTAATCAGATTTTAAGAAAAATTTCTAATCATGTTGGACTTGACCTATCTGCTTTATTTGAGAGAGTTGACTGCTTTCTCCTCCACAAAAAACTTTCTTCACTTGGCTTCTAAGACAGCCAAATCTCCTTATTCTCTTCCAATCTCAGATCCCTTTCCTGAGTCCTCATTATCTTCTTGACATCTAAATGTTGGACTGTACCTTGACATTGTCTATATTTATATTTGCCCCCTAGGTAGTCTCGCCAGGATGTTTGACTTTCAAGAACATGTATGTTGGTGACTTTCAAATTAAATTTAGCTGATACTTCTACCACAAAATCCACCCTTATAAATTCAATTTGCCTACTTGACATGTCCGTTTTAATGCATAACATACAGGACATGCTCCTGTTTTGAAAACAGGAGCTTGTACCAACATGGTTGATACATTTGGGAATAATTTGACAAGAATGCAAATTTCAGTTATGTATGATTTTGTTCAAGAAAACATGAGAACATAGAAAACTCTAGCTGAATTGAGAACATACACATATGAGAAAATACACATATGCACACAATTCGAAAACCTACTACCTACTTCAGTTCACCATGGGTTTTAGGAGTCATACCAATCTATATATGCATTATAATATTCCCTCCTTTATACCTCTTATAATAACTCATGAATTGTAGCCCTTTCAGTGCTCATGTCCATAAGCAAACTTCCTGACTTTTTCAAGGTAATGTGATGTATCTATTGCACAGTATTTCTGTATTTCTTAACCACTTGACATGTATAAACTGCTACTTTAAAAATCAGGTTTCTCATTTTCTTTGTCACTGGTAAAATTTTTGAATGTTTTGTCCTTAAACGTATTTTCCTTCTAAGCCTTGGATTTTTATTACATGTTTGTCATGTTATAGCAGAACTGACTATTTCAAAAACAGATACACTTCCTACACAATCCTCCCTTGTTAGGATATGGCAACTCTGACCTTCTGGTTGTTCAATTAAGAAACTTTGTTGTCATTTTTGGTTTTTCTGTTTCATGTAGTACATTTACTTATTTTTTTCTAGTACTGGGGATTGAATCAAAGTGTGATTTACCCATTGAACTCCTGCCCCGGTCCTTTTAATTTTTTATTTTGAGACAGGGTCTCACTAAGTTGCTGAGGTTGACCTTGAACTGCCTAAACTTTCCAAGTGACTGGGATGACAGGTTGGTACCACTATATCCAGCCTCATGCACTCATTTATCAAACTCTTCAATATGTAAATCTAGTATAATACCATTTTTCATCTTATTCACTGCTACCATCTGGGTTCAAGCCACCATCAACTTTTATTCCACATATAGTGATATCCTTGCTTCTACTATCACTCCACTATAATGTATTCTCTATACCTTAGGCGGAATGATATTTTAAGTCTTGTTATATTATTCCTTTTCTCAAAACAAAGTATTCTGCATTCCTTACAATGATATGTGAGGCCCTATGTGATATCATACCATGATCCTCATTAGTCACTTAGTTCAGTCACATGCTTCCTGGTTGTTCCTCCAACATGTCAAGAACACTCCTGCTCAGGACCATATCACTTTGGACTCATCTCTCCAGATATTAGCATGAGTTTACTCCCTTCTTTCATGTCCTTGGCTCAGATGTTAACTCTTCATTAAGGGACATTTTTACATATATGTATGTAGGTAAACATGAGTTTACTCCCTTTTTTATGTCCTTGGCTTAAATATTAACTTTCCATTAAGAGGCATATTTGCATACATATGTGTATATATATATATATATATATATATATATATATATGTTTGTGTATATATATACACACACACATACATACATATATAGATGTAAATATATATTGCACACACATACACACAAACATAAATAGATAAACTCTAGGGTTGTAAATATATACATATGTTTCTCAGGTGATTTGTTACAACAACAAAAACTGACTAATGCACAAAAATGGTACCAGGAGTGGGTTCATTGATGTGACTAACCTGACCATGTGTCTTTGAAACTGGTTTCCAATAGAAGTTTGGAAAAGTTTGGAGATATAGTCTAGAGAAGCCTTAGATGAGTATAAGCAGAGCTTAATGGGTTATTGTGGTTGGAATTCAAAAGACCAGAATAATGATAAGAATTCAGATAGTAAAGGCTGCTCATGGGGTTTCAGATGGAATAAAGACTCTTGTGAATCAAACTAGAGGCTGTCTGTGTTACATTCTGGCAATGAATTTTTTCTATATTTTGTCCTGATACTGAGACTTTGTGGGAGGCTGAGTTTAAAGGTGATGTACTAATTAATATGGCAGAGAAAATGTCAAGGCAGCATAGCATTCAGGCAGCGACATGGGTATTACTAGTGGATTTTAGCCAGGCAAACAGTGAAAAACAGCAAGAAACACAGCAGAAGGATTTGAAAATCTTACAGTTTGGCCAGAAAACACATGTGAAATTTGAGTCAAGGAATATGGGGTTGCCAAAGAGAGTAGCACCACTAAGGAAGGCAAGTACTTTGCATGGAGACAATAGGAAAGATGCCTTGAGGGCATCTCAGGAATTGTTCAGATCGCACCCATCATTGCTGATTCAAGATATAAAAATGTAAACTCATTGGAAATTTTTGTTTTCAGAAGAGTGCTGTAGGACACGCTGCTTTCATAGGGTGGCATAGGAAATTGTTTACCCAGAACTCATTTTATTTTGTTCAGCTATCCAGGAACTCAGACTCCACTACAGCTGTGGTCAAAGTGGGCCTAGATTCTAATAATGCTGGTGGCAGACCTTGGCACAATTCACATGATTTTTCAGGAATGCAGACTTCAAGAGTTATCAGTTCATGAATGATTCCACTGAGATTTCAAAAGAAGGTCAGGGAGGACAGGTGTTGTGTTGCAGGCACTAAGAAGGCAACACATAAAAGTTTGGGAATGAAGTTGAAGCTGCAATGGAGACCTCAGGAAATTAGAGATGCCAGAAATGTAGAAAGTCTGCCACGAATATCTGTAGTTATCAAGAACAGCCAGTTCAGGAGAAAGGCCATGTGGACCTCTCAGCAAGCAAGTCCAAAGGGATTGGGCTTCCCAAGTCATTTGAAGCCCACATCTTTTCCAACATGTGCCCTGGTTACCAGATATGGACTTATATAACTTAATGTTTGTCCTGTTGGGATTTTAGTCTTTTTCTAGTCCCATCCCTACTTTCTGTGTTCATTCCTTCCTTTTGAAATAAGATTGTTTACCCTGTAGCTGTCCCACCATTGTATGTTGGAAATATGCAACTTGCTTTTATTTTTTTACAGGTGCTCAAAAGTGAGAGTTGCCTTGAGTCTCAGAGGAGACTTTGTACTTGTATTTTTGAGCTATGCCGGAACTGTTAAGAATATGGGGGACTCTTGGAGATGGACCATATTCATTTTGCATCATGAGACTGGCATGAGCCTTTAAGGGATGACGGGGTCAGGGGCTGAATGTTATGGTTTAGATCTGGAATGTTCACTAAAGTCTCATATGTTGAAAGTTTGATCTCTGTTGCAGCAATGTTCAGTGGTGGGCTTTTGGGAAGTAATTGGATCATGATTGTTTTAACCTCATCATATATATATATATATATTTTTTTTTTTCTTTGCGGTACTGGGGATTGAACACAGGGCCTTGTGCTTGCGACACAAACACTCTACCAGCTGAGCTATTGCCCCAGCCCACATCATATATATTAATACATTTCTAGACTCCTGGTTTTTTAAAAATAATTTATTTATTTTGATTCATTGTAAACAAATGGGGTACAACTTGTTTCTCTGGTTGTACATGAAATAGAGTCATACAATTTATGTAATCATACATGTACATAGGGTGATGATGTTTGTCTCATTCTGAGATTTTTACTTCCCCCCAACCCTCTCACCCCTCTATTTCCTCTAAACAATCCATCCTTCCTCCATTCTTTTTTTTTTTTTTTTTTTTTTTTGCGGTGCTGGGGATCGAACCCAGGGCTTTGTGTTTGTGAGGCAAGCACTCTACCCACTGAGCTATCTCCCCAGCTCCCTTCCTCCATTCTTGCTTCCCTCCCACCCCCCATTATGTATCATCATCCGCTTATCAGTGAGAGCATTCATCCTTTGGTTTCTTGGGATTGGCTTATTTCACTTAGCATAATATTCTCCAACTTCATCCATTTGCCTGCAAATGCCATAATTGTATTCTTCTTTATGGTTGAATAATACTCTGTTGTGTATATGTACCACAGTTTCTTTATCTATTCATCTGTGGAAGGGCATCCAGGTTGGTTTCACAATCTAGATATTGTGAATTGAGCAGCTATGAGCAGTGATGTGGCTATATCTCTGTAGTATGCTGATTTTAAGTCCTTTGGGTATAGGCCGAGGAGTGGGATAGCTGGGTCAAATGATGGTTCCGTTCCAAGTTTTCTAAGGAATCTCTACACTGCTTTCCAGATGGCTGCACTAATTTGCAACCCCACCAGCAATGTATGAGGGTACCTTTTTCCCCACATCCTCGCCAACAACTATTGTTGCTTGTATTCTTGATAATTGCCATTCTAATTGGGGTGAGATGAAATCTTAGGGTAGTTTTGATTTGCATTTCTCTTATCACTAGAGATGTTGAACATTTTTCATATATCTGTTGATTGCTTGTAGATCTTCTACTGTGAAGTGTCTGCTCATTTCCTTAGCCCATTTGTTGATTGGGTTATTTGTATTCTTGGTGTAAAGTTTTTTGAGTTCTTTATAGATTCTGGAGATTAGTGCTCTATCTGAAGTATGTGTGGCAAAGATTTTCTCCCACTCTGTAGGCTCTCTCTTCACATTGCTGATAGTTTCATTTGCTGAGAAAAAGATTTTTAGTTTTTTTTTTATTGTAAACAAATGGGATACATGTTGTTTGTCTGTACATGGCGTAAAGGCATACAATTTGTGTAATCATAAATTTACATAGGGTAATGTTGTTTGATTCATTCTGCCATTTTTTCCCTTCCCCCCCTCCCCTCCCACCCTTCCCCTCCATCTATACAGTCCTTACTTCCTCCATTCCTGTCCCCCTCCCTAAACCCAACTCCAACCCCAACACTAACCCTTCCCACCCCCCATTATGTGTCATCATCCACTTATTAGCGATATCATTCTTCCTTTGGTTTTTTGAGATTGGCTTATCACACTTAGCATGATATTCTCCAGTTTCATCCATTTGCCTGCAAATGCCATAATTTTATCGTTCTTTATGGCTGAGTAATATTCCATTGTATATATATACCACATTTTCTTTATCCATTCATCAATTGAAGGACATCTAGGTTGGTTCCACAATCTGGCTATTGTGAAATGAGCAGCTATGAACATTGATGTGGCTGTATCTCTCTAATATGCTGATTTTAAGTCCTTTGGGTATAGGCCAAGGAGTGGGATAGCTGGGTCAAATGGTGTTTCCATTCCAAGTTTTCTAAGGAATCTCCACACTGCTTTCCAGAGTGGCTGCACTAATTTGCAGCCCCACCAGCAATGTAAGAGTGTACCTTTCTCCCCACATCCTCGCCAACACCTGTTGTTGCTTGTATTCTTGATAATTGCCATTCTAATTGGGGTGAGATGGAATCTTAGGGTGGTTTTGATTTGCATTTCTCTTATTACTAGAGATATTGAACATTTTTCCATATGTTTGTTGATAGCTTGTATATCTTCTTCTGTGAAGTGTCTATTCATTTCCTTAGCCCATTTGTCAGTTGGATTATTTACATTCTTGGTGTAGAGTTTTTTGAGTTCTTTATAGATTCTGGAGATTAGCGCTCTATCTGAAGTATGATTGGCAAAGATTTTCTCCCACTCTGTAGGCTCTTTCTTTGCATTGCTGATAGTTTCCTTTGCTGAGAGAAAACTTTTTAGTTTGAATCTATCCCAGTTATTAATTCTTGCTTTTATTTCTTGTGCTATGGGAGTCCTGTTGAGGAAGTCTGGTCCTAAGCCGACATGTTGAAGCTCTGGACCTACTTTTTCTTCTATAAGATGCAAGGTCTCTGGTCTGATTCCGAGATCCTTAATCCATTTTGAGTTTAGTTTCGTGCATGGTGAGAGATATGGGTTTAGTTTCAATGTGTTGCATATGGATTTCCAATTCTCCCAGCACCATTTGTTGAAGAGGCTATCTTTTCTCCATTGCATATTTTTGGCCCCTTTGTCTAGTATGAGAAAATTGTATTTATTTAGGTTTGTGTCCGTGTCCTCTATTCGGTACCATTGATCCACGTTTCTATTTTGGTACCAATACCATGCCGTTTTTGTTACTATTGCTTTGTAGTAGAGTTGAAGATCTGGTATTGCGATACCCCCTGCTTCGCTCTTTCTGCCAAGGATTGCTTTAGCTATTCTGGGTTTTTTATTCTTCCAGATGAATTTCATAATTGCTCGCTCTATTTCTGTAAGGTACATCATTGGGATTTTAATTGGAATTGCATTGAATCTGTATAGCACTTTTGGTAGTATGGCCATTTTGACAATATTAATTCTTCCTATCCAAGAACATGGGAGATCTTTCCATCTTCTAAGGTTTTCTTGAATTTCTTTCTTTAGTGTTCTGTAGTTCTCATTGTAGAGGTCTTTCACCTCTTTTGTGAGATTGATTCCCAAATACTTTATTTTTTTCAAAGCTATTGTGAATGGGGTAGTTTTCCTAATTTCTCTTTCTGAAGATTCATCGCTTATATATAAAAATGCCTTAGATTTATGTGCATTGATCTTATATCCCGCTACTTTACTGAATTCACTTATGAGATCTAAAAGTTTTCTGGTGGAATTTCCTGGTTCCTCTAAGTATACCACCATATCATCAGCAAATAGGGATAGTTTGAGTTCTTCTTTTCCTATTCGTATCCCTTTAATTTCTTTGGTCTGTCTAATTGCTCTGGATAGAGTTTCAAGGACGATATTGAATAGAAGTGGTGAAAGAGGGCATCCCTGCCTTGTTCCAGTTTTTAGAGGGAATGCTTTCAGTTTTTCACCATTTAGAATGATACTAGCCATGGGTTTAGCGTAGATGGCCTTTACAATGTTAAGGAATGTTCCCACTATCCATATTTTTTCTAGTGTTTTGAGCATGAAGGGGTGCTGTATTTTATCAAATGCTTTTACTGCATCTATCGAAATAATCATGTGATTCTTGACTTTAAGTCTATTGATATGGTGAATGACATTTATTGATTTCCTGATGTTGAACCAACCTTGCATCCCTGGGATGAAACCCACTTGATCATGGTGCACTATCTTTTTAATATGTTTTTGTATGCGATTTGCTAAAATTTTGTTGAGAATTTTTGTGTCGATGTTCATTAAGGATATTGGTCTGAAATTTTCTTTCCTCGATGTGTCTCTGTCTGGTTTAGGAATCAGGGTAATATTGGCTTCATAGAATGAGTTTGGGAGAGTTCCCTCCTCTTCTATTTTCTGGAATACTTTGAGAAGTATTGGAATGAGTTCTTCTTTAAAAGCTTTGTAGAACTCGGCTGAGAACCCATCTGGACCTGGACTTTTCTTTGTTGGAAGGCTTTTGATGACTTCTTCTATTTCATTACTTGAAATTGGTCTATTTAAATTGTGTATGTCCTCCTCGTTCAGTTTAGGCAATTCATATGTCTCTAGAAACCTGTTGATGTCTTCGAAATTTTCTATTTTGTTGGAGTATAGATTTTCAAAATAGCTTCTAATTATGTTTTGTATTTCAGTCGTGTCTGTTGTGATATTTCCTTGTTCATTCCGAATTTTAGTGATTTGGGTTTTCTCTCGTCTTCTCTTTGTTAGTGTGGCTAAAGGTTTATCAATTTTGTTTATTTTTTCGAAGAACCAACTATTTATTTTGTCAATTTTTTGTATTGTTTCTTTCGTTTCAATTTCGTTGATTTCAGCTCTCAGTTTAACTATTTCCTGTCTTCTACTAGTTTTGGTGTTGGTCTGTTCTTCTTTTTCTAGGGCTTTGAGCTGTAGTGTTAGGTCATTTATTTTTTTGAGTTTTACTTCTTTTATTAAATGCGCTCCATGAAATAAATCTTCCTCTAAGTACTGCTTTCATAGTGTCCCAGAGATTTTGATATGATGTTTCTTTGTTCTCGTTTACCTCTAAGAATTTTTAAATTTCCTTCCTAATATCTTCTGTTATCCATTCATCATATAGTAGCATATTGTTTAATCTCCAGGTGTTGGAGTAGTTTCTGTTTTTAGATTTTTAGTTTGAATCTATCCCAATTATTGATTCCTGCTTTTTTATTTCTTGTGCTTTGGGAGTCTGATCCTAAGCTGACATGATGAAGATTTGGACCTACTTTTTCTTTTATAATGGTCCTTGATCCATTTTGAGTTGAGTTTTGTGGAGGGTGAGAGATAGGGGTTCAGTTTCATTTTGCTGCATATGGATTTCCAGTTTTCCCAGCACCATTCGTTGAACAGGCTATCTTTTCTCCCTTGCATATTTTTGGCACCTTTGTCAAATACAATAAAATTGTATTTATTTGGGTTTGTGTCCATGTCCTCTATTCTGTACCATTGATCTACCTGTCTATTTTGGTACCAATACCATGCCATTTTTGTTACTATTGCTTTGTAGTAGAGTTGAAGATCTGGTATTGCGATACCCCCTGCTTCACTCTTCCTGCTAAGGATTGTTTTAGCTATTCTGGGTTTCTTATTCTTCCAAATGAATTTCATGATTGCTTCCTCTATTACTATGATATATGTCATTGGGATTTTAATTGGAATTGCATTGAATCTGTATAGTACTTTTGGTAGTATGGCCATTTTGACAATATTAATTCTGCCTTTCCAAGAACGTGGGTGAGCTTTCCATCCTCTAAGGTTTTCTTTAATTTCTTTCTTTAGTGTTCTGTAGTTCTCACTGTAGAGGTCTTTCACCTCTTTTGTTAGATTGACTCCCAAATACTTTATGTTTTTTGAGGCTATTGTGAATGGGGTAGTTTTCCTAAATTTTCTTTCAGAGGATTTATCACTTATGTATAAAAATGCCTTAGATTTATGTGCATTGATCTTATATCCCGCTACTTTACTGAATTCACTTATGAGTTCTAAAAGTTTCCTGGTGGAATTTCCTGGTTACTCTTCATATGAAGATGATAATCATATCATCAGCAAATAGGGATAGTTTGAGTTCTTCTTTTCCTATTTGTATCCCTTTAATTTCTTTGGTCTGTCTAATTGCTCTGGCTAGAGATTCAAGGACAATGTTGAATAGAAGTGGTGAAAGAGGGCATCCCTGCCTTGTTCAGTTTTTAGGGGGAATGCTTTCAGTTTTTCACCATTTAGAATGATATTGGCCATGGGTTTAGCATAGATGACCTTTACAATGTTAAGGAATGTTCCCACTATCCCTATTTTTTCTAGTGTTTTGAGTATGAAGGGATGCTGTATTTTATCAAATGCTTTTTCTGCATCTATTGAAATAATCATGTGATTCTTGACTTTAAGTCTGTTGATATGGTGGATTACATTTACTGATTTCTGGATGTTTGACCAACCTTGCATCCCTGGTATAAAACCCACTTGATCATGGTGTACTATCTTTTTAATATGTTTTTGTTTGTGATTTGCTAAAATTTTGTTATGAATTTTTGCATCGATGTTCATTAAGGATATTGATCTGAAATTTTTCCTCAATGTGTCTTTGTCTGGTTTTGGTATCAGGGTGATATTATCTTCATAGAATTGGTTTGGAAGGGTTCCCTCCTCTTCTATGTCATGGAATAATTTGAGGAGTTTTGGAATGAGCTCTTATTTGAAGGTCTTGTAGAACTTGGCTGAGAATCCATCTGGTCCTGGACTTTTCTTTGTTGGTAGACTTTTGATAACTTCTTCAATTTCATTGCTTGAAGTTGATCAATTTAAATTGTGTATGTCCTCCTGATTCAGTCTGGGTGGGTCATATGTCTCTAGCAATCTGTTGATGTCTTTGAGATTTTCTATTTTGTTGGAGTATAGATTTTCAAAATAGCTTCTAATTATGTTTTGTATTTCAATAGTGTCTGTTGTGATATTTCCTTTTTCATCCCAAATTTTAGTAATTTGAGTTTTCTCTCCCTTCTCTTTGTTATTGTGGCTAAGGTTTTATCAATTTTATTTTTTTAAAGAACCAACATTTTATTTCGTCAATTTTTTGGATTGTTTCTTTTGTTTCAATTTCATTGATTTCAGCTCTGATTTTAACTATTTCCTATCTTCTACTACTTTTGGTGTTGATCTGTTCTTTTTCTAGGGCTTTGAGTTGTAATGTTAGGTCGTTTATTTGTTGAGTTTTTTTCTGTTATTGAATGTGCTCCATGAAATTAATATTCCTCTTAGTACTGCTTTCGTAGTGTCCCAAAGATTTTGATATGTCGTATCTTTGTTCTTTTTTTTCCTCTAGGAATTTTTTATTTCCCCCTGGTATCTTCTGTTATTAATTCATCATTCAATAGCATATTATTTAATCTCCAGGTGTTGGAGTAATTTCTATTTTTTATTTTGTCTTTTATTTATAATTTCATTCCATTATGATCTGATAGAATACAAGGTAGTTCTCTATTTTTTTGTATTTGCTAAGAGTAGCTTTGTGGCATAACTTATAGTCTGTTTTAGAGAAGGATCCATGTGCTGCTGAGAAGAAAGTGTATTCGCTCTTGGTTGGATGGTATATTCTATATATGTCTGTTAAGTCTAAATTATCGATTGTGTTATTGAGATCTATGGTTTCTTTGTTTTATTTTTGTTTGGAAGATATGTTCAATGGTGAGAGAGGTGTGTTAAAGTCACCTAGTACTCTTGTGTTGTGGTCTATTTGGTTCCTGGAATTGAGAAGGATTTCTTTGACGTAAATGGATGAGCCACTGTTCGGGCATAAATATTTATGTCTTGTTGATTTATGTTTCCCTTAATCAGTATGAAATGTCCTTCTTTAGCCCTTCTGACTAACTTTGGCTTGAAGTCCACTTTATCTGATATGAGGCTGGATACCCCCACTTTTTTACTGAGTCCATGTGCATTGTATGTTTTTCCCCATCCTTTCACCTTTTGTCTGTGGGTATATTTTCTATGAGATGAGTCTCGTGAAGTCAGAATATTATTGGGTCTTTCTTTTTCATCCAAGCAGCCAGTCTATGTTTTTTGATTGATGAGTTCAGGCCATTAACATTCAGGGTTATTATTGAGATATGATTTGTATTCCCAGTCATTTTGGCTTATTTTTGGTTTTTAACTTGACTTGGTTTCTCCTTTATTTGGATATTCCTTTAGGATAATTCCTCCCTTTGCTGACTTACATTGTTGTTTTTCATCTCTTCCTCATGGAATATTTTGCTGAGAATGTTCTGTAGTGCTGGCTTTCTATTTGTAAATAGTTTCAGCTTTTGTTTATCACGGAAGGATTTTATTTCATCATCAAATGTGAAGGTAAGTTTTGCTGGGTATAAGATTCTTGGTTGGCATCCATTTTCTTTCAGAGCTTGAAAAATGTTGTTCCAGGCCCTTCTAGCTTTTAGGGTCTGGGTTGAGAAATCTGCTGATATCCGTATTGGTTTCCTCCTGAATGTAAATTGATTGTTTTTCTCTTGCAGCCTGTAAAATTCTAACTTTATATTTTAAGTTATATTTTCATTATAATGTGCCTTGGTGTAGGTCTGCTGTAATTTTGTACATTTGGTGTCCTATAAGCCTCTTGTATTTGATTTTCCATTTCATTCTTCAGATTTGGGAAATTTTCTGATATTATTTCATTGAATAAATTGTTCATTCCTTTGGTTTGTTTCTATGTGTTTTCCTCAATCCCAATAATTCTTAAATTTGTCCTTTTCACGATATCCCATAAATCTTGTAGATTCTGTTCATTATTTCTTACCATCTTCTCTGTTTGGTCAACTTTGTTTTCAAGATGAAATATTTTACAAATGGTATGCCTTTACGCCATGTACAAACAGAGAAACAACATGTATCCCATTTGTTTACAATTAAAAACAAATCTAAAAAAAAAAGATGAAATATTTTGTCTTCAATGCCTGAGGTTCTTTCTTCCAAGTGTTCTATTGTATAGGTTATGCTTTCTATGGTGTTTTTAATTTGGTTTATTGTTACCTTCATTTCAAGAATTTCTGTTTTTTTTTCAGAATCTCTATTTCTTTATTGAAATGATCCTTTGCTTCTTGCATTTGCTCTTTTAACTGTTGATTGGTGTGATCATTCAATGCCTGCATTTGCTCTTTCATCTCATCGTTTGCTTCCCTGATCATTTTAATTATGTACATTCTGAACTCCCTTTCTGACATTTCTTCTGCCATGCTGTCATTGGATTTTATTGATGTAGCATCTAGGATTGTTTGGGACACTTTCTTCCCTTGTTTTCTCATATTGCTCATGTATCTTCCCCTCTCGGCGTGCAGATCTGAGATATTTCAGTTTCCCCCCATAGTCTTATAGTGTCCCTGCAGGTTTCCAACAACTCACCTCCTAGACTTTAGTAGCCTGATGTCTTGGAGGAACTTCATAATGCTGTAACCCAAAAAGGATGATGCCCCTCTAAGGCTGGTGGCCTCCAGGTTGGGTATAATCCCTGCTAGTGGGCAGAGGAGCCTCCATGTATTGACAGATGATAAACTGCAGCATGGGCACTAGACTTTGGACTGGGGCCTGGCTGGTCTGGGCCCGACTCTCTGGGCCTGCCTCCCCAGCGCTAGACTCATGTTTTGATAGTATTGTCGGGAGGTAGTAGAAACTAAGAGGTGGGCCTTAATGGGAGAAAGTGGGTCTTGTCTGTGGTCCCTTCCTTGTTCTTTCTGCTCCTGGCTACAATGAAGTGAGAAGCTTTCTTCTGCCACACCCTTCTTTAATGATTTTCTTTGTCACCTCAGTCCTATGGAATGGACTGTGTACTGAAACCTCTGAATTCATGGGCAAGGCAACAACAACAACAACAACAATCATTCCTCCTTTGTTTTCTCAAGTATTTTGTCACAGTGTAGAAAATCTGATTAACACAGTATGCTTATTTATTGTATATATTCTAATTAGAATGTGAGCCCTATGATAACAGGTGTATTTCTCCTGGCTTTATCTCCAGTCCCTAAACAAGTACATGGCACAGCATAAGCACTTAGTGAATATCTGTGGAATGAATGATAGAAATGCACCATGAATATATTCCACTTAACTTCTCTCAGCCAGAGGGCACATGTTTCTATGTCTGGAGCCTGATCTCCATTTTCTGGCCTGGACTTGAGACTTAATGATTGAGACCAGGGATTAATGTTACAGAACAAGTTTTCCTGGATGGCCTTAAAACATCAGATCTTATGTTCTTTTTTCCCTACATGTTCAACTGAGTTAGCTGGACTTATGCCTTAAGATCAGTTCCTTTCAAAATTAGATTGTGCTGGTTTGTTTTTGTTAATTAATGCTAATGGGATTTATCACAAATTACAAGCTGCCAGACATTTTCATTCTTCCCATGATTTCAAAAAAATTACTGAGTATAGCAAGATATGAAACCTTATGGGAATCTGCTAGACAGCAGCAATGTTCCATAAATGCTCATATGTTGAAAGCTTAACCCCCATGCAGCAATGTTCAGAGATGGGGCATTTATGAAGTGATTGGATCATGAGGACTCTAATTTCATCAGTGGATTAACCCATTGATAAATTCATATTTTGATGGCATCATTGGGAGGTAGTAGAAACTGAAGGAGGTGGTGCACATTGAGGCTCAGTTACTTTGACTATGATATAGAGTTTAGATTTTAAAAAATCTGGTTTTGAACTGTGGTCCATTAATCCATAAAGAGAGGGTTGGAGTTCAATGCCTAGGCTTTAAAAGGTTTTTGTTGTGGTTTAATTTGTATTTTCTATTATTCTTTTTCTTTTTAGATATACATGATAGTACTGTATTTTGACATATTATACATACATGAACTATAACTCCCCTTTCTTCTGGTTGCACATGATGTGAAGTTATATTAGTCATGTATTTATATATGAACATAGGAAACTTATGTCCAATTCATTCCACTTTCTTTCCTATTCCCATCCCCATTCCCTTCCCTTGATTCCCCTTTGTCTAATCCAATGAACTTCTAGTCCCCATCCCCATTGTGTGTTAGCATCCACACATCAGAGAGAACATTCAGCCTTTGGTCTTTTTGGGGATTGGATTATTTTACTTAATATGATAGTCTTTAGTTCCATTCATTTACTGGCAAATGCCATTATTCCATTCTTCTTTATGACTAAATAATACCTCATTGTGTATGTTTGTGTATGTGTGTGTGTGTGTGTGTGTGTGTGTGTGTGTAAAACATTTTCTTTATTCATTCGTCTGTAGAAGGGCACCTAGGTTGGTTCTAGAGTTTAGCTATTGTGAATTGTGCTCCTATAAATATTCACATGACTGTGTCACTGGAGTATGCTGATTTTAAGTGAGACTTAAGTTTATATGCAAAAATTTTGGTGACTCTGCCAATCTAAGTGTGTATACATGTACATGTGCACACTTGGGAAAGAAAGCAGTACGAAAACATAATAAAGTAACCATGAAAAGAGGATTGCATGTAATTTTAGGGTAGGGAAAGCATTTCTTTTTCTTTTTTTGGTACCAGAATTGAACCCAGGGATGTTTAACCTCTGAGCCACATCCCCAGCCTATTTCTTACTTTTTTTTTTTAATTTAAGAGACAGGATCTTGCAGAGTAGCTTAGCTAGTAAGGGCCTTGCTAAGTTGCTGCAGCTCACTTTGAACTCTTGATCCTCCTGCCTTAGCATCCTGAGCTGCTGGGATTATAGGTGTGCTTCATTATACCTGGCTAGGGAAATCATTTCTGACAAAGTAATGTGTGTTTAGTCTTGCTCACTGCTGAAAGACTAGAGAAAGTATTAGATTATAAGGAAGTGAGGGTACTAACAGTAATGCTAGCTAATATTTAGTGAAGTTATTTCAAACACATTTTAGGTACTGTTTTATCAGCACTGTTTTAAGCAATTTAGAAATATTAAACATGTAGTTCTAAAGATAAGGAAACTGAAACTCAGGAAAATTAAGTTTTCATAACTATTAAGTAATGGAGCTGGACATTGAAACTGTTGGTCTTAATCCAGATCCCATGTTGCACTATATTATCTTATTGGTTAATGTAGAAATATTCCCACTAGTTTGGGATTCAATTTAGTTCCAAATCTGCTATTTTTTTTTCTGTGTGACCTAGGGGAAGTCCTCTCAGAATTTGGTTTTCCCATTCATAGAATGAACACATTAAGATAAAAGCAGAGATTCTCACAAAGAAGTGAAATGCATTAAAGGGCCTCTCTCTTTTGAGACCTGTTGATTATCCCTATGTTATATATCACTGTTGGGAGTATGCCATTCTTGTGTATGACATGAAAGTGATTACAATTGAGAATACAATTGAGAACCATTTGCTCAGACAGTCTCTTAGTAGCCTTTCTAGCTCTGTGGTTATAGTAATACACAATGAAAATCATAATGCAGCTTTTCAAAAAGAAGTTTTATTTAAAGCAATAATCAAAATATAATCCATGCTCAAGGAACATCCTTTAATTCTTTATTCCTCCAATTTCAATGAGTTCCAGAAAAACCAGAAAATTTAACCAAATGTGAAAACCTCTCACATGGTTTACTATGCCTGTGGTTCTCTTCCTTAAATTTCTTCACATCCCATTGGTCTTTTCATCTCTTATTTATTACCCATATCTCAAAATAAATATAACTTTCTGGGTCCACTTTCTAGAATATACTGCATGAAAGAATATACTCTGTAAATAATACCAGTCATGAGGACTCCACCCTCATGACCCAATTATATCCCAACGATTCCACCTCTAAATAGTAAAACATTGGAGTTTAGGATTTCAACATATGAACTGTTTTTGGGAAACAACCATTCAATCCACGGGAATTCCTATTTTAAAGATGAGGGAAATGAGGCTAAGGAGCATAAGTGATTGTATACAGCAAGAGATTTCAGGGTCCAGATTGAAATGCTGGTTTTCCTGAGTCCAGATGTTTTGCTCTTGTTATAGCATTTAGCCTCCTTTGATGATGTAAAGAACTTTATTACAAGTACTGTGGAGGTTTTCTCATGGAATAGATAGAAAATAAATTTTTGAGAATGTTTTAATTTCTCTTTTGTTTTTCGTTAGGAGTTACTGAAGATTATGACATTTTAAGATCTAGTTTGTCTCAATTTTTAAAAGATCATTTTACTTTCTCTTTCAATTGCCTTCCTTTTCCAAACCTATCTTCAAACAAAATGAAGGAAAATTTATTACTGACTGACTCAGTGTGCACGTTGGTGACGTATGAATGTGCACAGAGAAAAGACTGAAATTAATTAGTTATTGGGCTTCCATTTTAAATGTATGACCAAGAATTTTAGCATAGAACCAGGAAACAATCAGGAGGCAAAATACAATAAGTTCAGACAGGAAACAGGAAAATGTATCACGTGTGCCCAACTCGAGGTGTAAAGTACACATTGATATTACCCTTTGGGATAGGCCTTCAAAGCATTTTTTCTTATGAGAAATATTCTGGGTAGCTAGGGCAATTATAATTGATAGTTTGGCTAAGCAGCTCTTTTTCATGATAAAAGTTATCTCTAAGGAGCAGGAGAATGGGGACATGGATACTAGAATAAGTCATAGAAATACTATTGAAAACAGAGCACATCTGGGTGTGGTAAGGGTATGCTTGTAATCTCAGTGGCTCAGGAGCCTAAGGCAGGAGGATTGAAAGTTCGAAAGCAGCCTTAGCAACTTAATGAGGTCCTAAGCAACTTAGTGAGACCCTATCTCTAAATAAAATATAAAACAGATGGGGAAGTGGCTCAGTGGTTTAGCACCCAAGTTCAATCCCTGGTACCAAAAAAAAAAAAAAATAAAAAAAGAAAAAAGAAAAAAAAAGAAGAAAAAAGAATGGAGAGCATAGGAGCAGAGTATTAAAAGGAGAAATATTAGTAAAGCATAATTGTGTGGTCTAAAACAGAAGTATACTAATCCATTATTTAAAAAATAAATGTAAATAACTTTTATCAGTCCTCTATACATATATTACACAAGAAAGTTGATATTTTCTAGATAGGGAATTTGAGAACTATCCAGGGTGCTGAAGTGTCATGGCTATGTTTGTCTTCTAGATTTGGTGCTAATTTTGTTATATTTCATCAAACTTGTTAATATTAGAGGTGAAAGAAGTTAATTAATAGATAAAATAAAAGTTTATGGGTTATATTTTAATTGTTTTAACAACATTTAAAGAGAGCGTTTTCCCATCTTTTATGCACAAAGTAGAGAGACTGGCATATTTTGAGGAGATTCTATGATGTTACACCCCAGTAAGAATTTTCTATCTTGCTATATTGATTATAATTGGAAACACTACATGGGTAGGGAAGAAATTCAGAGACATGGAAGGTGTCCAAATTTTAAAAAACTTTCCTATTATGGGAAACATCAACTTTTAGTTTTTAGAGAAGAGACTTAAAATAGAAATGATCCCACAACTTTCAGGTAACACTGTTGGATTCAGAGAAACTTGTTGAAGTTCCTGCTTAAGGCTCTTACATTAAGATGTGTAGGGAACCAGAGGCCAGACAGATTATAAAAAACAAGTATAAGAAGTTCATAACAATATGGTGAAGATATTGGGGGTAGGCTTTTATTTGATGATTTAATAGAGCTGAGCAGGACTAAATAGAAGAGAGAAAACACAGTGATTCATTTCACAAAGAACTTCCTATTACCAAAACTAGACCCATTTTACACAGTAGCATCTGACATATGAGAAGAATTAAAGGCAACAAAGCCCTAGATGTTTAAGAAATTTAGTAACAAAATACTTCAAACTTTACACTGTAAAGTAAAAAATGTGACAAATCATCCAGATACAACAGATGTTAACTTTCTGCAAATATACTTGAGAGCTCCGTTCTTCCTGACCTTCCTTTCACTTGACAAATAAAGATAGAACTCCACATCCTCATCTCTTTTCTCTAGCTTCCCCAGGCTAAATATTCTCCTAAAATTGGTATGTATAGTTTCCATGAACATTACAATTTTAACTATACATGTATGCATCTATAAGCTACATATGATATAATATTATATGAAATATTTTAATGTATCTGAAATGTATGAAACATTAATATAAAATTTTATTCAACTATCATTTTGTTTAAAAAATATTAATCCATATCAATATGTGATAGCCTTAATTCATCATCTTTAGCTACTGAACAAGGCTTTATTTTATGAAAATTTACAGATTTTTTATTATTCTACTAAAGGATTGTTATGACATTTTCTCTTTCTTTCCCTACTTGCTAACTCAAATATAGTTATGATTATTATTGTTGTATATATTTCCTTGGACCTCTTTTGAAGGATTTCTCTAAGACCTTGTCACCCAAAGTATGTTCACACAAACCTCAGTTTCACAATCACCTAGTAGCTAGTTAGAATGGAGAATATAAGGCTCTATTCTTGACATCCTGAATCAGAATTCATTTTATAAAAATCAAGATCCCAAGATGAATTTAAAACACATTAAAATTTGAGAATCATCTTCTAAGGTTCTTAGTCCTGCCTGTATCCATAGAACTTTAGAAACATATGGATTCCCAAGTTGTGAACCATACCTATTTTTATTACCTGACATGCCCTTCCTGATTCTACATTTCTTCTTCAATCACTTCATCTTGGTCAAAATTATTAGACATTGGTTTTGGTAGAAACAGTTATCTCATACTAAACAAAGGTGCCAAAAACATACAATGGAGAAAAGATAGCCTGTTCAATAAATAGTGCTGGGAAAACTGGAAATCCATATGCAGCAAAATGAAACTAAACCCCTATGTCTCACCTTCCACAAAACTCAACTCAAAATGAATCAAGGACCTAGGAATTATACCAGAGACCCTGCATCTTATAGAAGAAAAAGTAGGTCCAAACCTTCAACTTGTTGGCTTAGGATCAGACTTCCTTAACAAGACTCTCAAAGCACAAGAAATAAAATCAGGAATCAATGATTGGGATGGATTCAAACTAAAAATCTTTTTCTCAGCAAATGAAACTATCAGCAATGTGAAGAGAGAGCCTACAGAGTGGGAGAAAATCTTTGCCAATCATACTTCAGATAGAGCACTAATCTCCAGAATCTATAAAGAACTCAAAAAACTCTACACCAAGAATGCAAATAATCCAATCAACAAATGGGCTAAGGAAAGAATAGACACTTCACAGAAGAAGATCTACAAGCAATCAACAGAAATATGAAAAAATATTCAACATCTCTAGTAATAAGAGAAGTGAAAACTACCCTAAGATTTCATCTCACCCCAATTAGAATGGCAATTATCAAGAATACAAGCAACAATAGTTGTTGGCGAGGATGTGGGGAAAAAGGTACCCTCATACATTGCTGGTGGGGCTGCAAATTAGTGCAGCCATCTGGAAATCAGTGTGGAGATTCCTTAGAAAACTTGGAACAGAACCACCATTTGACCCAGCTATCCCATTCCTTGGCCTATACCCAAAGGACTTAAAATCAGTATACTACAGTGACACAGCCACATCAGTGTTTATAGCAGCTCAATTCACAGGAGTTAAACTGTGGAACCAACCTAGATGTCCTTCAACAGATGAATAGATAAAGAAATTGTGGTACATATACACAATGGAATATTACACAGCCATAAAGAAGAATAAAATTATGGCATTTTCAGGTAAATGGATGGAGTTGGAGAATATTATGCTAAGTGAAATAAGTCAATCTCAAAAAACTAAAGGCTGAATGATATCTTTGATAAGTGGGTGATGATCCATAATGAGGGGAGGCAAGAATGGAGGAAGGATGGATTACATAGAGGAAAATAAGGGGTGGGGAGAGGGTGGGGGGAAGGAAAGATAATAGAATGAGACAAACATCATTATCCTATGTATGTATATGATTACACAAATGGTATGACTCTACTTCATGTACAACCAGAGAAATAAATGTTGTACCCCATTTGTTTACAATGAATCAAAATTAAAAAATGCAAAAATTTAAAAAAGATAGATTAGAGGTTTATTACTCTGTTTTTACTCTCTATAATCATGTGTACAGTCAGGTTTCTGATCGTGTGACTGGTGTTAAGATTAGTAAACAGAGAACTCATGTCCAGTATGCAGGATCTGCTTATGGTAGTCCCGATGGGAAGTAAATGAAGGTAGATACTGCTTTAAAGTTGCTGAAAATTACTTCCCTACATTACTCATCTCACTTTCAAGAAGTAAAAAGAGGCCTATGTTGTAACAAAAGCACATCAGAACTTCTGATTAATTATTTCAAAGGCAAGACGTATAAAATACCATGGATGTGAAAGTGATTTTAAAAACTGTTAAATATTGGGTACATATGAGGTATGATGATTATGAACTAGGTCAGAATTTAGACTGTAGTTGGTTCCCAAATAAGAGTGGAGGATAGGAAGAAAGTAGGTCTGGGTGGATGAATAAATGAGTGGGTGAAAATTGGACACATCCAAGTCTTAGTTAAAACCTGTATTAGTCAAGTGTTCTCAAAGAAACATAACCAATAGGAGATAGATATATAAAGGGGATATATTGTGGGAATTGGCTCATATAATTGAGGACAAGAAATCCCAAGATATACTGTCTGTAACCTGGAGAACCAGGAAAGTCGGTGGCATAATTAAATCTGAGGTCAAAGGCCTGAGAACTGGGGTAGGGATTGGGTGTCACTGGTGAAGTTCTCTGAGATTGAAGGACCAAAAACTAAAAATTCTGATGTCCGTGGGTTGGAGAAGACAAATCTTCCAATTCCACAATTGAGAGAAAATTTGACCTTCCTCCACCTTTTTTTCCTATTGCTACTCTCATTAGATGAGATGTTTCCTGTTCACATTGGTGAAGGTGGATCTTCTTCACTCAATCTACCAATTAAAATACCAATTCTTTTAGAATATTCTCCCAGACACATTCAGAAATAATGTTTTGTCCGCTGTCTGAGCACCTGTTAATTCAGTCATGCTGCATGAAGTTAACTATCACAAGTTCAATACTTGTAAACTTGGTACCCACCTGCATCTCCTTAAACCATACTTAATCTCCAAATAAAGACTGTAGCAAGGTCATTATTCTGTTTAGAGTAATGCAAGTATTCTTCATATCACCTAAATTATACTAATCCATTCCATAGACAAATTATATACTATAATTTTAGAAAGTGTGCTATAAAATTAACAATACTTAAATCCTGATGTAAAGTTAATACATCTTATGTTACATGATAATACCAGAGGAAAATAACAAAGAAACTTGCTCAATACATGTATGCATACAAACTCATAACAAAATCGGGAGGAAATGCTCATGCTTGTTATAGTACTTGTTTCTGTAGCTGGACATGTGGTATGTTGTGGAGTAGTAGTTCACCTTATTTTTTGTTTTCTGTTTCTATTTCCTCTATTTTCCTTTTGTTGCTTTTCTATGGGTTACTTGAATATTTTAATGTTACATCTAGATTTATTTTCAAGGTTTTTGCACATATGACTGCAAATTTTTCCCAGCAGTTATTCTAGATATTATTTATATACATGACATATTTGATCCACAGCATCTGTCTCCATGTTATCAGTAGTCCTAATTATCTGTGTTTAGTGAAAAATCAGTTCAGCAATACAGGATCTGGATTCTAACATAGCTACAATCTACTGGAGCTGAGCCATGGCTATTGCTTTTTAGATTGGGAATATGTTCTTCATCTCACCATAATTTCCATTATGTTATTAACTCCCAAACTGAAGTCAGTGTCACTTGATATCTATCATGTTACATACAAGCTACTTCTAGTTTAGGTAGGATATACACATATACAAAATATATAAATATATAATATTACATATATATATATATATTTTAGCTTGGTTATAATCAGTTTGCAACTTATATTGAATGGCTTATAGCATAACTTTTTTCCTAAAATATTTAAGAGGTTGATTCAGGAAGGTTTCTAACATCACTTTGCTGCTGTCAACCTATATGTATTCTTGCCTTATTGTCAAATGTCTTAGAATTTTTATTTACACTCACTTTCCCTAATTATTTATTTCCCATTTACTTTTAAATTTTATTTTTGACTTTTTAATATTTTTTTCTTTTTAGATATAGATGGACACAATATTTTATTTATTTATGTGGTGCTGAGGATCCAACTCAGTGCCTCAAGCATGTGAGGTAAGCACTCTACCTCTGAGAGCTACAAACCCAGCTTCTCTCATTTACTTTTTAATTTAGGATATTTTCTCCATAGTGTTCCACTGAAGTAGAGCATGCTATCTAGTGAGCTATATATGGCTACACGTGAATACTTTTGTTTTGTCTCCAACTTTATCAAGGTATTATTCTTATTTATTTTTTTGGTGGTGCCAGGAATTGAACCCAGGGCCCTGTACATGCAAAGCAAGCACTCTACCAAATGAGCTATATCTCCAGCCCCTCAAGGTATTATTGATAACTAAAATTTAAATATATATTTAAGGCATATAGCATGGTATTATTATATACATTTACACTGTGAAATGATTACCAGGGTCAAGCTAATTAACACATCCATCACCTCACATAGATACCATTGTTTTGTGGTGTGAGAACACTTAGTATCTACTCCCTTGGCAAATTTCAAACACACAATACAGTATTGGTAACAATAGTTACCATGTTGTGCATTAGATGCCCAGAACTGATTCATGCTGCATAACTGAAAGACTTTACCCTTTACTCAATTTCTCCCTACTTAATCAGCAATGTGCTGAGAGACCTCTTTTGAACTTCGAGGAATATGAAAAATGTCAAAAGCCTAGCAAGATGAAGACCCTGGCAAGCATGATTCTACTCTTAGCTTTTGTGATTTCAAAGTTATTAAGGTTTCATATAAGTGACATCATGTGGCATTTGTCTTTCTGTGCCTGGATTATTTCACTCAACGTACTGTCCTCCAGGTTGATCCCTGTTGTTGCACATGATACACTCTCTTTAATCCATCTTTCAAATGTTTTCTTATATTCAGACAAATATTTAGACTGCTTTTTTGGCTTTCAAAAACAAACAAACAAACAAACCAATGTGTTAGTGACACCCTGTCTCAAAATAAAATACAGAAAGGGCTTGGGCTGTGACTCAGTGGTAGAGCACCCTGGGTGCAATCTCTTGTACCAAAAAACAAACCAAAAGAAAACAAAATAATATTCTTCAGTGCACTATAAATAATTTAACAATATATCTCAGATATCTTTCTGTGTAAATATGTATATATTTTATTCTTTTAGTGACTTCATATTCTTTCATAATATGGATTTAGCATAATTTTTCTACTGATATGTTTTATAATATTACTATGAGTTTTGCATTTATAAGATCATAAAACTTTGCAAACAAACAAATGTATCTGAAGGATAGATTCCTTAAAGTGAAAGTACTGTGCAAATGAATACACATTAAAAAATTTGACAGATATTGCTGAATTGTCCAAAAAGTTTTTCTGGTTTACATTCCTATCAAGACCAATGTGGGTAAGGGTATATTTATGAATAGGGTGTGTGCTCACTTTGCTCTATATCATTACCATTGTTGGATATTCTCCATATTTTTAATGTTCTCCAATTGAATGTGTTTTAGTTTCTCATTTCCTGTTTATTAATAAGGTTAAGTTTATTTTAATAAGTTTAATGTACATTTGGATTCCTTCTATAAATTTTCTGTTAGTAATTGCCATTTTAGTGAAGAAGTGGTTTGTGAGATATATTCCTCCCAGTTCGTTTAATAATTCGTGATGTTTTTGCTATACATAAATATGTCAGTTATAGACTTTTCATTATGTATTTAAGCCATCTGGAATTTATTTTGGGGTCTGAGATGAGGTAGAAAGCTAACTTTATCCAAATAGTCAATTTTACCTCTTTTATTAATTAATTAAACTTTTCTCAACTAATTTAAAGTGACACCTTCTTTATACATTAAATTTCCATGTGGATATATTGTAATACAGATTTTTCTATTTGCCATTATTAGCATAGTGACATCTAACCTTAGTAGAGATTAGACTCTGGAGTCAGACTACTTGTCTCACTATTTTAGTACACAGACTTGGCATATGCTTCTTTTTATTTTGTATCATTTTTTTAATCAAGCACTTTTGTAGGAAAAAACATTTTTCATTTTTATAGCTAGAAACAGGGCATCACATAAGGGGGATAGAACTTTTCAATTGTGAAAAATGTTGCCAATGTGGAGATTTTTATCTTTTCTAGTCATTCTTGGCAAACATTTCTTTTAAATTTTATTTCCACAATTTTTTGAAGAACTTAACTACATATATGCAGTGAATGATCAATTCTATAAATAATACACTGGGAGTATTTATTGGAAATGAATTGAATTTACAAATTATTTTGAAGAGAACCGATACATTTATAGTATTGAGTCTTGCCCTTTGGAATAAAATATGCCTCTTTCTGCATAATTTTACTTTTGGTTCTTTTTCTGTTGAAATTTTAATTATTTTGTTTATAAAGGTCTTAGGCATTTCATGTTGGAATTATTCCTGGATAATGTGTAATTTCTACTCTTGTTATGAATCAGATTCTTTTTAGATAACATTTCAACTGGTTCCTATGACATAGAAAAATAACCGAAATGTGTAATTTAGCTTATTTTTAATCATCTTGCTAAATTTTTTGTTAGGTCTAATAGTTTTCAGTTTACTCTCCTGTATTTTATCTTTAGACAATTTGACATCTATAAATAAAAGTAACTTTATCAACCTTTTCAATAGGTGTTCCTCAGAACAATATCAAATAATTATTGTGAAAGAAGATCTCCTTTTCTAGACTAGTACCTATTGTTTTGAATTTTATTGTGACTCATAATTTAGGCATGTAAGCAATTACTTGGTATAGGTATGCTCTTAAGTTTGTGTGTTAATTTGGTTTGGATGTGTCTCTAAGAAACAACATACACAACACACAACACACATGCACACATATAACATGTGTATACAAAATATGCTAATTAAACCTGACAATTTTATTCAGGTATTTTATTTATTAATGAAATTAGTATCAATTTTCTTTTCCTGACCTCTTAACTGAAACAAATGAATTTCTAATCTTGAGGTAAAATTCACATAACATAAACAAAACCTTTTTAAAATGTATACTTCAGTGACATTTACTACATCTAATATTTTGTGCACTCATTACCTCTAACATAGTTCCAAGACATTTTCTTTGCCCCAATAGGAAACATTGTAGTCTCTAATTGCTCCTCATTCACCCCTCCACTAATCCCTTGCAACCATTGTTCTGCTTATTCTCTAAATGATTTTACCATTTCTGTAGTTTTCACATGAATGGAATCATATAGTATGTGCCATTTTGTGTCTGACTTCTTTCAATTAGCATAAGGTTTTGGAGGTTAATCCACATAAAAGCATGTATTAGTATTGCATTCCTTTTTATGACTGAATAGCATTCCATTGTATGTATATTCATTCATCAGTTGATACAGTTTAGGTTGAGTCCATCTTTTGGCTATTATAAATAGTGCTACTATGAACATTCATGTTTAAGTACATGTTTGACTACTTGTTTTCAATTTGGGGGGTAAATACCTAGAAGTAGAATTTTGGGGTCACATTATAATCCAATGTTTAACTCCTTGAGGAAATGCTAACATGTTTTACACATTAACTGAATTATTTTTCATTCCTACAAGCTATGTATGGGGAGTTCTAATTTACCCACATTCTGATCAACACTTGTTATTGCCTGACATTTTGATTTTGTCCATCTTACTAGATTTAAGCTGGCATTTCACTATGGTTTTTGTTTACATTTCTCTAATGACTAATGACATTCTGTATACTTTCAGATGCTTGTTGGTCATTCGGATACTTTGAAGAGATATCTATCCAAACACTCTGCCCAGTTTTTAATTGCGTTGTTTTTCATTTTGTTGTTTATTTGTGATTTAAAAAATATGGTAATGTATGAAGAATAATAACCCTTGTTAGCTATATCCTTTTCAAACATTTGTTTCCATTCTGTGGGTTGTCTTCACTTTTTTGATGGCATTTTTGCAATATAAAAGCTTTTAATATTGATGAAGCTTATTTTCTCAATTTTTTATTGTTCAGTTTTGTTTGGAAATTTTTTATTGGTTCGTTTTAGTTATACATAACATTAGGATTCATTTGGACATAATTATAAAAGCATGAAATCTAATTTGTTCTAATTCAGTTTCCTGTAGTCCCACCTCTCATTCCTGGGATAAATCCCACTTCATTATGTGGCTGATTTTATTTTCTAGCAGTTCATTCAGAGGTTTTGCACTTTCATTCATAAAGGATATTGATATATAATTTTTGGTAATGTGTTTATGGGGCTTTGATATGATAGTAATGTTGATTTCTATATAAAAGTTCATGAAATATAATTTCCTGTTTTATATTCTTTGAAGAGTTATAGAAGGATTGGTGTTATTTCTCCTTTAAAATATTCATTATAATTCAACAGTGAAGACATCTTGTACTGTTACTTTTTAAGGATATTTTTGATTACTTATTCAATCTAATTATCAGATCTGTTTTGGTTGATTTTAGTAGTTGTATATTTCTCAGAATTCACCCACTACATCTAAGTTATTTAATTTGTTATAATGCAATTGATAATAGTATACTCTTAAATTTTTTTTAAAATTAGTCTAACTAGTTGTACATGACTGTAGAATGAATTTATACATTTTAATAGATCATACATAAATGGATTGCAATCTCTCATTTTTTTGATTGTACATATTGTAGGATCACATTGGTCATGCAGTCATATATGTACATAAGATAATAATGTTTGTTTCACTCTACTATCCTTCCTACCGCCATATCCCTTCCCCTTCCTTCACTCCACTCTACCTAATATAAAGTAACTCAATTCTTCCCTATCCATCCCCCTTATTATGAATTAGCATCAGTGTATCAGAGTAAACATCTGGCCTTTGGTTTTTTTGTGTTTGGCTTATTTCAATTAGCATGATATTCTCCAGATCCATCCATTTATCAGCAAATGCCAGATTCTTCTTTACCTATTTGTATTCCTTTAATTTCTTTCTTCTAAATTCTCTGGCTAGAGTTTCAAGGACAATGTTGAATAAAAGTGCTAAAAGAGGGTATCCTTGTCTTGTTCCAGTTTGTAGAGGGAATGCTTTCAATTTTTCTCCGTTTAGAATGATGTTGGCCTTGGGTTTAGCATATATGGCTTTCATGATGTTGAGGTATGTTCCTACTATGCCTAGTTTTTCTAGTGTTCTGAACATGAAGAGGTGCTGTATTTTGTCAGATTCTTTTTCTACATCCATTGAGATGATCATGTGATTCTTGTCTTTAAGTCTGTTGATATGATGAATTACATTTATTGTTTTCTGTATGTTGAACCCCACTTGATCATGGTGCACTATCTTTTTAACATGTTTTTGTATGTGATTTGCCAGAATTTTATTGAGAATTTTTGCATCTATGTTCATCAAGAATATTGGTCTGAAGTTTTCTTTCCTTGATGTGTCTTTGTTCTGTTTTGGTATCAGGATTATATTAGCCTTATACAATGAGTTTGGAAAGGGTCTCTCCTTTTATAGTTCATGGAATAATTTGAGGATTATTGGTGTTAATTCTCCTTTGAATGTCTTGTAGAACTTGGGTGAGAAAACATCTGGTCCTGGGCTTTTCTTAATTGGTAAGCTATTGATGGAATTTTTATTTCATTACTTGAAATTGTTTTGTGTAAATCATGTATGATCTCCTGATTCAGTTGTGGTAGGTCATATGTCACAAAAATTTGTTGATGTCTTCAATATTTTCTTTTATTGGAGCATAAATTTTCAAAATAGTTTCTAATTATCATCTGTATTTCAGTTATGTCTGTTGTGATATTTCCCTTTTCATCATGTATTTAGTAATTTGGATTTTCTCATTGTTAGTGTAACTAGGGGTTTATCAATTTTATTTATTTTTTCAAAAAACCAACTTTTTGTCTTGTCAATTTTTTGAATTGTTTCTTTTGTTTCAACTTCATTGTTTTCAGCTCTGATTTTAATTAATTCCTTTTTTCTACTGTTTTTGGTGTTTATTTGTTCTTCTTATTCTAGAACTTTGAGATGTAATGTTAGGTCACTTATTTGTTGACTTTTTATTCTTTTAATAAATGAACTCAGCGCAATGAACCTTCCTGTTAGCACTACCTTCAAAGTGTCCCAGAGATTTTGGTATGTTGTATTGGTATTCTAATTTACCTCTAAGTATTTTTTAAAATTTCATCCTTGATTTATTCTACTATACCTTCATCATTCAACAGTGTATTATATAGTCTCCATGTGTTAGAGTAGCTTCTACTTCTTATTTTATCATTGATTTCTAATTTCTGTCCATTATGATCTGATAGAAAGCAGGATATTATCTCCATTTTTTGTGTATACTAAGAGTTGCTTTCTGGCAGAGGATATGGTCTATTTTAGAGAGTGATCCATGTGCTGTCAAGGAAAAAATGTATTCACTCATCGGTGGATGAAATATTCTATATATGCCTGTTAAGTCTAAATTATTATTTATTCTTTGTCTAGTTTTTGTTTAGAAGATCTGTCCACTAGTGAGGGAGGTGGGTTAAAGTCATCCAGTATTACTGTGTTGTCTAATTGATTCTTGAAATTGAGAAGGGTTTGTTTGATGTATGTAGATGCTCCACTGTTTGGGGCATAAATATTGACGGTTGTTATGTCTCGTTGAGGTATAATTCTGTTAAGCAGTATGAAATGTCCTTCCTTGTCCCTTCTGATTAACTTTGGCTGGAAGTCCACTTTATCTGATATGAGGATAGAAACCTCTGCTTGATTACACAATCCATGTGAGTGGTATGTTTTTTTCCCATCCTTTCACCTTCAGTCTGTGGATGTCTTTGCCTATGAGGTGAGGCTCTTGGAGGCAACATATCAATGGGTGTTGTTTTTAAATCCAATCTGCCAGTCTATGCCTTTTGATTGATGAGTTTGTGCTCACTTTGGTTTATTTCTGGCTTTTAATTCGATTTAGTTTCTCTTTTGAATATTCCTTTAGTGTAGTTCCTCCCTTTGCTAGTTTTTAGTTTTTTTTTTTTTTTTCGCTTCATCCTCATGGAATATTTTGTTGAGAATGTTCTGTAGCATAGGCTTTCTAATTGTGAATTCTTTTAACTTATGTTTACATGGAAGGTTTTTATTTATTTATTTATTTATTTATTTATTTATTTTGCAGTGCTGGGGATCGAACCCAGGGCCTTGTGCTTGCAAGGCAAGCACTTTACCGACTGAGCTATCTCTCCAGCTCGATTTTTATTTTATTTCATCTTCAAATATGAAACTTAATTTTGCTGGACATAGGATTCTTGGTTGACAACAATTTTCTTTCAGAGCTTGAAATATATTGTTCTATGACCTCCTAGCTTTGAAGGTCTGGGTTGAGAAATCAGTTGAGATCTGATTACTTTTCCTCATGTATGTAATTTGCTTTTTTTCTCTCACAGATTTTAATATATTATCCTCATTCTGTATTTTAGTCATTTTCATTATAACGTGTGTAGGCATGGGTCTGCTGTATATTTGTACATTTGGGGTCCTGTAAGCCTACTGTATTTGATTTTCCATTTTTATGTCCTTGAAAAGATTGTGCATTCCTTTGGTTTGCATCTCTGCTCCTTCTTCTGTCCCAATAACTCTTAATTTGGTCTTTTCATGTTATCCCATAATTCTTGGAAATTCTATTCATGGGTTCTTACCATCTTCTCTGCATGGTCAACTTTATTTTCAATATTAAATATTTTATATGTATTGCCTGAGATTCTGTCTTCCAAATAATCTAGTCTGTCGGTGATGCTTTCCATTGAATTTATAATTTGATTTATTGATTCCTTCACTTTGAGGATTTCTGCTTATTTTTCACAATCTCTAGGTCTTTATTTAAGTGATCTTTCATTTTCTGTATTTTCTCTTTGATTTCACTCTTTATACCATCCTTTACTTCGCAGATCATATTAACTATATACATTCTAAACTCCTTCTCAGACATTTCTTCTACTGTGTTCTAAGTGACTTCTCTTATTGGCACATCTTGGTTTGTTTGGGACGTTTTGTTCCCTTGTTTTTTCATGCTGCTTGTGTGTTTTCCCACCTTGTTGTATGGATCTGAGGCAGTACAGATTCTACCCTGTAGACCTATATTGTCCCTGAAGATTTCCAGTATCCCACCATAAAGAGGGAGACCAACATCAACAACCTCCAGTGCAAAAAATATACAGCCTCAAATCTAATAGCTCCCACCAAGGTGTCACTGCCCTCTTGCTATAAACAGCAATGATCAATTCTAAATTATACACAGAAAATTTGCTAAAAGGGTTTACAATTTCAAATAGTGGACACAGAGAGAATAGAATTAGTGTAGGACATGATGTTCATGAGGGAGAAAGAGAGAAGCCAGAAGTAAAAATCCACAGGAAAAGTGGCAGAGGAATCAACAGAGATTAGCTGTTAAGTGGAGAAAAGTTAGAAAGGGAATCTAGGAAAACAGACAAGTGAGAGGAAGAATACATATAAAAAGAAAAAACTAAAAATATAAGAATATATAGCAGAACTGCAAAACACCATGCATATATCACTGTCCTCAAAACATGCATGAAAAATATCTTGCTCCAAATATGGTGGAGAGAGATGTTAAGAGAAGGAAAAAATAAAAATAAAATAAATCTCAGTAGAAAATTGAACAACTGTCCCTGTCAGCAACTTAAAGCTCTCAGCTTTGTCTCTGACTTCCCACTAGACTGCCTGGCCCAGAGAGGCCCTGGCAGACCCAGTCATTATCTCACCAATCTGGGCCTCAGATGTCCTGAGTTCAGCTATGTTGTAATCCCAAGATGTCAATGCCACTAGGATTTGGAGAGAGTCCACAAAGGATGAGAAATCCTGAAAGACAGTAACTAGATGAGAGTAACCTGTATTCCCAGGAGGGAGACCCCAGGTGCAGCCAAACCAGTAGGCACCCCAACACTGAACCTCTAGGTCCTGGCCTGTGTCCCCAGACAGGGGTAGCTGCACCCCAAGATGGCGGTGGCAGCAAACTCACTGGCACTCCAAACCCCCATGCTCTTGCTGGGGTTTCAAGATGGATGCCACCATGTGCAACCAAACCTGGAGTCTCACTGGCAGCAGAACTCTGGGCAGTGGTAGAAACAGTAGTGGCAGGATTCAGTGGCAGCAGGCAGGGAGTCAGCAGTAGTTGCAGTCCTTGGTGGTGTTGTCAGCAGGTGGGAGGTCAGTGGCAATAGGAGCACCCAGAGAGAAGACCTCCAGGTGACCTCGGGGGGGCAGCAGTGGCTTTGGCAGCAGCGGTGTCTGTGACAGCAGTGTAGATGGCAGCTGCGCCTGGAGAAAAGACTTCCAGGCACCTGTGGTGGCAGCTTCAGGGGCAACTGTGCCACAAGAGAAGACCTCTGGGCACACAGTATACTCTAATAATTTTTATTTCTGTAAGGTTTTAGTAAAGCCTCTGTTTTCACTTCTGATTTTAGTAATTTGAATGTTCTCTCTCTTTTTCTTTATCTAAGTGTCAACTTCTGATACTTTTGAAAAACCAATTTTTAGCATTGTTGTTTCTCCCTATTCTATCCTCTGTTTAGTTTAACGATTCTATAATATTTATCTCTTTGTTCTGCTAATTCCAAATTAAATTTGTTTTTCTATTTTTAGTTTGTTAAGATACAAATGTTGGTTTTTGACTACGGTTCTCTTTTTAAGTGCAGGCATTTAAAAGTATACAGTTTCTTTTGATCACTGCTTTTACTGCGTCTCATAAATTTTTATATTTTGAATTTTTACTTTCTTTTCTCTAAAAGTATTTCCTAATTTCACTTGTAATATCTTCTTTGATTCCTTTGTGTGTTAATCTCCACATATTTATGATTTTTTGTTATTTACTGTTTACTATTTTTATTTCACTGTAGTCAGAGAAAATACATTTTATATTTTCAATCAAAATGTATTTGTTGGGTTACGTTTTTGTTGTTAAGCTTTTTGGTATCTTTTTCTTTCTTTTCTTTTCTTTTCTTTTTTACTTTTTTTGGTACCAGGGATTGAACTCAGGGGCACTTGACCACTGAGCCACATCCCCAGCCCTATTTTGTATTTTATTTAAAGGCAGAGTCTCACTGAGTTGCTTAGTGTCTTGCTTTTGCTGAGGCTGGCTTTGAACTCATGATCCTCCTGCCTCAGCCTCCTCAGCTGCTGGGATTACAGACATAAGCCACCACGCCTGGCTTGATTTCTTATATGAAGAAACTTTGCAACTGCTAGAATAAAACATAGGCTCAACACTCCAACATATTGGCACAGTCACCAAATTCCTTAATAAGACACTTAAAGCTCAAGAAATAAAACCAAGAACCAATAAGTGAGATGGCATCAAATATAAATGCTTCAGCACAGCAAAGGAAACAATTGGGAGTGAAGAGAGAGACTACAGTATTGGAAATTTTTGCCAACTACTCTTCCAACAGGGGATTAATAACCATAATAATATAAAGGACTCAAAAATTTAACACTAAAAAAAGTAAATAGCTCAGGCAATAAATGGGCAAAAGAATTAAACAGACATTTCCCAAAAGAAGAATTAAAAATGGTCAACAAATACATGAAGAAATGTTCAACATCCCCAGCAAATTAGGAAAATGCAACTCAAAACTACATTAAGACTTCATCTTATTCCAGTCAGAATGGCAATGATCAAGAATACAAGTAACAATATATGGTGGTGAGGACTATAATTGTATTGTTGGTGGGACTGCAAATTAGTACAACCACTCTAGAAGGCAGTATGAAGATTCCTTAAAAGACTAGGAATGGAACCACTCTATAACCCAGCTACCCCACTCCTTAGTACTTAGGCAAAAGAACTAAAATCAGCATACTATAGTGATATAGCCATATCAATATTTACAACAGTGTAAATCACAATAGCCAAGTTATGGAGCCAGCCCAGGACCCCTTCAACAGATGAATGGATAAAGAAAACATGTTGTATATATACAGTGGAGTTTTACTCAATCATAAAGAAGAATGAAATTATGGCATTTACAGGTAAATGGATAGAACTGGAGAATATCATGCTGAGTGAAATAAGCCAGACTCTGAAAGTCAAGGGTTGAATGTTTTCTCTCATATGCTGAAGCTAAGGTAAAATAAGGGGGAAAGGATGGACACAATAAAATGAAAGGGAAATAAGTGAAGTGGAGGAGGGGTATTGAGGAAGAGTGGGGAGGGATGGAAAAATGGAGGAACAGCAGCAGAATGACGTTGAACAAGTTATTCTGTGTGCATGTGTGAATGTACCATCGTGAATTCCACTGTTATGTGTATTTATAAATCACAAATTTATAAAAAGAATAAATAGATGGAGGAAAGGTCAGTGAAATAGAGGAGGGGGAATGAGGAGAACAATGGGTTGGGGGAGGGAGTAAGTACTAGGAACTGAAATGGAGCAAATTATATTCCATGTTGGTCAAGATAAAGCCTATTATTATGTATAACTATAATGTAACAATAAACACATAAAATGTATTGGGATTTATTTATGGCCTAACATAACTTTTATCCTGAAAAATGTTCCATGTACACTTAAGAATAATATATATCCTGTTATTTTTGATCAGTTTTCTCTTTATGACTATTAAGTTGAGTCAGTTGCTAGTATTCAGTTCCTTTATTTCATTACTAATACTCTTTCTAGTTGTTCTATTATTGAAAGTAGGATACTGTTTTAATCATTTTTTTCACTGCTATGACCAAAACACCTGACAAAAACAATTAAAATGCCATTTATTTTCTTTTTTGTATGTGTATGGTGCTGGGGATTGAACCCAGGGCCTTGGGCATGAGAGGCAAATACTCTACCAACTGAGCTATATCCCCAGCCTCAAGAACAATTTTAGAGGAGGGAAAGTTTCTTTTGGGGCTCACAGTTTCAGAAGTCTCAGTCCATAGACAGCCAGCTCCATTCCTCAGGGCCTGAGGTGAGATAGAAAATCATGGCACAAGGGTGTGGCAGAGGGAAGCAGCTGGGGACATGGCACCAGAGAAGCAGAAAGAGAAAGAGCTCCCCTCACCAGGGGCAAAATATAAACCTCAAAGGTACGCCCCTAGGGATCCAACTCCTCCAGTCACCCCCTCTCTGCCTTCAGTTATGGCTCATTAATTCATTCTTTCTTATGTACCATTTTGGTTCTTTCTTCATTTCCTGGGGATTATAATTAATATCTTTTTCCAATCAGGTGATTAATTAATTTACTGTGTTAAGGCTCTCACAACCCAATCATTTCTCCTCTGAACCTTCTTGCATTGTCCCACACATGAGCTTTTGGGGGACACCTCATATCCAAATCATCCAAACCACAGGTCCTGAGTACCCAACTACTTTTATAGGACTATTTTTCTTTTCAGTTTCTGTCGGTTTTAGTTTCATATATTTGGGGGCTTTGTTATTATTATATTTGTGTGTATTTATAACTATTACATATTCCTGTTATAGATTGACTGCTTTACCAATATGTAAAATCCTTCTCTTTATATGGAATATTTCTGCCTTCAAATCTTTTTTTTTTTTTGATACTAATATAGGTATCCTAACCTTCTGTTGCTTAAGAAGGCTCCTATTTGCTTGGAATATCTTTGTCATCCTCTCACTTTTAATGTATTCTGTCTTTGCATGTAAAGTGAGTCTCTTGTAAACCACATATAGTTTAATCTGTTTTTTAAGAATTTATTATGCCAATCTTTAAATTGAGGATTTTAATCAATATACATTTCAAGTCATAACTGATAAAATGACTTGTTTCTGCCACTTTACTGTTGGTTTTCTCTATGTCTTTACTCCCTCCCCAAATTTCTTCATTACTCCCATCATTTGTAATTAATTCATTGTTTCTTATTACCATTTTGGTTCTTTCTTCATTTCCTGAGGGTTATAATTAATATCTTAACTTTATAACTAAGTTTGAATTAATACCAAATCAGGTTCAATGGTATGCAAAAACTCTGTTCCTTTATATCTCGGCCTTCCATCCCATATTATTTTGGTCATAGGGAACATTCACAATTTAGGGTATCTGCAGTAACTGGGTGGAAGACTGACAAGATGGTCATAGAGAGTTGCAGGATCTGTCACAAACCTACTGAGAAATTTAAGCAGTGGGGAGTGGACTGTGGAGAACACAATGGTCAGTGGCCCCATACTCTGTGATGAGGAGTGAGACTGGTCACATGTGGTTTAGAATGAAACTAAGACTGGTGAATCTCTTGGTTCCCATGCCCAGTGACCCTCCAGTGAACAACTCGATGATCTATTTTCTTTCCCCACACTGTAAGGAATATGCCATGTCTTGAACATTGGCCATATCCCTGGGTGTACAGACTGTGGACTTCTGGAGTCAATGGTACCATTTTTTATAGATTTATAATTATTGTTTAAAGCATTTTTATTTTGAGTAATTCAAGGAAAAAGAGGAGTTTAAAACCAAGAAGGAATAATACTAGTTTTTATATTTACCTGTGTGCATAACATTATGTTGCTTTGTATTTTTCACATAGGTTTCTTCCTGTAAAATACTTTATTACAATTATTTATGCATATTAATTATATGTATTAATGAATTTAACTGTGGCATTTCCATACATGAGTATATTGTACTTCAATCTTACCTATTCTCCCAACTACCCTGTTTCACCCTGCCCTCTCTCCCCAGTTGCTCGATCCTCTTACCCTTCCTTAGTGGTCCCTCTAGTACTTTCAGGTCTTTTCTCTAGCACTGGGTGTATGTGTAGACTTCTGGAGTCCCAGTTATATGCTAGAGTTTTAAAAGTCCTTATACACCTCCCTAATTTCCCAATTTCTTCCTTCTCATGACTTTCAGTTTTCTATTGCTGGTACCAATTCTTTGCTACTGATTTTTTCATACTTTTGCCATTAATTAATTTTGGTAAGTGCCTCCTAAGAAACTTCTCATCCCTGGGAATGCTGCAAGTCAAATAAAAAAGGCAAGTCCTCTACAGGTCCTTTGGAATCCTTCCAGACTAGTTGAAACACAACCACAATTATTTATTGCTCCCTTCATGACTAGGAACCTGTATCAGGAATGTAGGCTGACATTTTCAAGGCCACTGCTGATCTGGGGTGTGCCTGACTGTAAGTGAAAAATTTCAAATGAACAAACCATCTCTTATTACAGTGCAACAGATTCTTCATTAAACGTTTTCCTCCTTATCATAAGTTCAACTACTTTCCACAGTCCTGAAAAGTTGAAACTGAGATTTTTTTACCCCAATTTCTGTTTCTTTTGTGGATGAAGAGGTCTGTGGGATTCTCTACTCTGCCATTCTTTGTGACAACTCCATTTTTTATATAATTATTAAGGTTTCTTTATGCCTTTTTTATATCAAGTCTCTGGTAATTTATGATTTCTATTTTTATGTTACTTAAAATTTTTCTTTTCAATTTTATAGAAAGTGAACACCTGTGTTTATGAAGTGAACACCTGTGCAAAGATGATTCAACTTAGGAAATAGAATGTTACCAGCAAACCAAGGACAACTATGTATCCCTTGGAAAATACTGTCCTCTAATTCAATTTTAAAAGAAAGAAATACCCTAACTTTTGTGATTAGAATGCCTTTGTTTCATTATAGTTTCATGACCCATATATGTATCACTGCACATTATTGTGTAGGCTTGCCTGTTTTTAAACATCACATAAATACAATCACAGTGTATACATTTTATTTTATTCAGTTTTCCTTCCTTGACTCAGTATAATTTTAGTGAGTTTCATTTGTGTTTGAGAAAGTAATAGTTCAAATAGTTTACCTAAAATTTAGACTCTTTGTCTTTTTGTTATTGAAGTGTGGATGCCTGATACAGTCCCTCTATAAGTCCTTTGTCAGATATATATTTGTAAATATTTTCTCTAAGTCTGTGGTATGCCTTTTCATTTTTTGTAACAGCAATTTTAGAAGAACAAAACCTTTTAATTTTAATGGAGTAAAATTCATTGCTTTTCTTTTTATATCGTGGTTCTTGTGTTCTGTTTTTAAAGATTTTTTCCTGTTCCAAAGGCACTCAAATTTTCTCTTAAGTTCTGTTCTAGAACATTATAGTTTCCTTTTTTAAATTTAGAATCATTGCATTTCCATATGAACTTAAAACCTGCTTGTAAACTTCTGCAAAATAGCCTCCTAGAATTTTCATTGGCATTACACCGAATCTGCAGATTAATATTAATAGTAATAAAATTTAATTTTTTATTTCACTGAATTTCTATTAGTGTCTTAGTATTCATACCTACCATATGGAAATGCAATTATTTTAATTTGCATTTATGTAATTTCTAGAGTTATTGAACATTTTTTCCATATATTTTTGACTATTCATATTTTTCTTTTGTGAAGTGCCTATTCAGTTCCTTTGTCCATTTATTGATTAGGTTATTTATTTTTCTGGTGTTAAGTTTTTTTATTTATTTGTATATCCTGAAAATTAATGCCTTATCTAAGGTACAGGTGGTAAAGATTTTCTTCCATTCTGTAGGCTCTCTGTTCACATTCTTGATTGTTTCCTTCATTGTGAAGAAGCTCTCTAATTGGATCCCTTCCCACTTGTTGGTTTTTGATTTTATTTCTTGTGCTTTAGGAGTCTTATTAAGGAAGTTGGTTCCTAAGGTGACATGATTGAAAGTTGGGTCCACTTTTTCTTCTAGTTGGCACAGGGTCTCTGGTCCTTGAATCACTTTGAGTTGAGTTTTGTGCAGGGTGAGGGATTGGGGTTCAATTTCATTAAATTACATAGAAGAAAAAATATGAATTGTCAAAAAATATGAAAAAAAATGTTCAACATCTCTAGCAATTAGAGAAATGCAAATTAAAACTACACTGATTCTATCTTACTCCAGTTAGGATGACAATTATTAAGAATAAAAGTAAAAGGGGCTGGGGTAGTAGCTCAGGGGTAGAGTGCATGCCTAGCATGTGTGAGGCACTGGGTTTAGTCCTCAGCACCACATAAAAATAAATAAATAAAAAATAAAGTTATTTTGTCCATCTACAAGTAAAAAAATAAAAAAAATTAAAAGTAACAAATGTTGGTGAGGATGTGAGGAGAAAGGTACACTCATACATTGCTGGTGGGACTGCAGATTGGTGCAACACTCTGGAAAGCTGTATGGAAATTCCTCAGAAAAGTTGGAATGGAACTACCATTTAACATAATTATCCCACTCCTCAGTCTATAACCAAAGAACTTAAAAACAGCATGCTACAGTGACCCAGCAATATCAATGTTTACAGTAGCTCAACTTACATTGGGCAAGTTATGGAAACAACCTAGGTGTCCTTCAATTAATGAGTGGATTAAAAAAATGTGATATGCATACACACACACACACTCACACACACACAATGGAATATTACTCAGCCATAAAGAAGAATGAAATAATCACATTTGCTGGTAAATGCATAGATCTGGAGAATATCATGCTAAGTGAAATAAAACAATCCCCCAAAACCAAAGACCAAATGTTCTCTTTGATTTTTGGACACTAACCCCAAACAAGTGAGACTGGGGAAGGGAATAATAGAAGTTCATTGCATTAGACAAAGGGAAACAAAGGGAAGGGAGGGAGAGGGGGGATAAGAAAGACAGAATTGATTGGACATAACTTTCCTAGGCTTGCATTTGAATACACAACCAGGGTAATTCTGCATCATATACAACCAGAAGAGTGAGATCCTAAATAGAATAAGTTATACTTTATGTATGTATAATTTGCCAAAATATATTCTACTGTCATGTATAACTAAAAAGAACAATTACAAAAAATAAATGCAAAAATTTTGTTTACTGATCTTATATACTTTCTAAATCTTTCAAAATGCACATATTAGTTCTAATAGCTTATTTGTGGATTTTCAAAGTTTTTCTATGGAAATATGAGCTCTCCTATGAATATATAAAATTTTTATTACCTCCTTTCTGAGATTTATACTTGTTTCCCTGTATTTTCCTTATTCTATTGAATAGTACCTACTTTACAATATTAAATAGAAATCTGTCTTCAAATACTATGTAATTATCTAATAATCTTACAACAGTGTATTTCTCTCCTTAATACTTTGTAAAATTTTTATTGTACATTTTCCTCCTACATATGTTCTTAGCCCCACACTATGTTGTTATTGTTTTTAATTTATACAATTATCTTCCCCCTCTTTTGCTTTTAACTTTATTTGGCAAAGTAGCACTGCATAAGCTGTTGAATAACTAGGACACAGCTTACACAGCAGGTTAAATTCATGTACATTATCAGCAGCAAATTAGAAACAGAAAAAAAAAGAGTCCTAAGTTACAAGTTCCCATAAATTTTTTAAAAAGGAAGGAAAAACTGTTAGGTCTAATCTGAATAGCTAAGTGTTTTAAAGGCTATCTCCTGTCATATTCTGAAGTTTTAGTAGTTATAAATGCCTAATTTTAAGATATTAAAGCATCCAGTTGTGTCTACAATGTTATCCCATGACATATCAGAGAGGTTTCAGAAAGGAACCTCATCTCTATTTTCTTAGTAACACCTAACACACATTCAAATAACAAAAATCTTAACTTGTAAAGGGTGGTATGATCTGATATCCTAAAGCAATCTGTTAAATTAGTATCAGAACAGAGTTAAGTCTCCATAAAAAGAAAAAAATTATTCTTCAATATCAGAAATTACAGGCTAAGCTTTCAATTTTTCAGAATTCTTTTTAATATTTTAAAATATGGACATGTTATAGTAATAATGCAAATTTGTGGTATGCATACTTCATCTATCAATTTGGCTCAGTGCTTCTTTAAAGAATTAGAAACTCTACAAAACCAAATTTTCATGATAAAAATAATAGTGCAATGAAGTCCAAAAGAAGTTTGGATTCTGTTGATTTTCAAAAGGCTTTGAGGCTAAGAAGAATAATTTTATATGTTAATGAAGCTGATATTGCTTTTACAATTCATCCCTGTTGGTTTATTTCATAAGCAGATTTATTAACTGTAAAAGAAAACAAAGATCTTTTTAAGAGATTAAAGATTAAGATAAAAAGTATTTTATATTTACCTACATATGTAACATCTCTAGTGCTTTTTATTCTTTCATGTAGATCCAAATTTCCATCTGTTAATTTCCTCCTGCCTGAAGAATATTCTTTAACATTTTCTGTAATGCTAGTATGTTAATGATGAATTCCCTTAACTCTTATGTGTGTGGTAAGGTTCATATTTCACTTTTTATTTTGAAAGATATGTTCTTTGCGTATAGAATTCTAGGTTGACAGTTGCTTTTTATGTCTAATGCCTAAAAAATGTGATGTGTCTCTACTATGTTTCAGCTTGCATTGTTTCTGATGTAAAGTCTAATTTCATCTTTATCCTTGTTCTTTGGTATCCTATATGTATCTCCTACCACACACCGTGGTGACTTTCTTTCTTTCTTTTTTTTTAACTGCTTTTCTCAATTAGATTACAATTAATTTCTATAGTTTTGATCTTGGTTGTTCCCTAATGGCCTATGTGTTAAAGGCTTGGTCCTCAGCTTGGTTCCACTGGGAAGCCATGGAACCTTTAAGAGGCGAGGCCTAGTGGGAGTCAGTTATGTTATTAGAGGCATGATCTTGAATGGGATATTGGGACACTGGGCCCTTCCTATGTCTCTCTTCGCTTCGCAGCTGCTAAGAGGTAAGCAGCTTCCTCTGCTGCTCACTGTGACCATGACGTATTGCCTCCCACAGGCCCAAAAGCAACAGGGATAATAAATTATAGACTGAAACCTCTAAACCTGTGAGCGAAAATCTACCTTTCCTCTTTTGAGTTTGTTATCTCAGGTATTTTGTTATATTACAGAAATCTGACTAAAATATTAATGGTGTGTTATTCTACATGTTTCTTTTGCTTGAAATTAATTTAGTTTGAGTTTGTGAGTTTATAATCCGAAAATTTTTTGTAAATTATGCCCATTCTTATCATTATTAATTGCACTACCACTGATTAAACCCAGGAGAGTTCTACCACTGAGTCATGTCCCAACCCTTTTTATTTTATTTTGAGACAGTGTCTCGTTAAGTTGCCCAGATTGTCTTCAAAATGATCTTCCTACCTCAACTTCTTGAGTAGCTGGCAATACAGTAATGTGTCACCACATCTGGCTTGCATGTTATATTTCAAATAATCTCATTCACTTGCAGTCTCCAGTTATACTTATATAAGCCATTTGTTGTTGTCCAGCAGCATATTGATACTCTTCATTTTCAATGTCTTCTTTCTGTTTCATTTTGAATTGTTTTTATTGCCATGCTTATTGACTCACCAATGTTTTTCTGTAATGTCTAATTTATTATTAATTCAACTCAGTGAATTTCTCATCTCATATAAATTTTTCTCCAGAATTTTCATTTGATTTTTTATGTCTTCTATTTCTTTCCTCATCCACCTTTAGGTTTTACTTGGCCTTCTTTTATGTATGGAATCATAATGGCTCTTTTATCACTCATTTCAACTAATTTGATAATCTGTGTCACTTATGTTTCTTTTACGATCGATTTAATTTTTTCTCCTCATTATATAGACCATATTTCCTAATTCTTTGCATGCCTGATAATTTATTAGTTGGATACCAGGTATTATGTTGTATATCTTTTTGTGTTAGATTTTTTTGGTATTCATTTAAATATTTTTGCACTTTTTTCTGTAACAAAGATAAGTTACTTATTAAAATTGATCAGTCAAATCTTGTTTCAAACTTCCCTAGGCAGATTCAGAACAGCTTTTATTCCAGAGCTAACTTTTCACTCTATAGTATTGAGAACAAAATCCAATAGATAATTCCAAGTTACTTTACTTTTATGCTATTATAAATAGTATTGTTATTGCAGTTCTAATTGTTCATGCCTGATATATAAGAATACAAGGAGTACGCCACATTTGTTAATTGTTCTAATAATTTGTAGACTTTTTAAGGTTTTATATATCCATACTTATACTGTTTGAAAATGACAATTTTATTTCTTCCTTCCCAATTATACTCTTTTGTATCCATCTTTTTATTCGTTAGTACTTCTAGTACAATGCTGATTGAAAGTTGAGATATTAGTTATCCATGGCTTATTCCTGATCCAAGAGGGAAAACTACTAGCATTATATTATTATGATGTTTGTTGTAGATTTGTTTCTAGCTATTCTTTATGAGATTAAGAACATTCTTAGCTTTTAAGACATTTTATCATCAATGAAATATTTTTCTTTAACTATTAAAATATTTGTATTTTTTACTTGATTTTAATACAATAAATTACATTAATTTAAAATTGCAAGCCATATTTGCATTTCTGAAATAAACTCAACTTGCTCATGATGTTCTAAAATTTCTATGTATTTATTTATTTATATTGATAATCTTTTCTTTAGTAATTTTACATCTATCCTTAAGAATGAGAACTGCCTTTATTCTTTTTTTTTTTTCCTCTGTTGGGAACTGAATCCAGGACCTCACACAAACTAGAAAAGCACTTTACCACTAAGCTAAATCTGCAGTCCTAATTGTCTATTGTCTACTATTTTAAAGCAAGTTTTGGCATCAAAGTTGGACTTAAAAGGTGATTTAAGAATTGTCTTGCTTTCCATTTGTGGGAAGAAATCATATATTGTTGGCCTTATTTTTCCTTCATATGTTTTGTTGAATTGACCAAAGAGATCTGGGTCTGAGACTTTATTCATGGAAATGTGTTTAGAGAGTAATCTATTATTTTTGTCTTGGTTATTATATGACTTTACTCTCTTGGAGGTTTATGGGAGAGTATCCTACCTAGTTAGATCATTAAAATCACTGATTTATTTTTTAGCCAATCTTTTCTTCATTTTGAATGTATTGTTTTTATTGGTTCATATAAGTTATACATAACATTAGGGTTCCTTTTGACATAATATTCAATATATTTGCTCCAATTCAGTCCCCAGTATTTCCTCTTCTCCTCCCCTCTTCCCTCTCCTTTCCCTTCCCTCTACTCTATTGGTCTTTCTGATATTTACTTATAGTTTTTTTTTATATTAGTGTCTTGAGGATACACAAATGATGAGATATAGAATTTATTTTGAATTTTAAAAATTTTAAAGGAAAGTTTATAATTTCTCTGATGTCAGATTGAAACATTTTCATAGTGATGTGTTCTTATTTTATTGCATTAATGTGTTGTTGACTTTCTCTGCTGTTACTAAATTATTTTAAAGTCCTTTTAAAAAATTACCTCTTTGTCTTGGGAAAAAGATTTTATATGTTCATCTTGTCTCTTCTCTTTCATTACCATGGTTTTCTTCAAATATCTGGTGATTCACTGTTGCCTATTCATGTTGACCAAAGAATGTCTTGGTTTATCATTAGTATCTAATATGAGTTGCCTTAACAGTTATGAGGGTATATTGTCTAAATAAATCTCTTCACTAAATGGAATATTGGGTAATTTTCCCTGTGTACAAGTTGGTGAATGTGCTGAGAGGCATCCCTTAAAAATGTCAAAGCAAGAAACAGTCAGGCAAGTTAAAGTTTGGCAAAGTAAGGAAATCCTCACCCTGGGGTTGAATGTTTTAATGTATTTAACTCCTGTACTGAGCTGAATTTTTTCTATGTTCCTTCATATTTTCTCATATTCATTTTTTATTTGTTGATTATTTAATTGACAAATATAAATTGTGTATTATTATATATGTGATATGATGTTTTAAAATATGTATACATTTTATAGTGGCTAATAATACTAACATGTATATTAACTTACATTCTTATCTTATTTTTGATAAGAACATTTAAAATCTATTTTCCCAGCAATTTTCTAATATGCAGTATACATTGTTATTCACTACAGTCACCATGTTGTATAATAGATCTCTTAAACTGATTCCTTTTAACTGAAGTTTTGTATCCTTTGACTGATATTTTCCCATGTTTTTGAGATCCAAAAACATCATGCTAGTCCCAACTAGTCTCAATACACATAATTCATACAAACTCCATGATTAAAAAATTGATATTTGAGCCAAAATTCTTCATGAAGTTACTCCTTTTTCTCCTTCTCCTCTTCCTTCTTTTTTTCAGTGATATGAATGAAACCTAGCGCCTCAGGCATGCCAGGCAAGCCTTTTATTTCTGAGATATCCAGGTACTCTGTTATCTTTCTACACCTGAGAAGATTCAACTTAAAAGGCGAAAGGTTTGTTTGTTTCATGGTGTGAGAGGTTACAATCCATGGTCACTTGGCTGCATTGTTTCTTGGTCTGTGGTGAAGCAAGTATATGTCAGAGGAAAGTTTCTTATTTTGAAACAGCCAGACAGGAAACAGAGAGAGAAAGAAAGACACACACACACACACACACACACACACACACATACACACTATGTGAGAGTGAGCAAGTGCTAGGAAGGGAACCAGGTCCTGATATTCTCTGCCACATTCCAGTAGTGCCCCCAGCTGAGGACCAAGCCCTCAATACATGAGCCTTTATAGGTTATTCCAGATTCAAACTATAACATACTCTTAATACACAATTTGGTAGGGAGGTTGGGAGGTGTAGATGATTATTTGACCTATTCTCCAATATTTTATCACCAACACAATTACCCCTCATCCTGCTTATTCTTCTTACTTTGAATTACCTGGAGCTTTGAGTTTCATCTTTTGGAGCACCATTGTAAAGCATGCTTCTTCTGTTAACACTTGCCCTCTCTTCTTTCTACTTCACTTTGCATAATCTGTGCTCTTATTTCACCATCAATATTATAACTGCAGTTTATCTTGAAGAAATTCTTCAGTAGTTTTGGTCTAATGATGGTTACCCTTTATGTAATTTGCTTGTAATATTTTATTTTCCTCAATTTTCTATTATTTCAGTAGGATTTTGGGCATTCTAGTATTTCAATTTCAAAATTGTGGTCTCCGTTATCTCTCTAATAATGGCCTACTTTGTCTTCATTCTCCTTTGGACCTGTGCATAAATTTATATCACATACATATAGTGTAAGTGGAATAGGTCAGACCTTCCAGTTACAACATCCCTTCATGCTCAAAACACTAGAAAAAATTGGGGTAGTGGGAACATTCCTTAACATTGTAAAGGCCATCGACACTAAGCCCATGGCCAATATCATTCTAAATGGTGAAAAACTGAAAGCATTCCCCCTAAAAACTGGAACAAGGCAGGGGTGCCCTCTTTCAGCACTTCTATTCAACATCGTCCTTGAGACTCTAGCCAGAGCAATTAGACAAACCAAAGAAATTAAAGGGATACGAATAGGAAAAGAAGAACTCAAACTATCCTTGTTTGCTGATGATATGATTATATACTTAGAGGAACCAGGAAATTCCACCAGAAAACTTTTAGATCTCATAAGTGAATTCAGTAAAGTAGCGGGATATAAGATCAATGCACATAAATCTAAGGCATTTTATACATAAGTGATGAATCTTCAGAAAGAGAAATTAGGAAAACTACCCCATTCACAATAGCATCAAAAAAAATAGAATACTTGGGAATCAATCTCACAAAAGAGGTGAAGACCTCTACAATGAGAACTACAGAACACTAAAGAAAGAAATTAAAGAACACCTTAGAAGATGGAAAGATCTGCCATGTTCTTGGATAGGAAGAATTAATATTGTCAAAATGGCCATACTACCAAAAGTGCTATACAGATTCAATGCAATTCCAATTAAAATCCCAATGATGTACCTTACAGAAATAGAGCAAGCAATTATGAAATTCATCTGGAAGAATAAGAAACCCAGAATAGCTAAAGCAATCCTCAGTAGAAAGAGTGAAGCAGGGGGTATCGCAATACCAGATCTTCAACTCTACTACAAAGCAATAGTAACAAAAACGGCATGGTATTGGTACCAAAATAGACAGGTAGATCAATGGTACAGAATAGAGGACATGGACACAAACCCAAATAAATACAATTTTCTCATACTAGACAAAGGGGCCAAAAATATGCAATGGAGAAAAGATAGCCTCTTCAACAAATGGTGCTGGGAGAATTGGAAATCCATATGCAATAGAATGAAACTAAACCCATATCTCTCACCATGCACGAAAATAAACTCAAAATGGATTAAGGACCTCGGAATCAGACCAGAGACCTTGCATCTTATAGAAGAAAAAGTAGGTCCAAATCTTCAACTTGTTGGCTTAGGATCAGACTTCCTCAACAGGACTCCCATAGCACAAGAAATAAAAGCAAGAATCAATAACTGGGATAGATTCAAACTAAAAAGCTTTCTCTCAGCAAAGGAAACTATCAGCAATGCGAAGAAAGAGCCTACAGAGTGTGAGAAAATCTTTGCCAATCATACTTCAGATAGAGCGCTAATCTCCAGAATCTATAAAGAACTCAAAAAACTCTACACCAAGAATACAAATAACCCAATCAACAAACGGGCTAAGGAAATGAACAGACACTTCACAGAAGATCTACAAGCAATCAACAGAAATATGAAAAAATATTCAACATCTCTAGTAATAAGAGAAATGCAAATCAAAACTACCCTAAGATTTCATCTCACCCCAATTAGAATGGTGATTATCAAGAACACAAGCAACGATAGGTGTTGGTGAGGATGTGGGGGAAAAGGTCCACTCATACATTGCTGGTGGGTCTGAAAATTAGTGCAGCCACTCTGGAAAGCAGTGTGGAGATTCCTCAGAAAGCTTGGAATGGAAACACCATTTGACCCAGCTATCCCACTCCTTGGCCTATACCCAAAGGACTTAAAATCAGCATACTACAGAGATACAGCCACATCAATGTTCATTGCTGCTCAATTCACCATAGCCAGATTGTGGAACCAACCTAGATGCCCTTCAGTTGATGAATGGATAAAGAAACTGTGACATATATATACAATGGAATATTACTCCGCCATGAAGAATGATAAAATTATGGCATTTGCAGGCAAATGGATGAAATTGGAGAATATCATGCTAAGTGAGATAAGCCAATCTCAAAAAACTAAAGGACGAATGATCTCGCTGATAAGTGGATGAGAACATATAATGGGGGTGGGAGGGGTTAGTGTTAGGGTTAGGGTTAGATTTAGGGTTAGGGATAAGGAGGGTGGTAAGAATGGAGGAAGGAAGGACTGTATAGAGGGAAAAGAGGGGTGGGAAGGGTGGAGGGGAAGGGAAAAAATAACAGAATGAATCAAACAACATTACCCTATGTAAATTTATGATTACACAAATGGTATGCCTTGACTCCATGTACAAACAGAGAAACAACATGCATACCATTTGTTTACAATAAAAAAAATTAAAAAAAAAACCAAGATGGCTCCTTAAACTCTATTCATTGTAACTTTCTCATTATACATATGCAGGATAAATCATTGGCGTCTTACACTATAACATTATTCTTCTCATCATAAAAATACAATGACAAAATAATTAGCTTTTAAATCTTCTAATCATGTGACCCATTAACTTTTATCACGTAATCAGGTATATTTGTTCATTTACTCAACAATCTGGATTTTCTATTACTTAGCAAACATGTTTTTCTGTATTATTTCCCATTTTTTATAAGTATCTTTCCCCCTCCTCATAAACTTTCAATTCTTATGCATTATTCACAGACATCTTTCCCATGAAGCCTTCTCAACCTTTCCTAGTTATCAGTGATAGCACCCACATTTATGTTCCTGCGGTATTTTTCATATATATTACATGATCTTGTCTAGACCCGTGAGCGGTAACAGATTAGAGAATTTTATTATAATAGTCCTTTTAGTAGGACAATAAACCTCTTTCATCAGAAACCTTGTGGCAAGGGGTAAGAAAAGTCAATAATAAGAGAAATACTATAGAGAAATATTATTTTCAGAGCTTTAAGCTATGTCAGGTACTATTTGGGCACAAGAAGATGGTGGAACATACTCATGAAATTTTGAGAGACCAGAGAGCATTGGAAGGACTTTGACAGACTGGGAGAAATTTAGTTCTAATTTGTTGGTGTAATTTTCTTTCACACCAAAATTCTTTCTACTGTGTCCAACTATCCAGTAGTGAATTTTTAGCATTCCAAGCAGGGGTTCAGCCAAACAAAGGGTGATAAATCTCTCAGTACAGAAGTCATGCCTTTCATCTTAAATGAGTTCTTCTTATACTTGTGTTATTTCCCCTGCTAGAATCTAAGCATAGGTGGAGCTGATACATCAGGGAATAAGTTCCATTTGTCTGGGTGTTCCATTCGTAGCCTTGGTTTTCTACTTTTAAGCTTATGGCCTGGCAGAAATCTTGGTTCATAGAGGTGTTTTTAACTGAGTGTATATTTGAAGTTTTATTTTGTGCACAATACTTTTGGAAACATGGTCACACCAGGGGCAAGGTTGATTTCTAAACATTTTTCTTAAACACTGACTTAATAAGCACTTTCCAATTTCTGTCAAAACCCAGGTCAGGGCCTTCACTTCAGTTCCATAAAATGATGGATAAAGGCTCTGATGTCAAATGTGGCACTGCTAGTTATCAATGACCTTTTCTCAAAGTTGTGGATAGGCCAGCTATTGTGAAGTTTGTATTCTACTTAGTGAGGTTTGTTATAAAAATTAAACAAGAAGAGATAGCTTGATATTTTAATTTCCTGCTGATGAAGAAAAAGAAACATTTTAATGTCTTTAGCCAAGTTCCCTTTCCATTCACTCTCCCTTTTCGTCGAAAGTTGATGCATACATTCACCTCTATTCAAACCTCCAATACCTCTTCCATTCTTACTTTTCGCTGAGAAAATAAATCAGAAGGCAACTTGCTGCTCTTACCACATTATCTACCTACCTCTCATTATCTGTACTCATATTATCTGCCTTGCATCCTATTTTTCTAAGCTGTGTGAACTACTAATTCATACTAATCCCTCCACTTTTATATTGGATCCTACTCAACGGCAGGACTCCAGCAAATCTCACCATTTTCTCCTGATACACCAACCTTTTCATTTCTACAGAATCATTTCCATGTGTTGAAAAATATGCTGTAATACCTGCTCTATTAAAAATACTCAAAACAACTTCTTTGACCTGCTATGCCCCTTCTGCTTCTTTAAGTATGTTCCTGCTTCATTTTATAGTAAAATTTCTTTGGAGAATTTTCTATATTTACTATTTCCTTTTTTTCCTCCCATTCTCTCATGAACCTATTGCAGTTAGGTGTTCCATTTCAAGACTCCACTGAAACTTCTCTTTAAATTTGCCAAGAATCTACACTTTAGCCCAATGGCTAAATACTATTTCTCATCATACCTGATATTTCAGCAGCATATCAAACTCTTTGCTTTCCTTTCCTTCTTGAAACTTTCCATCCCTTGTCCTCTGTCACCCATTCTCTTTTAATTATCGTCTACATAACTGACCATTCACAACTTCTTTCACTTATTTCCTTAGCTCATCCCTAAGGTCTCTTATTCATTCTGCTTTTTCCCAAGGTGATCTCCTCAAGGACTTTTAATATGATCTATTTTGTGACAACTCTCATATCTCTAGTCTTCTTTTCAAAATATTCATTCATTGACATTTCACACTTTCATCTCATTTTAAGTATTTTTCAATTCATTAGTTAAAGGTTGTCTTTTTTCTCTGAGTTTCATTCCTTCTTCTATGTTTTCCTTTGTATTCTTGTAGACTCCTCTTTCTTATCTACTCCACATTTTTGTATTATTTTTATCCTTTTCTTCCTTCTTTTCCTTTTCTATAAAGTATAATCTTAATTTTATTTGTTTCTCAAATTTTCAGCCCATTCCATATTATAACACCACCTTTCATCTCTTTGGTTAATGGAGTTAGAGAACACTTTCAGCAAGTTTTAACTGTAGTGGATATATGGTTTGCATTGAAACTATAGCTATTAATGATGGCTATTCTCTTTTCTCATAGTGATTCTGGGGATTGAACATGTCTCTTCAAATATATCAAGTGGGTGATTTAAGGCTAAGATAAACCATGACCTGGGGCACATCATAAAGATAAAACAACTCACAAAAAATACCCTCACATAACAATAGTGGAGATATCCATCCCAAGAGAAGAGCAAATTTCAACAGAGAAGCACAGAGAACATGAGAAAAAGGCAATGAGATGCCTCCAAAAGTTCAAATTTTCCCAAAAACTGAATGCATAGATATTGTAGTGAAGGAAGTGTCAGACAGAATTCAAAAAATAGATGGTTAAATGATCAATGATTTAAAGAAGAACTAAGGAAAGAGTAAGGAAGACAATACAGTATTTGAAAGAGTATTTAAATAAACAAAGATTCTGAAAATGAACCAAATGAAATCTTGGAAATTAAACACATAATAAAGTCAAGTAAAAAAATTCAATGGAAATTATTCCCAATAGACCAGATTGGACAGAAGAAAGAATAATAGGGCTCAAAGACAAGGTGGATGAACTACAACATTTTCACAGCAATAAAGAAAAAAATTAAGAAACTATGGACATAATATACCAGAGCTCTTGGATAACACTAAAAGACTGAATATAAGTCTTTTAGGAAGGAGTGGAGGTATAGGCTAAAGGCACAGAAAATAAATGGCCCTGAAATAATGAAAAATTCCCTAATCTTGGGAATGAGATGGACTCGCAGGTACTGGAAGCATTTCGAACTATAAATACAGATAATCAGAAAAGAATGTCTCTAAAATACCAAAAATTCAGAGTAATGAAGGGATTTAAATAACTGCAAGAGAGAAGCACCAAATTACTTATGATGTCAGAAGTAACAGAATAATATCAGATTTCTCAGCAGAAAATAAAGACCATGAGGGCATAGAATGATTAATTTCAAACCCTGAAATAAAATAACTGCCACCCCAGATTACAATATCTAGAAAAGTTATTCTTCAGAATTAAGAGAGAAATAAAAATCTTCCAAGATAAGCATCCACTAATGAAATTCATGATTACTAGATCAACAATGCCAAATATACTTAAAGGAATTCTACACACTGAAGAAGATTAAAAAATAGACCACAAGAAAGCACAGGAAAGAATAAATTTAATTAGAAAAATAGAAAAGGAAATGAAAATTAGGAATGAATCAACCATTAAAAATAAAGAAAAATGATAGGAATTAATACCTCTTCTCTATAATAATACTGAATATAAATGGTCCTAATTCTCCATTAAAAGACACAGGCCTTCAAATTGAATAAAAAAGACCTAACTGTATGTCGTCTGCACGAAATGCGCCTCACCAACAAGGGCATTCACAGACTGAAAATGACAGCATGGAAAACAATATTCCATACAAATGGAAACCAAAAGCAAGTATAAGTACCTATTCTAAAGCCTAAAAAAGCAGACTTCAAGCCAAAATTAGCTAGAAGAGATAAAGTCATTATGTGTTAGTAAGGGACCAATCCAACAAGAAGCCACAACAATTGTAAATATTTATTTCCTGAATGTCAGTGCATCCAATTTCATAGAATAAACACTATTCAACATAAAGGGGCAGATAAGCCCCAATACAATAATAGTGGGTGACTTTAGTAAACCACTTTCACTAGTAGATGGGTTATCAGGGCATAAACTCATCATACATAGTACAGAGTTAAATTATACTTTGAATCAATGGACTTAACAAATGTCTACAGAATATTTAATCCAACAACAGCAAAATACATTTTCTTTTCAGGTGTTCATGGAACTTTCTCAAAATAGATCATATATTATGCCACAAAGAAAGTATTAGTAAATACAAAAAATGAGAAAATTCCTTTCATTTTATCAAATCAAAATAGAATAAAATTAGAAATCAACAGTAAGAAAAAGTACAGTAACTACACAGACACATAGAGATTGAGCAAAATACTTTTGAATGATGAGTGCATCATTGAAGAAACCAGGGGAGAAATTAAAAAATTCTTAGAATGAAAAAAACAAATAAGAATCTACAGGATATAGCAAAGTTTGTTAAAAAAGGAAAATTTATAGCTATTCTGGATCTTTAGTTCTTGTCTGAATTAAGGATATGTTTTCTATTTATGTGAAAAATATCATTGGAATTTTTTAATTGTTTGTTCTATTTAGTTATACATGACAGCAGAGTGCATTTGATTCATTGAACACAAATGGAGTACAAGTTTTCATTTCTGTGGTGGTATACAATGTAGAGTCACACCATTCATGTAATTGTACATGTACATAGGGTAATTTGATAGGGATTGCACTGAATTTGTAGATCCCTGTTGGTAATATGGTCATTTTAGCAATATTACTTTTCCCAGGGGAATGATGGCTGAGGAAGAGAAAGAAGCTAAGCACATCTTGCAGAAATTACAGGAACTGGTGGATCAGCTCTATTCATTTCAAGATAGCTATTTTGAGACATAGTGTTGAGTATGCTGGACAGAAGCAACAGGATGTGCGGGAGGGGATGGAGAAGACTGCAGCAGATGGAGGAAGTATTGGGTTCTGTCCAGGGCAAGGCATAGGCTCTAATGCTAACAGGGAAGACACTGAATGTGACTCCTGACTATAGCCCTAAGGCTAAGGAGCTTCTGTCAAAGGTTGTGAAGCTGGAACCTGAGCTGGTGGAAGCCTGGAACCAGCTGGGTGAGTTCTAGTGGAAGAAAAGAGATGTTGCAGCTGCCCACACCTGCTTCTCAGGAGCCCTCACCCTTTGGAAGAACAAAATCTCCCTGCAAAACCTGTCAATGGTGCTTCACCAGTTGTGGACAGACACAGAAGATGAACACTCTAATCATGTCATGGACAGTGTTTGGCAAGGTAAGTTGGCTGTGCAGATGAATGTCCTTGATGGCCACTCCTGGTATATTCTGGGAAATGCATACCTTTCTCTATACTTCAATACTGCACAGAACCCTAAGATCTCCTAACAAGCCCTCGGTGCCTATGCTCAAGCAGAGAAGGTTGATAGGAAAGCTTCTAGCAATCCTGACCTTCATTTGAACAGGGCAATGTTACATAAATATGAAGAGAGTTAGGGGGAGGCCTGGAAGGCTTTTCTCGGGCTGCAGTACTGGACTCTGCCTGACCAGAGCCCCAGCAATGAGAGCAACAACTGATGGAATTCCTTAATAGATTAACCATCCTCCTGGAAAGCAAGGGAAGATGAAGTTTGGAAAGCTACAGAGCATGCTGGGAAGCTTGCATTCTGCTCACCTAGGCCCTTGTGGCGATATACGCTGTCAGTCAGCCTCTGGGCAGAAGGCATCCCTGCAGCTCAAGCCTCTGAGTGCGCTGCAATCTGGTATGAACAGTGGTGCTGTGGTCCTGGGAAAGGTGGTGTTTAGCCTAACCACAGAGGAGAAAGTCGCCTTTACATTTGGCCTGGTAGGTTCAGAAGGACCTTGCTACACAGTGATGTTATATAATACGGTGCAGAGGTGGGGAGTGCTCATTGGGGACTCTGTAGCCATCCCTGAGCCTAACCTTTGCCCTCACCAAATTCAGCACAAAGGAAAGAACTATTCCTTTTCCAGTATTCATGTGGAGACTCCCCTCCTGCTGGTGGTGAATGGAAAGCCTCAGGGCTCCAGCAGCCAGGCTACTGCCACAGTGGCCTCAGGACCACAATATGAATGACCTCTCCTGACTTACATGCTGAAGAGGGAGTGGAGCAGCGAGGAAATATGCTCATGGCACTTGGCCACTGGACTGGCCAATGACTGGAGGAGTTTGGAGGAGGGAGTATTTTAAATGAAGACTTTCCTTTTTCCTGCCCCGTAAGATATTTTGTGTCTCCTTTTTTTCCTCCTATCGTGTTCCAGCTTGTTTCAGAGCCACATATTCCCATGGTATATTTCTCCTGCCTTTTTGACTGCCGTTTTAAGCAAAGAGCTTAGAATTGGTAGAAGTATTGGGATCTTGACAGAGTCCTCAAGCTTCCTATTTTTATCTCCATCCTGAGTCTAATATGTACATATCAGTTCAGTATTTATTGCTAAGAGGAGGGGTGCTTAACTTTTTAATGGCTTGACTTTTGAGCATTTTTTAAAGATTTAAGTTCTTCCCCTAATTTGGGGTTGGAACAGAATTAAACTTGTTTGGAAAAAAAAATTTCCCTATCCATGATCTTTGGAGGTCTTTCCATCTTCTAGTGTCCTTTCCTTTTATCAGCATCTTAAAATTTTCCCTGAAGAAGTCTTACATCTCCTTGGTTAAATTTATTCTTAGGTATTTTATATTTTTGAGGCTATTGTGAATGGAATTGTTTTCCTGATTTCTTTCTCAGAAAGTTCTTTATTGTTATATAGTAAAGTTTGATTTTTTGTATATTGATTTTGTATTCTGCTACTTTGCTGAATTTATTTATCAGATTTAAAAGTCTTGTGGTATAGCCTGTAGGGTCTTTTAAGTATAAAATCATAGCACTTTAAAATAGGGTTAATTTAATTCTTTGTTTCCTATTTGTATCCCTTTAATTTCTTCCTCTTATCCAATTATTTTGGTTAAAATTTTGAGTAATATATTGAATAACAGTGGTGAGAGTGGATATTCCTCTCTCATTCCTGATCTTGGAGGAAGTGCTTTCACCTCTCCACATTTAATATGATCTTTTCTTTAAATTTGTCATATATAGCTTTTACTATGTTGAGTTAAGTTACTTATATTCCTAGTTTCTTCTAGATGCTTATCATGAAGTGGTATGGAATTTTGCCAGTCTTTTTCTGCATCAGTCAATATGATTATCTGAGTGTTGTCCTTGACTCTATTTATGTGGTGTGTTACATTTATTAATTTTCATATGTAGAATCATCCTTTCATCTCTGGGATGAAACCAACTTGATCATAGTGTATGATATTTTAAAATGAATATGGTTTGCAAACATTTTATTAGAGATTTTTGCATCTATGTTCATCGAGGATGTTTGTTTGCAATTTTCTTTCCTTTATGTATCACGATCTAATTTTAGTATCAAGGTGATTTTGGAAGCATATCTTCCCTCCCTTTCTATTTCATGAAATAATTTGAAGAACATTGGAATTAATTTGTCTTTGAAGATATGATAAAATTCAGCTGTGAACACATCTGTATCTCTAGGATAAATCCAACTTGATATGGTGTACAATCTCATTGCTTGTTATTGGTCCATTTAGGTTTTCTATATCCTCTTGGTTCAATTTTGGTAGTTTATACGTGTCTAGAAATTTTTCCATTTCTCCCCTAGATTTTCCAATATATTGGAGCATTAGTCTTTGAAATTGTCTCTAGTGATATCCTAGGTTTCAGTGGTATCTCTGGAAATATACCTATTTCATCTCTTATTTTATTAATTTTGGTTTTCTCTATTTCTTTTGGTTAGTTTGGCTAAGAGTTTATCAATAATTTTTAGTTTTTCAGAGAACCACCTCTTTGTTCACTAATCCTTTGTATTCTTTTATTTTTCACTTCATTAATTTCAGCTCTAATCTTTATTATTCCTTTTCTTCTTCGGATTTGAGGATAAGTTAGTTCCTGTTTATGTAATACCTGGTAATGCATCATTAGTTTATTTATTTGAGATCTTTCTGAATATCTAACTTCAAATTAAACTACAGAGCCATAATAACAAAAGCAGCATGGTACTGGTATTAGTCATGTAGACCGATGGAACAGAATAGACACATAGACAAACCCATATAGCTACATTTATCAGATTCTTGACAAAGCTGACAGAATATATTGGAGAAAACATAGCCTTTTAAACAAATGGTGCTGGGAAAACTGGTTATCCACACGTAAATGAATGAGACCATATTCATATCTTTCACTCTGCACCAACTGCTTATGAATGAATAAAAGAATGAAACCAGATCCTTATTTCTACCCTTAATGAAAGTCAGCTCAAAATGGATCCAAGTCCTAGATAAAAGTCCAGAAACTTTGCAAGTGATAGAACAAATCATAGGAGAAATATTTCATCATATAGACATAGGCAATGACTTCTTGAATAGGATACCTATAGCTCACAAATAATACCAGTAATTGATATATGGAATGACATCAAATTAAAAAGTCTCTGCACAGCAAAAGAAGCAACAGAGTGAAGACATCACCTAAAAAATGGGAGAAAACCTTTGCCAGTGAATCTTCTGACTGAAGATTAATATGCAGAACATGAAGGACTCAGAAAACTCAAAACCAAAAAAATAAAACAACCAATAATAAATGAAAACAACAAAAACAAAAACAAAAAAAATCCCCAACCCATTCAATATAAATGGGCAAATTAACAGAACAGACATTTCTCAAAAAAGTACAGATAGCCAAATATTATGTGAAAAAATATACAACATTTTTTTGCCATTGGGGAAATGCCAATCAAAAGTATATTGAGATTCTGTCTTACTAGAGTCAGAATGACACTTGTCAAGAATACAAATAATAATAAACACTGTTGGTGAGAATGTAAATTAGTACAGTCACTATGGAAATCATTGTGGAGGCATCTCAAAAGATTGGGTGTGGAACCACCGTATGATCCAGCTATACCACTCCTTGGTATTTATCCAAAAGTACTAAAATAAGCATACTATAGTGATACAGCCACATCAATGTTTATAGCAGTGCAATTCACAATAGCCAAGTTATGAAACCAGCCTAGATGCCCTTCAACAGATGAATAAAGAAAATGTGGTATATATACACGATGAAGTTTTATTCAGCCATGAAGAAGAATGAAATTATGGCTTTGACTGGTAAATGGATAGAACTGGATAACATTATGCTAAGTGAGATAAGTCAGATTCAGAAAGTCAAGTGTTATACAGTTTCCTTCTATGTGAAAGCTTGAGGGGGAAAGAAAGAAAAAAAGAAGGGAGATCATTATGGTAAAGGAAAGATGTCAGAGGAAGGGAGGAGGGGAGAGTAAGGAAGCACTGGAGTGAAATTCATCAGATTATGTTCTATGCATGTACAAATATGCCACAGTGAAACTCACTATTCTGTATTATTAATATTCACCAATAAAAAATAAAAATAGTGATTGCTAGACGATGGGGAAAATGGATAATGGGAGGTCAGATAGAAATAATATATCCTAGTATTCTTCAGAACAGTGGAGGACTTTATTTCATAATACCTTGTTATATATTTAATGAATACATAGAAGAGAGGAGGTTTAAGGCTCTAAACAAAAAGTAATGATAAAGATATGGACACTAATTTATCTAACTTGATCAGTTCACATTGTTTACATGTATTAAAATACCATATTGTACCACATAAATGCGTACAACTATTACGTGTTTATCAAATCTTCTTTTTTAAATTGAGGACATGGTGATGCTAAGTACCCTGATTTGACCATTATACATTGTATTCATATGTCAAATTATCACAATTCACCCCATAAGTATAAACAATTAAAGTACTAATAATTATTTAAAAACCAAAAGACAGTACATAGGTATAAGTTGAAGATTTCTCCAGGAAAATTAGTCTTTATCAGACTTTTATTGGGGTGTGTCTGTTTGGATTGAATGGAGCTACCTATTGCTGTTGTGAATGTAGTTATTTGAAGGAGTTGAATTAACTGCATGGGCATATATATATATATGTTCTGCTTTAGTTTTGTGGAGAAAAATAGGCAGTATCTTCCCCAGTCAGTCTTTATCTTTTTCTCCCTGTGGTTTGTAGTACCAGCTTCTGCTCTTAGGAGGAAATGTAGATCAATGGTTTCTGTTATGGGCCATTCTCTAACTGTTCTCTTCCCAGGTGGGGAAAAATAGAATGCAGTTATAATTTAATTTTCCTTGTCAGGCACTTTCCCTTTTTCCTACCTACCTGTTGTGTCGTTGCATGCTAATATGTTATCTCTATTAGGCATCCTCATCATTATATACTAAGTAGTTTAGTGATGGCCAGAGTACCATGGTCTGCTGGTGCTTTTAGTAAACAAACATGTTTTAGTTATCAGGACACTGACTATCACAAAGGTATAGGGAAAACCAGTGGAGTAGAAAAAGGAGATCTAGGGGGAGGGAAGAGGGACTGGAAAGGGGACAGTTTAAGACTGATGATATGGTTAGTAAATGCCAAGTTCTTCCAGTAACCCTTTGTATAAAGTTTCATATCCCAGCTCTAGGGACAGATCATCATCCATCTTTATGACAAATTTATAACAATTCCAAGATCATGTGGATTTGACGAAATTTATTACTAATGCATATGCATTTTAATCCTTCAATTCTTTGCTAGCAACATTACACATTGTTTTGATGTAGGATATACTTCAGCTAAAACTATTGAAAGTTATTTTAATATAAAAACAGAAAAATACATGAAAAATATTTTAAAATATTTAAAGCTTAAAGGGTGAGCAAGATATGAGTTATCTAACTAATAATCTTATGCAAAAGTAAATGTAATATCCAGATTTCAAGGTCTGAGATCATTCAGCTTATGGTGGAAGATGTATTGGACTGGGTTGTGGGGAGTCAAACAATGACAATCACCTTTGATCTTTTCCTTATTCTAACCCAGTCCTCTTTCCTCAGACAGACACTATACATGTCTTACTTGGTAATAGAGAATAAATGCAGTCTAAGATTCTTAGAAAAGGACTCAGAAATGTTCACCAGTGAAGGTTCACCAGGTTTGGCTAGGCAATGCTGTGGTAACATATTTTCTCCTAACCTGATCTTAATGTATAAGCAAAACTAAGAGCCATCTCCCCCTTCCAGTACCTTTCCCTAACTGGTTCGCATGATGATCTCTGCTCTAGTCCCTCAGAGACAGGGTTAAGGGCATCTTATGGCTGAATCATTTAATACATTGGCCTCCATGATTCACATAGTAGAAAAAAGGACTGGGAAATCAGAGTAACTTTATATTGCCTCAGTCAAGAATTGACACATGGCCCTTCCACACATATTGAATTAGCCAGAACTAATCACCTGATGCTGGTCAACACTAAGGGGATTGGAAAATATAAGGAAGCAACATAAATATTTAGTGAGCTTTCCACTTTCTGCCACAAACAACATAAAGCATCTGGTAAGTTGGATGGATGGTGGTGAATTCTTGCTTTAGAAGAGGAGAGAGATGACTAAAGGTTGATAGGGAATGGCAAATACAAAGAATTGACAGATTTTATTCTGGATCACCTTGAATCTTATATCAGTACAACAGCAGAACCTCTTTTTGTCCTTCTTATCAACTAAATTGGTTCAGTGAAAACTCAGAATCCTAGAAGTTTTGATCTGAAAAATATGCTATTAGTTACCTAATTTCTGTTTGATATATTAATTCCCTGTGAAATAAAACTTGTTAAACAATTGTTAAAATGGAAATAATAATAGTAAGTACCAGTTAGTAGTGTTTGTGAGAATTTAATAAGATTATGTATGTAAAATATTTTGAATGATAGCCTGGTGCATGGTAAACATTATATAAGTGTTACTTATTACTTGAATTGTTTTTCTAACTTGTGTTTGGTTGAACAATGTGCTTCTAATGTTTGGTTGAACAATGTGCTTCTAAAATGTCCATGTCCTAATCCCATCTGAATATTTTACCTTCCACATCAAAAGGGATTTTGCCAATGTGATTAAGTTAAGGACCATAAAATGGTTAGATTCTTTACTTATCTGAGGGGGATGTAATCACAAGGGATCCTCATAAAAAGGAGGCAGGAAGGCCATAGTTAGAAAAGGAGACATTACAGTGGAATCTGAGGACAGAGAGAGAGAGACAGGAGAGAGAGGCGTGTGTTTTGGGGTGGGGAGAGAGAGAGAGAGAGAGAGAGAGAGAGAGAGAGAGAGAGAGAGAGAGAGAGAGAGAGAGAGAAAAAACTTGAAAACTTAAAGATTCCATGATGAAGGAAGGGGCCATGAGACCACAAAAGGCAAAGAACAAGTTATTCTCTTATGACCTCTAAGAAAAGTACAACTACTAACCAATTTTAAGCTTCTGATTTCTAGAACTGTAAAAGAATTAATTTGTATTGCTTTAAGGTGTTAGGTTTGTGGCTATTTTTTTATAGTAGCAATAGAAGAAAACTAATACATTTCTGAATTGTATATTTCCTCAAAATTGCTTTAGAAAACAAGGTAAACAAATGACCTCTTCTTTTTGTTCTTTTTTATTGTTGTTTATTAGAATGCTTTGTTTTAATTTTTGGGATGAGGGTAATATAGATATAAACTTAATTTGTTCATGCATTGTTTCAATGAGTATGTATTGGGAACTTTTTGTATGCCAAGAACTATTTTATTTGGTGGGGAAAATAGTATAAAAATCATGCAAATTGTTTTCCCACATGAGGATTATATTCTGGTGGGGAGGAGTTTGAAATAGAGTTGATCAGATGATAAATGCTGTGGAGAAGAATATAGCACAGTAGATACCTGAAAGAAAGGATTAAGGCATACACTCACAAAGAGTTTTCCAAGTAGAGGTGGAAACATTCTTGATGTGCTTAGGAGTAGCAAGGAGTGAAGTTAAATGATGTAGAAATACAGCAATGGGAGTTAAAGTTAAAAGGCATAACAATGTATGCTATTATGAAGGTTTGATTTTGACTCTGAGTCACACGACAAGGTATTGGAGAATTTTAAACTAATGTGTGACATCATATTACCTATGTTTTAAAAGACTGATTCTGGTTGTATGGTGAAGAAAAGTCAATAGGGGTTCAAAGATGGAAGCAGCAATCTATGAGGCTATTGTAATAGAACAGACTGAAGATGACAGAAGTAGTAGTGGAATTGAATGTGATCAGATGTGGTTAGATTCTGAATTTAATTTGAAAATGGAACCAGCAGGATTTGTAGATGGATTGGATGTAGGGTGTGAGAAAAAAGAGTGAAGTTAAGACAATTCTCAAGTTCTTTGTGGCATGTATAATGAGAAGGCTGCAACTTCCATTTAATTAGACTACAAAAAGTGTAGGAAGGATAGATTTAGAGGTGGAAATCTGGATTTTTTTGTTCTGAATATATTAAATCTGAGGTGCCCATTATGGATGAGATCTGATCTAGAAATGTAAATTCTGGCATCATCAGTAAATAAAACATAATTAAAATGAAGAGCCTAGAGGTGATCACTCAATGGAGGCAGAGAGATGAGAAGTGATCAGGAAAGATGGCAGAATAAGCTGGTCAAGGAATGCAGAATGTTCATGACAGTTTGAGGACCCTGAAGCAGGCCCATGGCTTGGCCAAATAGGGAAAAATACACTATCCTGGAAACTAAAAAAAATCTTTCGAGAAGTGAATGATTGCTTCTGTCAAATGTTGCTTAAGTGTCACATAAATTGTCTACAGGATTTAGATTTGGTAAAAGATTTGTTAAAGGTGGAATTAAGTGGAAGGCTATATAAAATCATCTGTAAAAAGGATTCAAAATAGAACAGTAGAGGAGAAACAAAATAAATTGTGAGCTGAGAAATACAATGACAGAACTGAAAAACTCAACTGATAGCTTTAATAGCAGACTCTATTGTATGATTCAGCAATCTGACTTTTGCATATAGACCCAAATGAAATTATTAGCACTCTCATGTTTATTGCAGTGTTCTTCAAAATAGCTAATATATGAAAGAAATCTAAGTATCCATTGACAGATGAATGGTAAAGAAAGTGTATATGATACATGTGACATAAAATATATGTTCATGAAGTTTCAGAAACTCATGAAAATTGTGGGTAAACAGTAGCCACATAAATATATTACCAGTACTCTAATAACACATCTTCTGCTCCTTTCCAGGCAGTAATCCCCATTCAGTTGTAGCCACTATCCCAATTTTCAAATAGAATTATTCATTTTAAAATTTTTAAAAATGCTTTTATTAGTGTGTTATGGTTGTCCTTTGAATTTTACACAAATGAAATTATAAACTATGTTCCTTATTGTATGTATGCTAATATACTCAATATTATTAGTGCGATCACTCATGTTTTGAGTTGTACATTGGTGTTTCTCAAACTTTAGCATGCATCAGAATTACCAAATAGAATGTTAAAGAACACATTGCTTTAATATTTTGATTCAGTGGATCAATAGAGCCTAGGATTTGCATTTCTAAATCTTTTCCAGAGGCCACAATTTGGGATCATTTTTGTAGATCATTCACCCTCATTGACTTAAAGAAGGGATAAGAAAAGTTTTCCTGAAAGAGCAAATAACAAACATCTTAATCTTTGTAGACCAAGAATAAAACCTGATATTATGGCAGTAATTGTGTACCCATTAAAAATGTAACCATTTAAAGGTATAACAAACATTCTTTTTTTAACTTTATTTTATCTGTTTATTTATTTATATGTGGTGCTGAAGATGGAACCCAGTGCCTCACACATGCTACCCAAGCACTCTACCACTGAGCTACAACCCCAGCCCTACAACAAACATTCTTAACTTAGGGCTGTAAATAAAACAGGAAATTTACAAGGTATGTCCTATGGGCTATAGTTTATTAAGTGCAAATATTTAATACTTCATTAGGTTACTATATTACAGTTTGTTCATCCTTTAAACTATTGATGGGGATTTGAGTAGTATTCACATTTTGGCTCTTACATATAACAATTCTATAAGGATTCTTAAATGTGTCTTTTGGTGAACATACACATGCATTTCTGTTGGACAGAGTAGAATTTCTGTGTAAGAAGGGTGTGCATGTCTTCAACTTAAGAAGAAATTGTTAGTTTCTCAAACCAATTGCATTAATTTACACTCCCACTAGCACAACGTGAGAATTAATGTTGCTCTACATCAGTGGTGTTCTGGAACTGGCCCACACTGACTTTCAGGAGCCAATCACATCTCTTTCCAACTCTGCACTTGGTGATTCCCAGATGGCTACTTGAAATTGCTTGTGGTGGTAATATTTACATTACAGAGATTAAATAAAGTCTACAAATCCTTTTTTTAAAATTCATTTTAAAAGAGAACTGGTTGTTAAACATTTACTAGCATAATACTTGAACACATTTTTTGCCAACATTTGGTGTTAAATATTTTCTGTGTACAATTTACTCATCTGGGAAGGGGTGTATTGGTATCTCTTTGTGGTTTTAATTTGCTTCTTTGCATTTCTTATAAGAATGAAGTTGCACAATTTTTGAAATATTTATTGGATATTTGAATATACCATTTTTGCAAAATTCTGTTCATTTGCCTATTTTTATAGGTAGATTTTCTTTTATTATTATTTTATAGGAGTTGTTTATATTTTTGTGAGTTCTTTGCCAAATTTACATTACAAATGTCATCTCTTGTCCTGTGGATTGCTTTTTGATTTTTTTATACCAGGAATTGAACCCAGGGCACTTAATCCCTGAGCCACATTCCCAGCCCTTTTTATTTTTTATTTTGAGACAGGTCTCACTAGCTTGCTTAGGGTTTCTGCAAGTTGCTGAGGCTGGCTTTGAACTTGTGATCATCCTGCCTCAGCCTCTCTAGCCACTGGAATTACAGGAGTGTGCTGCCATACCTGGCTTAACTGGTATGTTTAATGAACAATCTTAATTTCTTAATTTTTATGTGGTCTAAGTCACTTTTTTTTTCTTTCATGGTTAGTACCTTTTTGTCCTAAGAACATTTTTCCTATATTAAAGTATCAAAGTCATAAAGGGATTTTCCTTAGTGATAAATTTTTCTATAAAACATTTTTTAAAATTTTCACATAAAGTTTCACAACTCACAAACTATATGGTGTAAGTCTGGGATATAATTGTAGCTTTTTTCTATGTAAATATTCCTTTATTTGAAAGATTATGCTTTCACTCCTGAACTGCAAATTAATTTTCAAACAAAAATTTCAAGTCATCGTTTATGCTTGAATTCTTTATTTTATTCCATTGTATTCATAACCATTGCAGTTAATATATCTTTGTACCAAAAGCAGTTTTCACTTGCTGTAACTTGATGTATGTTACTGTAAGTCCTCCAGATACATTCTTTTATCTTGAGATTGTCTTTGGCTCTTTTAGCTCCCTGCATTTCCATATAAATTTTAGAAACAGTTTGATTTCTGCAAAAATCTCTGCTGGTGCCTTGATTGGAATTTGAAGTAGATTTACAATGTCCACAAATTCTTTAAAACATCCATAGAGGACTATAACTTCTTTCTAGTAAATTGATCCCTTTATAATTATGAACTAGCCTCCATCTCTAGTAAGATTTCTTGGATTTTCTGATATTAATATGATGTTGAAATCTATATTTTTAGGTTAATTTCTTTTTTAGTTCTTTTGCATTTAACTCTTTTTGTATCTGAACATTGAAAATGTGTCTTTGTAACTAGTGTATATTTAGGTTTTTAAAAGTTTATTCTAAAAAGATTAGTCTTTTATTTGGGAATAGTTAATTTATTTCTATTTAATTTAATTATAGATATAATTTTCTATCTAAAGTAATTCATTTTATATCCCTTTTCACTTCCATTATTGCCTTTTTAAAGATTAGTCAATATTTTTACATTTATATTTACCCATGCATTTTTTCTCTTTGGTGTTCTTTTCCTTCTGCATTTTTGTGCTTCCATCTGGGATCATTTTTCCTTTGCCTAAAGAATTTTCTGTTCTTTTCTTTTAATGTTGATCAGCTGGTGAGGAATTCTTTCAGTCTTCGTTCATCTGAAAATCCTTTTATTTCACCCACATGTTGGAGAATGTTTTTCTTGGGTAAAGAATTCTATGTTGGTAGTTCTCTTTGTTTATTTTTATTTTAACCTTTTAAAAAAATGTCATAACATTGCCTTCTGGTTTATGTTGTTTCGTTTGAGAAGTCTGCCTTCAGTTGTACAGTTGTTACTTTGACTGCAGAAACTTTTCTTCCTTTGGCTATTTGAAACATTTTATTTGTATCTTTGAGAATTTTTTTAGCAGTTTGACTATGATGTGTTTATGTATGTTTTTCTTTTTGCTTATCCCGTTAGTGGTCCAATGAGTTTCTTAATTACATGAGTTTGTGGCTTTCATCAGTTTTGTGAACTTTTTGGATTTTATCTCTTTTAGTTTTGCTCTGCTTGATTCCATTTTTCTCCCATTATAGCCATGTTAGAGTTTGACCATGTCTTACATATTTCTTATGTTCTATTCTATCTTTGCTCCGGTTATTTTTGTTCATGTTTCAGTTTCAGGGTTTTCTATTGCTCTGGCATTATATAATCCTTCTGTTTTACAAGCAATATCTGATTAAACTCATTCATTCTTAGTTTTTTCATTGTAGGATAGCCAATTGATTCTTCTGTCATGAGTTCCAATTCTATATTACAGTGCCTGATGCTTCTATCTCTTTTATTTTACATTTCCTCTGTTTCTTTTAAGAATATCAATCATAGTTAATTTAAATTAATTTTTCATTATTTCAATATCCAGACCATCTATTGTTTGCAGCTCTTTTATATCTTTTCCTTTGATTTTTATATTTTCTTACCTCTTTGGATATCTAGTAATTGTTTATTGCATGTCATGCATCATGTATAAGAGAGTTACAGAGGTGCCAGAGAATACCTTTGAGAAAGTGCTTCCTTTTCCCCATTTAGGCACATAATATAAGGGGATACTCTAATTCAGTCAGAAATTGATCTGAGTGAGTATTGGATTGCAGTTTTGTGAAATTCACTCTATCAGTTTCCTTCTCTGAAAGACAGTGGAAGATCCAAATTTGCTATTCATGGTTTGCAGTTTCCCAAAGCTTCAAATTCTAGCATGTGTGCTTTCAAAGAAATAGAAGGTTGACAGAGATTTCACTTTAACTTTTAGAAATATTTTACATAGTTCTCTATACTCTTCTGCAGGGGCAGAAGTTGGTAAATGTCCAGTGGAGAAAATCTGCTGAGCATTTGAGTCTCATCAATTTTTTAATTTTTCATACCAGCCCTATCAAACTGCTAAAAGCTTTGGTAGTTTTTCTTTTTCCCAGCAGAGGCTCTTTGCCTGAGTAAGCCTGATTCTCAGCCTGTTCTCAGAGTTGGCACATTTTCTAGAGGAGAAAAAGGAGTTTGGTATTGGCAACTTACCTTGGAAAAGTTTTCTTCTCCTTGGAATTTTAATTTATCTAATCTTTGTTTCCACCACTATCTGGCACGTTAAATGTTACGCTTTTTGTAGATTATCCAGTTTCTCTAGTTGTAGAAGATTGTTGCCTCTCAGTATTTTATTCAGAAGCATATCTGAATGGATATTTTTGATGCTATTATAACTTGGACTTAAATATTTTTTGTTCATTTATAGAACTAAAAATTGATTTTTGTATATTGTTTTGTATCTGGATAATTGCTATTTACAGTATCTTTGTAATAGAGAGCCTTTTATATTTTTATATCCACTAATTTTAAAATATTTTTCAGTATACTCAATAATGCAATCCATGAATAATAATGAACATATATATGTATATATATGTATATATGTATATCCTAAGAAGCATTATATATATATATATATATATATATGTAATCCTATGCTTCTTTTTTTTTCTTTTTCTAGTTTTCACTCACTGAACTAAGACCTCCACCATAATGCTGAATAGTAGTGGCAATAACAGCTGCTTTGTCATATACTCGCTCTCAAACAGAAGTATTCTAATGTATTACAGGTATGTGTAATATTATCAGTAAGTGCTTTTGTAGATATATTGTATCATATTGTGGCAGTTCCCTTGTGTTCCTTGTTTGCTACTTTTTAAAATCATTGATATTAATTGTATCAACAGGTTTTGTTTTACCTGTGCCTCTTTACATAATCAAAATATTGTTCTCTAAAATATTAAAATGGTGAATTACATTTAGAATATATTAATCAGAATTGCCTTTCTGGGATACACACAACTAGATCATGATGAATTAGGTTGTTTATATGTTGTTGAATATGGTTTATAAATATTTTTAAGGATTTGTTTATTTATGACCATGAATCAGAATGGTCTCAACATTGAACTAGGGGCTGGGGTTGTGGCTCAGTGATAGAGTGCTTGCCTAGCATGTGTGAGGCACTGGGTTCACTTCTCAGTGCCACATATAAATAAATGAATAAAAATCCATCAACAAGTAAAAAAAATTTTTTTAATTGAACTAGCCTTATAAAATGATTTGGTAGGGTTATATCTTTCTTTATCCTATAGTCATTTTGGCCTAGATTTTCTCCATGAGAAGAGCTTAGTTATGGGTTTCTTTAGGGGTTTGGGGGATATTTAGGTGATCCTTTTGTTTTGATTTTTCACATCGTGCTTTATTGAGATAGATTATTCAAATAATGAAAAGTCATGGATCTTAAATAAAATTTCAACAAATGAATACATTCATATGAATGTCATCAAGATAAAGAAAATTCCATAATCCCAGAAAGTCCCCTTATGCCCTTTCCAGTAACTCTTCACCACTTATGGGACCGTTGTGCTCATTTCCCCTATATGGATCAGCTTTGCTTGTTCCTACCCTTCATATAAATGAAATCATAGAGTATGTATTCCTTTTTGTTTCAATTCTTTTACCCTGCATCATGTTTTGGAGATCTATATACATTTGTGTATCTACCAGTAGTTCGTTCATTTTGGCACTGAATAGAACCTGTACAACCATATCACATTTGGTTTATTCAATCAATTGCTATGGGCTTTATCTTTCCTCCTGAATTTCAGCGATTATGTGTAAAATGGTAGTGACTTTCTCACAAAAGTCCTTTTGTGAACATACAATTTCCTTTCTTTGGTTAATATAGCCACAAGTAGGATTAATGTAGATATAACGATATATTAAGTTTTGTGAGAAGCTTCCAAAGATTTTCAAGCTGGTTTACTATTTTAAACTTCAACCTTTCATGTATGAGAGTTCCAGTTGCTACACATCTTTGACAATACATTGTTCAGGCAATCAGCGAATATAATTTAACTGTTTATCCACTCTAGTGTGTAGTGAAATTTTATTATACTTTTAATTAGACTTTCTATGAGAAGCTTTAAATCAAGACAAAAGGGACATTTTAGTAATATTAAGACTTATAACCTCATCTTATAAACCATTTTTGTCAATAATTCTATGTAGGTTTCCATGTAAAGGTGTTGTGCATCATTTGTTAAATATATTCATAGACCATTGACTTTTTGATGCTATTGTTATTAGTCTTGTTTTTAAAGAAAATGTTTTTCACTTGTTACTAATAAAATACAATTGATTTTTGTATGTATATTTGTATGATATATTACTTTCTAGGACTAATAACATTTGTAGATTTATTTGTGTTATCATGAATATGCAATTATTGATTTAATGTAGAGCTATATGTATAATTGTAGATTTTTAGAAGATTTTGGCCTCTCTCTTTATTTTTTACCAAAATTATATTTTTAGCTTTAAGTATTTTCCATATATTTATTTTCCTTATTAATTCCTTTTTCATTTTTACTGACAAATAAAAATTGCATATATTTGGAGGACATAATGAATGGGATGTCTTAAGACATATACACATTGTAGAAAGATTAAATTAAGCCAAATAACATATATAGCACCTCACCTACTTATAATTTTATGTAGCAAGAACATTTAAAATACACCCTTTTAAAAATTTTAGATGTATAATGCATTATTTTTCACTATGGTTACCATGCTTGCTATACAGAACAAATACCATTAGTACAGTCACATATACACACATTTTATTTATCTGTTCATCCATCAATGGACATTCAGTTTGATTTCACATATTTGTTATTGTGAACAATGCTGAAATGAAACTGTATGTGCAGGTATATTTTGGTATGCTAGTATCATGTCCTTTGGATGTATGCCAAGAAGTGGGAATGCAGGGTCTTATAGTACTCCCATTTTTAATTTTTGAGGTATTTTAATATTGCATTCCATAATGACTACCAATTCACATTCCCATCAACAGAGTACACACTTGCCTATAGTTATATCTTGTCATTTTGATAATGGCAATCCTAACTTGTGTGATGTGATAGCTCATTTAAATTTTGCCTGCATTTCCCCAATGAGTAGTGGTGTTGAGCATTTTTTCATATATATATATATATATATATATATATATATATATATATATATATATTTGCCATTTGTATGTCTTCCTTGGAGAAATGTCTGTTCTGGTCCTTTAGCCATTTTTAAAATTTGGTTATTCATTTTTCATCAGCTTTTAAAGTTCCTTGCATATTTTGAATACCAATTCCTTATCAGATATATGATTTGCAAATATTTCCCCATTCTGTCTTTACTTCATTTATTGTTTCATTTGCTGTGCAGAAACTGTTTTGTTTTAATTTGATGTAGTTCCATCTGTCTATTTTTGTTTTTGTTGCCATATCCATGAAATTATTGCCATAGACCAATATCAAAAAGATTCCCCCTGTTTTCTTCTAGGAGTCTTAGAGCTTCAGGTGTTGTGAACATTGAATTTCTGGATGTTCTTGTACATAGGATTGTATCATTGGTTTCCTTTTAGAATAATTTTTTTGAAATTATACAGAAATGAAACTAATTTATGTCTGTTGATTTTCATCCTGGGTGTGTACTGAATTTGTTTTTTGGTTCTGAAAGTTTTATATTGGTAGAATCTTTAAGATTTTTCTGTCTATAAAATTACACTAAGTGTATGTATGAATATACCACAGTGAATTCCATCTTTATGTATCATCAATTAAAAATAAAAATATAGGGGGATTTCAAGATGACGGACTAGGGGGTGGCTGCATTTCACGTTGTTCCAGGACGCAAGATTCAAAAGAGGAGATAGTGAGAGACTTGGGACCAACTCAAAGCCGCCAGGTGAGTCTCTCCCATTGGGGAGGCATCCCGCATGGGACGGTAGCCCCGGAACGCAGGGAACTTTGTGAAGTAGAGTTGCTCGGCGAGACGCCCCTCCCCCCGCTGGAGCGGTAAACACGGACAACTGGGATCATCGTAGAGGAGGCAGCTCAGCACAGCGCTTGGACTCGGAGCAACCACTGGGGCTCCGGGCGGCTGCCTGAGGAGGAGCTGCGTGGCGAGCTGATTGGACTCAGAATGACCGCTTCTGAACACTGGGGTGTTGCCCAGAGGAAGAGGAGGAGCGCGGCGGGACGCTTGGTCTAGGAGTGACTGCATCAGAGCCACAGGCGGTTGCCAGAGGAGGAGCTACGTGGCAAGCTCTTTGAACTCAGAACGACTGCTCCAGAACACCGGTGGTCTGCCTGGAGGAGGAGAGCCGTGGGTCACTTGACCTAAGAGTGACTGCATCAGAGCTACAGACGGTTGCCAGAGGAGGAGGCGAGTGGTGAGTTGACTGGACTAAAACCGACCGCTGCTGAACACCGGTGGCCTGCCTGGAGGAGGAGCGCGGTGGGTCACTTGGTCTCGGAGCCATCGCTCCTGAACACCCGGGGGGCTTCCCCGAGGAGGAGGAGGAACAGGGTGGGTCACTTGGACTTGGAGTGACTGCCTAGGGCTATGGGCGGTTGGCGGGAGGAGGAGATGCGAAGTGAGTTGCTTGGACTCCTAGTGACTGCGTCGGAAACCGGGTGGCTGTCCAGAGGAGGAGGTATGTGGTGCGTCTCTGAGTCTCAGATATATTGTACAGGGCTCCAGTTGGTGGCTCAGAGGAGGGGCCGCATAGCCAGGCGATTAGGTGCAGAGCAGGGTCCCAGGAGCTAGGTGGCTTCTTGCTGGAAGAGCCGCACAGAGACACGCCTAGGGGCGGAGCGAAGTTTCCAGGGCTGCGGGCAGAGTCTCTGGGAGAGGCAGCCTAAGGAGACTCGCCTGCAGAGGGTGAGGCTCCCAGGCCCAGGAGGTAGGGCGGGGCCCCTGGGAACATTGCAGAGGAAGACAGCCCAGCCCAGGCGGTAGTTGTAGATTGAGGGGAACCTCTAGGAGGGGAACTGACCAGTGAGACGTCCCCACCGAGTGAGTCTTCCCTGCCGGGAGAGGTTTTCCCACAGGGACGGTAAAACCAGAGACACAGGCACAAACAGGCCTTGCCTCAGTCCACAGTCTAGTTCCCCATTGGATGACCATTGGTCAACAAGTGGAGGCACCTCTGCCCACTAGCAGGGAATATACGCCACCTGAGGGTCACCACCCCTAGAGAGGCAGCTTCTTCATGGAGCTCCACATTATCAACTTCCTCCAAGACTTCAGGCTACTGAAGGATAAGAGGGGATATACTAGCAATCTTCAGGGACATTATAAGTCGATAGAGGAAATCTGCAATATCTTAAGGACCCACTGATTCCTGAACAATATGAGAAAACAAGGGAAGAAAATGCCCCAAACAAATCTAGATGTTACATCAATAAAATCCAACGACAGCATGGCAGAAGAAATGACAGAAAGGGAGTTCAGAATGTACATAATTAAAATGATCAGGGAAGCAAACGATGAGATGAAAGAGCAAATGCAGGCATTGAATGATCGCACCAATCGACAGTTAACAGAGCAAATTCAGGAAGCAAAAGATCATTTCAATAAAGAGTTAGAGATATTGAAAAAAAAACCAAACAGAAATCCTTGAAATGAAGGAAACAATAAACCAAATTAAGAACTCCATAGAAAGCATAACCAATAGGATAGAACACCTGGAAGACAGAACTTCAGATATTGAAGACAAAATATTTAATCTCGAAAGTAAAGTTGAACAAACAGAGAAGATGGTAAGAAATCATGAACAGAATCTGCAAGAACTATGGGATATCATGAAAAGGCCAAATTTGAGAATTATTGGGATTGAGGAAGGCTTAGAGAAACAAACCAAAGGAATGAACAATCTATTCGACGAAATAATATCAGAAAATTTCCCAAATCTGAAGAATGAAATGGAAAATCAAGTCCAAGAGGCTTATAGGACTCCAAATACACAAAATTACAACAGACCCACACCAAGGCACATTATAATGAAAATACCTAACATACAAAATAAAGACAGAATTTTAAAGGCTGTGAGAGAAAAGAACCAAATTACATTCAGGGGGAAACCAATATGGATATCAGCAGATTTTTCAATCCAGACCCTAAAAGCTAGAAGGGCCTGGAACAACATTTTTCAAGCTCTGAAAGAAAATGGATGCCAACCAAGAATCTTATACCCAGCAAAACTTACCTTCAAATTTGATGATGAAATAAGATCATTCCACGATAAACAAAAGCTAAAAGAATTTACAAAAAGAAAGCCAGCATTACAGAACATTCTCAGCAAAATATTCCATGAGGAAGAGATGAAAAACAAAGAAGCAAATCAGCAAAGGGAGGAATTATCCTAAAGGAAATGTCAAATAAAGGAGGAACCAAGTCGTGTCAAAAAAAAATAAATAAATAAATAGAATTTTAAAAAATGAACCAAATGACCGGGAATACAAATCATATCTCAATAATAACCCTGAATGTTAATGGCCTGAATTCATCAATCAAAAGACATAGACTGGCAGATTGGATTAAAAGGAAAGATCCAACAATATGTTGCCTGCAAGAGACTCACCTCATAGAAAGAGATACCCATAGACTAAAGGTGAAAGGATGGGGAAAAACATACCATGCACATGGACTCAGCAATAAAGCTGGAGTATCCATCCTCATTTCAGATAATGTGGACTTCAAGCCAAAGTTAGTCAGAAGGGATAAAGAAGGACATTTCATACTGCTTAAGGGAAGCATAAATCAGCAAGATATAACAATCATAAATATCTATGCCCCAAACAGTGGCTCATCCATGTATGTCAAACAAATCCTTCTCAATTTCAGAAACCAAATAGACCATAACACAATAATACTAGGTGATTTTAACACACCTCTCTCACCACTGGACAGATCTTCCAAACAAAAATTGAAAAAGAAACCATAGATCTCAATAACACAATCAATAATTTAGACTTAACAGACATTTATAGAATATACCATCCAACCAAGAGCGAATACACTTTCTTCTCAGCAGCACATGGATCTTTCTCTAAAATAGACCATATATTATGCCACAAAGCTAATGTCAGCAAATACAAGAAGATAGAGACACTACCTTGTATTCTATCAGATCATAATGGATTGAAGTTAGAAATAAATGAAAGAGTAAAAAACAGAAACTACTCCAACACCTGGAGATTAAACAATATGCTATTATATGATGAATGGATAACAGAGGATATTAGGAAGGAAATTAAAAAATTCTTAGAGGTAAACGAGAACAAAGAAACATCATATCAAAATCTCTGGGACACTATGAAAGCAGTACTTAGAGGAAGATTTATTTCATGGAGCGCATTTAATAAAAGAAGTAAAACTCAAAAAGTAAATGACCTAACACTACAGCTCAAAGCCCTAGAAAAAGAAGAACAGACCAACACCAAAACTAGTAGAAGACAGGAAATAGTTAAACTGAGAGCTGAAATCAACGAAATTGAAACGAAAGAAACAATACAAAAAATTGACAAAATAAATAGTTGGTTCTTCGAAAAAATAAAAAAAATTGATAAACCTTTAGCCACACTAACAAAGAGAAGATGAGAGAAAACCCAAATCACTAAAATTCGGAATGAACAAGGAAATATCACAACAGACACGACTGAAATACAAAACATAATTAGAAGCTATTTTGAAAACCTATACTCCAACAAAATAGAAAATTTCAAAGACATCGACAGGTTTCTAGAGACATATGAATTGCCTAAACTGAATGAGGAGGACATGCACAATTTAAATAGACCAATTTCAAGTAAGGAAATAGAAGAATTCATCAATAGCCTACCAACAAAGAAAAGTCCAGGACCAGATGGGTTCTCAGCCGAGTTCTACAAAACCTTTAAAGAAGAGCTCATTCCAATACTCTCAAAGTATTCCAGAAAATAGAAGAGGAGGGAACCCTCCCAAACTCGTTCTATGAAGCCAATATTACCCTGATTCCTAAACCAGACAGAGACACATCAAGGAAAGAAAATTTCAGACCAATATCCTTAATGAACATCGACACAAAAATTCTCAACAAAATTTTAGCAAATCGCATACAAAAACATATTAAAAAGATAGTGCACCATGATCAAGTGGGTTTCATCCCAGGGATGCAAGGTTGGTTCAACATCAGGAAATCAATAAATGTCATTCACCATATCAATAGACTTAAAGTCAAGAATCACATGATTATTTCGATAGATGCAGAAAAAGCATTTGATAAAATATAGCACCCCTTCATGCTCAAAACACTAGAAAAATATGGATAGTGGGAACATTCCTTAACATTGTAAAGGCCATCTACGCTAAGCCCATGGCTAATATCATTCTAAATGGTGAAAAACTGAAAGCATTCCCTCTAAAAACTGGAACAAGGCAGGGATGCCCTCTTTCACCACTTCTATTCAATATCGTCCTTGAAACTCTATCCAGAGCAATTAGACAGACCAAAGAAATTAAAGGGATACGAATAGGAAAAGAAGAACTCAAACTATCCCTATTTGCTGATGATATGATTGTATACTTAGAGGAACCAGGAAATTCCACCAGAAAACTTTTAGATCTCATAAGTGAATTCAGTAAAGTAGCGGGATATAAGATCAATGCACATAAATCTAAGGCATTTTTATATATAAGCGATGAATCTTCAGAAAGAGAAATTAGGAAAACTACCCCATTCACAATAGCTTTGAAAAAAATAAAGTATTTGGGAATCAATCTCACAAAAGAGGTGAAAGACCTCTACAATGAGAACTACAGAAAACTAAAGAAAGAAATTCAAGAAAACCTTAGAAGATGGAAAGATCTCCCATGTTCTTGGATAGGAAGAATTAATATTGTCAAAATGTCCATACTACCAAAAGTGCTATACAGATTCAATGCAATTCCAATTAAAATCCCAATGATGTACCTTACAGAAATAGAGCAAGAAATTTTGAAATTCATTTGGAGGAATAAAAAACCCAGAATAGCTAAAGCAATCCTTGGCAGAAAGAGTGAAGCAGGGGGTATCGCAATACCAGATCTTCAACTCTACTACAAAGCAATAGTAACAAAAACGGCATGGTATTGGTAGCAAAATAGAAAGGTGGATCAATGGTACAGAATAGAGGACACGGACACAAACCCAAATAAATACAATTTTCTCATACTAGACAAAGGGGCCAAAAATATGCAATGGAGAAAAGATAGCCTCTTCAACAAATAGTGCTGGGAGAATTGGAAATCCATATGCAACACAATGAAACTAAACCCATATCTCTCACCATGCACGAAACTAAACTCAAAATGGATTAAGGATCTCGGAATCAGACCAGAGACCTTGCATCTTATAGAAGAAAAAGTAGGTCCAGAGCTTCAACATGTCGGCTTAGGACCAGACTTCCTCAACAGGACTCCCATAGCACAAGAAATAAAAACAAGAATTAATAACTGGGATAGATTCAAACTAAAAAGTTTTCTCTCAGCAAAGGAAACTATCAGCAATGCGAAGAAAGAGCCTACAGAGTGGGAGAAAATCTTTGCCAATCATACTTCAGATAGAGCACTAATCTCCAGAATCTATAAAGAACTCAAAAAACTCTACACCAAGAATGCAAATAATCCAATCAACAAATGGGCTAAGGAAATGAATAGACACTTCATAGAAGAAGATCTACAAGCAATCAACAAACATATGGAAAACTGTTCAACAACTCTAGTAATAAGAGAAATGCAAATCAAAACCACCCTAAGATTCCATCTCACCCCAATTAGAATGGTGATTATCAAGAATACAAGCAACAACAGGTGTTGGCAAGGATGTGGGGAGAAAGGTACACTCTTACATTGCTAGTGGCGCTGCAAATTAGTGCAGCCACTCTGGAAAGCAGTGTGGAGATTCCTTAGAAAACTTGGAATGGACCCACCATTTGACCCAGCTATCCCACTCCTTGGCCTATACCCAAAGGACTTAAAATCAGCATATTACAGAGATACAGCCACATCAATGTTCATAGCTGCTCATTTCACAATAGCCAGATTGTGGAACCAACCTAGATGTCCTTCAATTGATGAATGGATAAAGAAACAGTGGTATATATATACAATGGAATATTACTCAGCCATAAAGAATGATAAAATTATGGCATTTGCAGGCAAATGGATGAAATTGGAGAATATCATGCTAAGTGAGATAAGCCAATCTCAAAAAACTAAGGGACGAATGATCTCGCTGAAGTGGATGAGAACATATAATGGGAGTGGGAGGGGTTAGCGTTAGGGTTAGGGTTAGATTTAGGGTTAGGGATAAGGAGGGTGGTAAGAATGGAGGAAGGAAGGACTGTATAGAGGGAAAAGAGGGGTGGGAAGGGTGGAGGGGAAGGGAAAAAATAACAGAATGAATCAAACAACATTACCCTATGTAAATTTATGATTACACAAATGGTATGCCTTGACTCCATGTACAAACAGAGAAACAACATGTATCCCATTTGTTTACAGTAAAAAAAAAATTAAAAAAATAAAAATAAAAATATAAATAAAAGGAAAATCAGTAGAGGAAGGGAAGAGAAATAGGGGGAGAAATGTTGGAGGGCAAGAGGAGGCAACAGGGACTGATAGACAGAAAATTAAATTCCATACATGCATGACTATGACAAAATGAATCCAACTATTATGCACTAATAAAAGCTTTTAAAATATAAAATCATGTTATATGCAAACAGAGGCAATTTTTCCTCTTTATTTCAGATTTGTATATATGTTATTTCTTTTTCTTGCTAATTGCTCTAGCTAGAACTTCCAGTCCTTCGATGAACAAAAGTGACAGGAGCTGGGTGTGGTGGCACATGCCAGTGGCTTGGGAGGCTGAGTCAGGGGAATAGCAGGTTCAAAGCCAGCCTCAGCAACTTAGTGAGTCTGCAAGCAACCTAGTAAGACCCTATCTCTAAATAAAACAATGAAGTGGGCTGGGGGTGTAGTCAGTGGTTAAGAACCCTTGGAGGAAAACCTTTCATTATTTTCCCATTGATTTGATGTGAGATGTGGGATTTTCCCATACAGCCTTAGTTATTTTGAAGTATTTTCCTTTTACACTTAGTTTGTTGAGAGTTTTTATGTCATGAAAATGTATCAAATTTTCACAGACTTTTTTTGCATCAGTCGAGATGATCATGTGATTTTTTTATCTTTCATTCTGTTAATGTGGTATATAACATTTATTTATTTGCATGTGTCAAACCATACTTTTAACACAGGGATAAATCCTACTTGGTAAAGATGTATGATCTTTTTAATGTGTTGTTGAATTCAATTTCTAATATTTTGTTGAAGGTATTTATATTTATGCTAACCAGGGATATTGGTTTATAAATTTTTTTTCATTGTATTTGTCTGGTTTTGATGTCAGCATAAAACTATCCTTTTAATATCGGTTTAGAATTATTCCCTGCAGTTCAATTTTTTTGGAACAGTTTAAGAATTGGTATCAATTCATCTTTAAATGTTTGGTAGAATTCACAATTGAAGCCATAAAGTCCTGGGCTTTCCTTTGTTGGGAGATTTTGATTACTAATTCATTCTCCTTACTTTCTGATCTTTTCATGTTTTCTATTTCTTCATGATTCAGTCTTGGTAGGTGGTATTTTTCTAGGAATTTATCCATTTCTTCTTCATTATTCTATTCATTGGCAAAGCATTCTTCAGAGTAATATTTTATGATCTTTTGTATTTCTGTGGTATATAATTTATAGTCCCATCTTTCTTTTCTGATTTTGTTTGACTCTTCTCTTTTTTCTTAGCTATTCCAGCTATTTTGTCAATTTTGCTTATATTTAATAAAAGATGACTTTAAATTTGTTTTAGTTGTCAATGGACCTTTATTTAACTAATTAATTAATTAATTATTTTCTATTTTTAAATGTCTTTATTAGTGTGTTGAGTTATACATTACGGTGGGGTTCATTTTATTCTTCTTTATTGCCGAGTAGAACTCCATTGTGCATACATACCACATTTTTTATCATTCTTCTGTTGATGAACACCTAAACTGGTTCCATAACATGATGATTGTGAACTGTATTACTACATATATTGTAATGCATTTTTTTGAATAAATATCAGGAAGTGGTATAGCTGGGTCATGTGGAACTGAAGATTGAACCCAGTGCCTCACACATGCAAGACAAGTGCTCTACCACTGAGCCACAACCCCAGCCCCCAAAATGAGCTTTTGTCATAAAGATTTTCCGCTCTTTTTCTATTCTCTATTTTATTTATTTCTGCTGTAACTTTTATTATTTCCAAAACTAGATCTCTTTGTTGATCTTTGTTCTTTTTGGCATCACTGCTATAATCTTTCCTCTTAGTGCTGCTTTTGCTGCATCCCATTAGTTTTCATATGTTGTGCTTTCATTTTCATTAGTTTTCACATATTTTTGATTTTATTTATAGTTTATTTTCTTCTTTTTTCTCCTTCTCCTTTTATTCCTTCTCCTCCACCCATTTCCCTCCCATCTCCTTCTCCATTTTTCATGGTTGTGCAGAGGATCAAACCCAGGGACTTGAACCAGTCCTCCATTTTTTCTTTTCCTTTATTTTAACCATTGGTTGTCTATCAGAGTTAAAAATTCCCATATATTGGCATATTTTTCAATTTCCCATTTGCTTTTCATTTATAATTGTGTTACTGACTTATTTCATTATAACCAGAAATTATACTTGGTATGATTTCAGTTCCTTAAATTTTTAAGACCTATTTTATAATGTAATGTGATTTATCCTGGAGAATGATGTGTGTTTGCATGAAAAATCTTCTCCTATCTCTTCAATTTCAGCTATGTGTGTCCTTAAAGTCAAAGTTACTTTCTTTTAGAAAGCATATAGTTGGGTTTCATTTTTTTATTTATTAATCTACTTCAAGGCCCTTGGGAATTTAATCTATGTTTCTACCTTTAAAGAAATTACTTAGAAAAAGGACTCCCTATTGTCATTTTGTTAAATTTCCTCTCAATCTTGTAAGCTTTTTTTCCACTTTTGTCCTCTCTTCCTTTCTTGCATTATTTTTTGTTGATTTTTAATAGTTTATCTTTTGATTCCTTTCTCTTCTACTTATGTGTATCTTCAATAAATATTTTCTTTGAGGGTACCATTAGGCTTATAATTATACCATCTTATAACATAATAACATCTTATACTTATACCAGCATATTTTATGCTGGTAACAATTTAACTTCAACTGCATACAAAAACTCACACTTTCAATCCTCCCTCATTCCACACGCTTTTTGTCGTTGGTGTCACAATTTATATTGTGCATCAATTAACAATTTTTGTGGCTACAATTACTATGAATGTTATATTTTCATTTTTAACTAAAAGTAAATATGATTTATACTCCATTATTAGAGTCTTATGATATTCTGTATTTATCTCTATATTCAACTTTACCAGTGAATTTTATATGCATTTGTGTTGCTTTTTATCATACTTTATTTCAACTTGAGTTCCCTTTAGCAATTTCTCATAAGACAGATCTAATAGCGATGAACTGTCTGTTTTTGTTTGTCGGTGAAAGCATTTATCTCCCCTTCAACTTTTTTCCTAATTTTTATTGTAATAAAATACATGTCATAAATTTCACATCTTAACCATTTTTAATTATACAGTTCAGTGGCATTACATATGCTTTACAGTATTGTGCAACCATCACCACCATTCATCTCCAAACCTCATTTTATTTTGCAAAATGAAACTCTATATACAGTAAACAACAATTCCCCATTCCTTCCTGCCCCCAGCCACTGGCAACCGCCTAAGGAACTAGTCCTTAAGAGAGTACACTGAAAGGCCTGAACTTAGGGAGAAATTATGGGTCAAGGTGATAGTTCTCTGTGCTGAGATGGAACTACCTAAGGGAGGGGCTAACAGAGTTAAAGCAAAATTGTCCTTCTTACCCATGGCAGTGCAATGGTTCTTGTGTGTGTGTGTGTGTGTGTGTGTGTGTGTGTGTGTGCATGTATTGTCAACTTCTGCTAATGCCAGCAGTTGCCTGATCCCAGGGTTGGTCTCTATTGAGTGTGTTTTCTCTTGAGGGTGGGTAATGTTATCCTGTTTCTTTGTTATTGTAGTAATTTTGGAGTTACACTGAACATTGTGAATGATATATTATAGGGTCTTTTTATTTATTTGTATTGCTTTTTGTTTGTTTCAGTAGATAAGTGGCTGAAATGAAACTCCAAACTCTCCCTTGTGGAGAGTTTAAACTGTTTGTAGTCTATCTCCACATGCATATCTTATGATTTTAACAGAATGACAGGCAGTTTATACACAGATTTAGGGCTCATACTCTGTAGTTTTTTTCTCTAATCTTGGATTTCTCACATCAGTTTTCAAGTGTAGTGGTAATCCTGAACTTTATCTTCTGATTCTTCAAACCACTTGGATTGTGTGGAAGCTGGCAGGCACTGGACCGTTAGAGCCTAATGTACACATCTCATCTCAACTCTGTGTTCATGGATTTGTCCATGGTGGGTACATTTACACCATGGAAATTGGCAAATGCTATGAAACAAGGTTGTACCCCTGACCTTATAATTCAGTTGTTAAATATTTAACACTGATTTTAGTTTCTCTAGAGTTATATTTACTTCTTTGTTTCAGAGGCTGAGAATCAGACAGAAATTTCCAGAAAGAGGGAAACTCAGTATTGTTCCCCTTTTTCACATATCAACTCTCTTCCAATTTCTGCCTCCTTATTGTTATTTTTCAGTGTATTCAGATTGCTGTATTATGGATTTTGTCCAGAAACATAATTGGCATCTCTATCCTGGTTGGTCTGATAGAAACTTCTTCACTATTACTCAAGGTGGTCCTGGTGAAGGTTTTCTTCCTTTGCAATGAAATGAGAAAAATTATGAAAATGTGTTAATGTTTACACAGGTAAAATTGTATGATTTAAAGAAGAGTGTTTGTTCTGAGTCTGAGGGTATCTTTATCCAAATAATTTGTGCCAAAATATCTTTTTAAAAAAAACTAGAGCTCTTGTTGGCTTGTTTGTTTAGTATCTTTATTTGACAAACACAAAGGTTGGCAGCAATAGTGGATCAAATAGTGTATGCCCCAAGTCCATGCCCATTCATAACTTTATGATGTGACCTCATTTAGATGGTACAGTCTTTGAAGAATAATACTTTAAAGATATCAAGATGAAATCATCCTGGATTTAGGGTCCCTTTATAAGAGAAAAGAGGAAACTGACAGAGGAGAAGACAGTTTGAAGATTGAGGCAGAGATTGGAATGATGCTTTTGTAAGACAAAGCATACCAGGAACCACCAGAAGCTGAGAGAGGCAAGGAAGGATCCTGTCCTAGAGCCTTGGAAGGGAGTGTGGTTCTTCCAGAAACTTAATTTTAGACCCTGGTCTCTGGAACTGTGACAGAATAAATTTCTGTTGCTTTAAGGTACCAAACTTATGGTAATTTGTTACAACAATCATCAGAATTTAGTACAACAACCTTATGCTAATTGAAAACATTTCTTTTCACTAGTTTACTAATCAGTTAAATCCAATGGATATTTATGCAAACATATATGCTCATAAAAAGTGAACCTATGCAGAAAGGAGTATTCATAAGTATGGGCCCATATTCACATTTGTTTTATGCCCAAACAACTTATATGTTAGTAGACAAACAAACTGTAGTGATGACCAGCATTCTGGGGGTTGGTCCTGATTTTGCTGCTGACTCAGCATGACCTAGAGTGAATTTTATTTTTTCTTCAGTCCAATTTCTCTTTTTGTACAATAACATGGTTATCTTTATGGGCCCTTTCAGCTCAGTAACTCTAAGCTTATGGTTCTCCTTGTCTTTACACATTAATATATAGACACATGCTTTTGAAGAAGTATGTACTTATACTGCATGTACCTCACTTAGGCAGGAGAAGGGAGTATTAGGAATTTAGGGGGAAAAACCAGAATGATAGTTTAAGAAGAAATTAAGCATGTTGTTGGCAAAAGTTTAAATGCCTACCATGTCTCGATTTCTGTGTGTTAACTGAGGCCAATATACTTAAAATACACGATGCAAGTTCATTTATGTCTCTGATTAAATGGCTTGGAAATCACAATATGAGGGAACAATTAAGAAAAATTTTATCGTAATCATCATATATAGGTAGAGGCTGAATTGTTTCATAAGAGAATGTATCAAATTCCCTATATACATATGCCCATATTCACATTGCCCCTGAAACTCTAAAAATACAATGTTAACTCACCACAATTTGGGGTCCCATTTAGAAAGCCTTGGAAATTTGGTAGTCTATGGTTCAGTTTCTCCTTCATTTGAAAGTTTCCTGTCTTTAGGTTCCAAATTGCTGGATATGAAATTACTTTTTTTACAATCATATACTTCCATCACCTTCAATTAACCACCAAGGATAATAAGTGCTAGATTGAAGAATTGACCCATCCAAGGCAACACAGTAATTTTCAGAGGCAAGACTCAAACCTAAATACCTTTATTGTAGCCTTAGCCTGAGTCTCTTTCCACCTTATGTTGTATTTTTAAGGTAGTATGCCCAGCTTGTTTGTTCTTTTGCCCCAACGGAAATATGATTCTTTCATGTCTCTAGTCAGTCAACCTCCTCCTCCTTCTCTTCTTCCCCCTTGTGCAAACTCATGTGAAGCCTCATGCACTTACATATATCTATGTTACCTTCAGAATATTCTGAAAGGGTATCCGGTGGTTCTTCTGTTTGTGTGTCTTGTGTAGCAGGAAGCTCTAGCTGACAGTTTTGAATTGGGTCCACACTCCTACTTGTAGGGGGTGGGGTGGAAGTTAGGTCATTAGGGGAGCAATGTGGCTGAACTCTTTCTTCTTGGTGGAGTGTGAATGACATCCCCTTTGATGTACAATTTTTTAGCTCATTATTATCCTCAGAGATAGAATCTGAGCAGACAGGATTGTCAAACCTTTATTTGGAGCCTGGGTTAGAAGGCACGCCCATAGGGATGTAAGGGAGACAGAAAGAAAGGGAGGAAGCTCACTCTTCTGTCTTGGAGCAGCAAGTAAGCATCACACATCAGCTACGGTAATCCATACTTCCTTTATCCTCCTATTCGCTTGTACCCTTTTGCTCTTTCTCTTCTCCTTGCTTCCCTGCTCCTCCCCTTCTCTCTGAGCTTCCCTCTATTTCTCTGCTGGAAACCTTAAAGAATAAAATACTACTTTATTCTTTAGTACAATCACAGACCTAAAGGCTTGCAGCGTTGCGTTCAGAGCCAAGCACAGCCGCGTGCTCAGCTCCAGGCAGTGGTGAACCCTAAGCCAGCAAAGGGGGAAGGGAGAGGGGAGGGGAGGAGAGGAGGGAGGGACTGACAGAGTGGGGGGAGAAGGAGAGAGAAAGGGAGAGAGAGAGAGAGAGAGAGAAAGAGACAGAGAGAGAGAGAGAGAGAGAGAGGGAGGGAGGGAGGGAGGGAGAGAGAGAGAGGGAGAGGGAGGGCGGGAGAGAGGGAGAGCGTGAGCGCGCGCAAGCTAGCGAGCAAACCAGAGAGACAGACCGAGAGAGAACCAGGAGAGAGACCCAGAGAAAGAGAAGAAGGCAAGCTCTGTCGGGGCTCAACCTCCAACTTGTTTCAGTTCATTCATCCTTCTTTCCTCTCTGCTTCGGAAAAGTGTCTGTGGCGCTCGGTAAGAGACATAGATGTTCCTCCTTCCCCCTCCCCCAAGCTCAGGTCTCCTTTAGCGATAGCATCTCCCCCGTACTGAGAGTCTCCTTGGGTTGGTCGGGGAGGCGAGACATGCTCTGCAGCTGTGATGCTATCCTGGGTTCCCCAGTGGCGCTGGTGGAAGCCCAGAGACGGCATCTGGGCAGGGAGGAACTGGGGTAAAATCTGCTTTGGGGAAGGGGGGGTTGAGATGTGGTGGTGTATGCGCGATTTGCTTCATTGTCAGTGAATTGTTTTGTTCTTCTTTGGAAGCAGGTCAGCATTGACCTTGCAAATTGCTTGGGGGACCCTGGCAGCTGCTGCAGAAAGCCACAGAGTGGCCCCTAGCTAGAGCAGACAGCACTGTCATGACCCCCCAGACAGCCCTAGGCACCGAGGATGGGGTAATGGCTGGAGCTTCCTCCCTCCTTTAACTCTTTCTCTGCAGCTGCGTCTGGCTGCTGGAAATGAGAAAGAAGGAGGAGACCATGTAGCCCCTTTCTCCATTACCTCCCCCATATGCGAGTGAGTAGAAAGTTGTAAATAACTGCTTCCTTCGAGGCAGGTAGAGACCTTCCCCATTCCTTTACCAGGCTCACTGTGGGGTTGGGCCTGAGTTCCTCCACAAACTTGGGAGGTTTCTCTTGCTTCTGTGAGGGAAGCCCCACTGCCCAGGTAGTTGAGCTAACAGCTTACACCAGGCATTCAAATTTCTCTTTCCTTCTCAGTAGTGGGCATCATCTTGGGTCCAGCTGTGTCCTTGGGAAGGAGGAAACACCTGATGGTTTGACTAGAGCTGTCTTCCCAGTTTGCTGCTCCTCTGACTGTAGCTGCGGGTGGAACAGGCAGGAGGACTGGGGGAGGGGTGGCTGTTGGATGTGGATACAAGGGGGGTGAGGAGCCAGGATTCCCAATGTGAATAGTATGGATTATTGAGGGTCAGCAGGTTCTGGTTGTTTGTAGCTGTGGAAGGGCTCACTGAAGCTGTCATAACCCCTTTGAATTGGTTGGGGAATTGCTTGACAGGGGCTTCTTGAGTTAGTGGCACTGCCATGCCCATGATAGTAATTATAGCATCAATAATACTAACTGCCAATATTCTTGAGTTTTTAATGTGTTTTGGATCTTGGACTGAGGGTTTAATGTTATTTTCTCATTGAATTCATACATCAACCCTATGGAAGCAGGCACTATTATTATCTGTGGTTTACTGATGAGGAAGCTGAGGCACAGAGAGGTTAAGTGACTTGTTCAAGATCCCAGGGCAGTAAGTGTCCTAATCAAGACTTTAATCACAAATAACTTGGTCCCAGAACTGATGGTCTTATCCATCAAGTCCTACTGCTTGTTGGGGAGGAATTTGCATCTTTATCTGTTAGGCAATTGTAGGCACAATAGGAATCATATCATTTTGCAAGATTTTTTGAAAAGCAATGGCCTTGCCTTTGTGGAGAGGAGCAGGAACTTGGAGTGGGGCAGTTGGCTGGCTTATGTTTGGCTAAAAGTCACCTGGGCTTCCTGGAGGGGCTGCCTGAAAGGCTTCCCCAGGTCTGCTTACTTTCCTTTGCAAATGATGCCTGGAAAGACTTCACTTTCCACATCTATCTCACATCCAGTTTCAAATTGTGCCATTTAGGAACAGATTCTGCTTTTATTTCCTGAGAACTTAGAGTCATCCTGTACTGAAAATTTTAGAATACTAAAACCTTGGAACTGGAAGGATCCCTCAAAGTCATTAAGCTTGACTTCTCCTTTCAGTTCTTAAGTTTGTCTTAAGTATCCAATTTGTTGACCGATTTCTATTTGAATTCCCTGCAGTGGCAGAGAGCTCGTTAGGTGGCTCTTTGTATCTTTGAGCAACTCTGGTTGTCAGAAAGTAATCTCCATTTTAACCCCAAATCTGTCTCCCTGTAACTTCTATCCATTGGTCCTTTGGGACTATCTGGAAAAAAACACTGTTTCTTAATAACAGTTCTTCAGTTAGTTGAAGACAGCAGTTGTGCTTCCCCCTCGAGTCAGGTCTGACAACACCACAAAGTGAATTATCATCCTTTACCTGATTCTGGAGACTGGACCTTTATTAATATGGCTTAATATCCCACTTGCCTGTCAGCTACAAACTAAGCTTTCTGAAACAGCCCTGATAGCATATGTTCTCATCCTTGGAAGAACTTGCTATCTGGTGTCAGCTGGACTGCTGGGAACAAAGAAGGTCTCTTGTATTTCTAAAGCCCAGGAATAAGTTGGTACTAGTCCTTCTAAAGCCCCAGAATGTCATAGTAGCTAGGCAATGGCCATGTGGAAAGATTTCAGAGGTGGGGTTAATAGCAATTGTCACAAAGGAGATATCTGAAATGGTGGCAATTCAAGGTTCATACAGGATATGAAAGGTGAAAGAAAAATAGTTCTATCAGAAAATTTCAGGAATAATGTGGGATTATGTAGAAAAGAATTAAGCAAGTAGTGTGCTGGAGTGGATCACTGGCCTGGGTGTCAGCCAATCTTGTTTCTTTCCTGACTCTGGCAATTTGCCATTACCTTGGACATGGCTTCCCTTCCATGAGCCTCAGTGTCTCCATCTATAAAATGATGAGATCGAGTCTATCTCCAAGGGCCTTTCAGCTCTGATATTCTCATTTGAAGTAAATCATAAGATCTTAGAGTTATAAAGGACTTCAGAAATCATTTAGGCCAGTGCTTCTCAAACCTTGATGTGCAAAAATATCTCTTGGGATATTGTCAAAATGGTAATTCTGATTCAGGAGGTCTAGGGTGAAGACTGAGCTTGGGCATTTTAATAAACTCCCAGGTGATCTCCCAAACTGCTGTTCCACTGACCACAGTTCAAGTAGTAATGCACTAGTGTAGTGCTTGTCAAATTGTCTACTTGGTGAGGGACCAGATACACACCCACTGCAATTTTCAGACTGTTACTTTAGTAAAACAAATCAATTATGAATTAGTAGAAAATGAGAGGAAAGACATAGAAAAACACAAACCAACATTTTTATTATTAGAGTCAAGACACATAAAATTATTTTTTTCAAATTGCTATAATGTTTTATAAGTGCTTATTTTCAACTTTTACACTTAGATCATTACTGCCTGGTAATAAAGTTTGCAGGTAGGCACTTATCTGTGGACCACACTTTGAGGAGTTCTGGTCTAGGATACTTGCCCACCTAATTTAAGATAGCCAAATTAGGCCCAGCTATAATTTCTAAATTGCCTCTACCAGATGATCTTTCACTCTCAGATCCAATACCGACTTTGATGGAGAACTTAACATCTTTACAAAGTAGAATTATTTAGGTATTGTGACTGCAAAAAAAAAAAGAACAAAAAATAAACTCTCTTAGCTTCTTTATAACTTCTGTGAATTCCAGTCCTAGATCTATATATTCAAAGCAAATAAAAGACTGTTTCAGTTCAATTTATTATAACATCAGCCACTTGTCTATTGTATGGCATGGAGTAGGTGCTTAATAAATGTTTGCTAAATGAATGCATGGACCATTTTGTGTTTCTTATGGGACTAGACATTTAGTAAAAATGGTAATTTTGGTTCATTCCAGCACTGGGGAGACAGTATTCATCCTGTTTTATCAGTTTATGTGGTGAATAGAGAGCTACCTGACATCCCAATTTGACTTTGTACAGATTTTAGGAAGCCAGGCAAAGGTTTTTCACATACCAAGTCTCAAGTCTTTACACTTAACTCAGATATTTGTCAGTTCAATCATTCAACTCTTATTTATTTATTTATTTATTATCAATTTATGTAATGATATGGGTAGGCACTGTGCACAGGATGCAAATGTGAGGCAAATGAGCTCAGTCCCTTCTTGTTTGAGGTTTGTAGTTCTATGGGGGAAGAATCATAACACAAACATGTCACTCCAGTCAATGATAAATGCTATGAAAGTAGAAGGATGAAGGTGGAGTTATGGAAACACACAACAGAGGCAACTTACCTAGCCTGGGGTTTAAGCAAAGTCCCCTTGAGAAAGTGCTGTTGAAGCTGTATGGCATTGGAGTGGAGATGGTGGCACAGATCTCTAGTTGGAGGAAAGAGCATGTACGAGGACCCTGATGTGAGAGAAGCATAGGAAATTTGAGAAAGTGCACAAAAGTTAGTGTGGTTGGAGTGGTCCATTTTAAGAATTTCAGTCCTTTATTCCAGAAGCATAGGGGACTGAATTAAAGGGTTTTAGGCAGGGTGGATGACATGGTCTAAGCTGAATCTAGTAAGTGGAAGGTCAATAAGTGCCTGCTATAATCCAAAGACAATGTGGGAGATACAGAGTCACTAGAAATAGCCTTCATCCACCAAAGTGACACTGCCAAATATGAGGAAGAAGAATGTACAAACAACTATAGTACTAGAAGGATGACATCCATGTCCATAAGGCTGAGGGCTTCAAGGACATGAAAGCTTCCTGGAAGTGTCATTTGAACTGATGTTTGAAGATTAGACAAATTTGGGGCATGCAGAGCAGGGGAATGGACAAGGCATTCTAGGCAGAGGCCAGTTGTATATTGTGAAATACAGCGTGTGAGAAATGTTTGGGAAGATAGGTGGAGTCTTTTATACATGAGCAAAGTGATCCTGAGAGACAGTGATTTGATCTGCCCAAGTTCACACAGGTAGTGTGTGACTGCTGTAGCCCAGCAAGAGGTACTGAGTACAGTTGAAAATGTTGAACTGGAGCTCTGGAAAGAAGTCATCTAGTACTTTGGAGAATCCTTAGTTTCGGATATAGTGGGGGAAAGATTAACCTGTGTGAAGGCTACAAAAGAAAAAAGATCAGAGATGTACATGGGAAGTTAGAAAAGTACAGAAACAAAGGTGCCAAGAGTATCTTTTTTGGACAAATATTTACTGAATACATACCATTTTCTAGGCATGTAGAATATAATGGTAAACAAAGTAGACATAATTTTTGCCACCTTGGGGCTTTGGGTTAGATGGGGAGATAGATATTATTCTATAAACCATTAAACTATATTGTCATAAATTGTAATTCCTGTGTAGAGGAAAATGTACTGCTTTAAGAAGGAAGGTGTTGTCACCATTATGGGATTTTGCAGCAGAGTTGAGTGTTGACAAATGACACCCAATTTGGAACAGTTCTTCCCACTCTAATGCTCACAGTGCTTATGAACAGTTAAGTTGGATGATGCATATCCATTTTGCAGATGTCTGGCAGATGATAATGCTGCTAAAGGAGGTAAAGGTCCCCCCAGGCTCAGGATCACAGGAGCACAAGCTTACTTGGGTGACATGTCACTTGGATGACATGTCTGTAGCTTAACTGAAACTCTCAATAAGCCAACACTCTCACCAGATCCCTTAACTCTCTCCATCGGCAATTTATAGAAAGAAGAACCTGACAAGAGAAAACATTGTTGTGAAAAACTGTGTATTAAAGTCCCTTTAAAAATGGAATTTTGATAGCCTGGTTTAGATTCTTGTCTTGACTTGGCTACTGATTGGAATTCCTGTGACAGATCAGTTGTTTTCTGTGAGCCTCAGTTTCCATGTCTATAAAATGAGAGGGGTTGGATTAGATCCAGATGATTTATAAGGGTTTTATGGTTCATGCTCTGCTCTACACTGCATTCTTATGGTCCTATGCAGGTAGTTCAAGTTCAGTCACTTATTTAAGTAAAATAAGAATTTTGTACAAAATTAGGAAGGTTACTCACATTGGTAGAAGTATTCAGATATTTTGGAAGATTTCACAAGAAAACCTCTTCTTGCATTCCTGAGATGGTTGAAATTGTGTCTGAGAACTAAGAAAGAACTGACTATATTCTAAAATCTGTAGTAAAGATGGTTATTAGGTGACGTTTCCACAGCTGCAACTTTGAAAATAAAGCCCCTGAGAATAAAATGGTTCAGGATACTATGAAATAGAAGTGAGCTTGTTATCTTATTTGCTGAAAAGTAATGGTCCACGCAGTCTTTTTCTTGAAGGGGAGAGTTATATGGTAGAGGAGAATACTGGTTTATAATACAAAAATTGTATTTAAAGCATGATTTTAAAGATACTGATGTCTGTACACAGTATGTCTCCTCACTGTACACAGAAGAAAGAATGAAAAGCTCCAAGACATATATTTTGAAGAGTGCTTTTCACTTTAAAAATGATTTCTTAGAAGGAAAAAATATTACATAGATTTTTTTGAAAGGAAGCGTATGTGGACAGAGATGGAATTATGTCAGTGATCATAGCATAAAATAACTTTCAAAATAGTTCAAGAGGAACTCAGAAATGACAGGGTCATTTAATGGCAGTCTTATCACCCAATACATATGGTCACCTATTTTCAGTGTCAATGGTTCCAGGAAAGGTTATTTAATACTACCTGAAAATACACAGCTGTGATTGTTAGCAAGTTATTCTTTATACTGACCTGAAATCTGTCTTCTGAATCCAACCTGTGGGTCTCACTTCTTGGGGCAACTCCAATGCTAAGTAATTTCAATTTCCCTTCCCTGTGACAGACATTGAAATACATGAAGATGTTTTACTGTTCTTTGAAACTTTCCTCTAGTCTATATGTTCGCAGTTTTTCAGATTATTTGGCATTAGTTTTGAGTGCCTTCTATTAGCAGACACTTCAGTTTTCAGTATCAGTCTTCCTGTGCGATGAACAATCTGAACCCAGTACTCATTTAAACAAACAAACAAAAACCCTTCTGTACATTTTTCAATCTACCTTGACAGTAACATCTACCTTTATTTTTTTATGGTTCTAGAATAAAATACCCAAGTTACAGAAAACTTGGAAAATGAAGAGAAGTTAACACAAATCACTTTTAAATCCCTAGGCCAGAGATAACTTGCAATATTTCTTTCCAGATGTGTTTCCATGTTTACATAATTGGGATGGCATCTTATATATTCTATTTATATCTGCTTTTCCATTAATATTATATTGTGAGCATTTTCACACATCATTAAGCAGCCTTCAAACAATTTTAACAGCTATATAATTTTCAGTTATATAATTTATGCCTTAATAACTTGACAGATCCAATATTGGTTGTTCAAATTATTTTCAATTTTGTGTTACTGTGAATAGTACTGCAATGTATATCTTTATACATAAATCTTTGTTCTTTGAATTTCACCTCTTTAAGTTCTTTTTTCAATTATTACCTTGTTGAGGTCTCCTATAATGACCTTATATAAAGAGTTAAACCTATCTCCTCTAATACTCATTGTTCCTTTTTTTCCTTCCTTGTTCTGTAACATCACCTGGACCCTAGTATTAAAATGTAAGCCTCTCAAGCACAAGGAGTTTTCCCCATTCTGTTCCCTGTTGTATTCCTAGTACCTAGAAAAATAACATATTGTAGATCATGACTTTGTATTTAATGAATTAAGATGGGTTTTTATAAGAGCCATTACTAGGCCTAAGGATATTAACTTTTAAAGGTTCTTGGTGGCTGTTGCTTTTCTTTTAAAGTCTTTTCCAATCAGTTAGGGGCAAAATATGATCTTATTTTGTGTGTGTTTGTAGTACTGGGGATTGCACTCAGGGGAACTCCACTACTGAGCTATATCTCCTGCCCTTTTCATTTTTTATTTTGAGACAGGGTCTCACCAAGTTGTTGAGGCTGGCCTCAGTATTGCAATCCTCCTCCCTCAGTCAGTCTCTTGAGTTGCTGGCATTAGAGGTGTGTGCCATTGTATCCAGATTATTGTTTTAATATATGTTTCTTTTATTATAGTTAATTTGAATATTTTGTTATATTTATTGATCACTTTTGCTTTCTTTTTATGAACATATATTTGTGGCCCTTGTACATTTTTTTATCTGAGAATTTTATGTTTTTCATTTATTTGTATGGATAGTGTATACATTTAGTAGATATTAGACCTTTGTTCTGTTCAATGTGTGGAAAATATTTTCCCTGTTTGCATTTAAATTAACATTTCTGCAGAGCATTCTTAATTTTTATGTAAGTATATCCATCTTTTCATTTGTATTTTCTTCTGATAAATTCATGTTTATGAAGTTCTTCTTCATTCAAAATTGGATAAGTGCTTGAATGGATTTTGTTTTAGTTTTTATTGCTCAGGCTTAATCCCTCTGGACTTTTATTTTGCTGTATGGTGTGAGGAAATTTTCTAAGTTGTTTTCCCCTTCAATTGTTTCATAGAACCAAATATTGAATAATTCATTCTTTCCCACTATTGAATAATATATAAAAATTGTTATATATAGTAGGTTATTTTTGAGATTTATCTATTTTCCATTTATTTTAATCTGTCTCTTCTTGTCCTAGTTACAAAGCTTAAATATTATTGTGGCTTTTGAATAACTTGTATTACTTCAGTTTTTCTTACTTTCTGTGTGGTCTTTGTAAGCTTCTGTTTGTGTAGACTGTATAATAGCAGTATAATTTATTTTTATGCTTTTAATTTTGGGAAGAAGGTCTTTCTACCATTTCTACTAACTGATATAGCTTGTATACAGGGAAATCATTATTAACAATTTTAGTTCCTATTTCTTCACTTTGCTCAAATTTACTATTAAATTTATTATTAAATTTGTGGTTCACAAGTTTATTTTTGTTGTTTTTAATTGTGAGGATTGGAAAATATTTAGAAGGAAACTGAGAGAAGTGACTAAATCAATGCACAAATAACCATATATACATCACAGAATGAATGATTGTGAACATTTTGTTCTTTTTGCTTTGTATGCTTTAATATAAATAAAACCTTACGGATGAAGTTTAACTTCCTTAGTGTCTAGCCCCAGACTCCAAATACAACACTCAGAACAACCCCATGTTTACTTAATTTTCTATTGCAATGTTTTTTTTTTTTTCTGATTTGCAAGGGTTCTTTATATATTTTGGATATAATTATTGGCCTGTGAAATGTGTTAAGTATATCTGCTTTTTAGTATGTTACTTGGTTTTCTATTTTGTTTATGGGTTTTTTTTAATCATATGGAAGGTTTAAATTTTGATGTCCAGTTGATCAATGCTTTCTTTCATGAATTGTGCATTTTGTATCATTTTTGGGAAACATTCCTCATCTCATGATCCTAAAAGGTGCTCTCCAACTTTCTTTTGAAGAGTTTCATTTTTTCTTTACATTTAGTTCTTTAATCCATCTGGACTTTATTCTTATATGTAATGTGAAATATGGATTATTTTTCTATGTAAAATACCATACTTCAATACTATGTATACACAGCTACTTAGAATGCAAATTCTATCTTCTTGTCTCATTTCTATACTTGAGTCTATTTATATGCTATTATCTTCCATTAATCCATTTGTCTGCACAGGTATTATTTTATCTATGAATGCTTTTTAATAAATCTTAATACTAGTAAGTTCAAGTTATTGTTTACTCTTTGCTCTCACCCACATCCATGACATTTTTTTGGCTCTTTTTGAATTATCTTGATTGTTTTGACCCTTAGATGTCTTATATTAAATTTAGAATGAGATTGCCAAATTCCAAGAACCTTATGTTGGCCTTTTTGGAATTATTTTGAGTCTTTAGAATGATTTGGAGAAGAACTGACGTTTTTTTGATACAGAAACATACCGTTCATGATAATGTATCTTGTCGTGTATTCAAGTCTGTTTTTACAACCCTTTATAGAGGATTACAATGTTATTAATTACACATTGGACATATTCCTAACCAAATTTTACTTTTCATTCAGCTCTTTATTAACATTTAATTGGCATAAAACAAAATTTACCTTTTGCAAGTGTACAGTTCTAGTTTTGACAAGTACTTATGATCCACCATCACCACTGTCACAATAAAGAGACAGTTTACCTCCTTTCCCTAGAGCTCCTTTGCAGGCATTTCTTTTCTCCCACCTACAACCACAGTCAACCATTGATCTGTTTTCTGTCCTTAAAATTTTCTTTCTATTATGATATCACATAAATGGGATCATAAATATGTAGACTTTTGTGTCTGGCTTTTTAAAATTTTATTGTAAACAAATGGGATACATGTTGTTTCTCTGTTTGTACATGGAATAACAGCGTACCATTTGTGTAATCATACATTTACATAGGTTAATGGTTTTTGATTCGTTCTGTTATTTTTTCCTCCCCCCCACCCCTCCCACCCTCTTTTCCCTCTATATAGTCCCTCCTTCCTCCATTCTTCTTTTACTTAGCATATGCTTTTAAGATTCATGCATGTTTGTTTTTTAATGTTGTTGAGTAGCTTATCCATCCAGAAATGCAATTTGTCCATTTATTAACATTTGAATTGTTTCCACTTTTGGCTATTATAAATGATAACATTATAATGCTGTTATAGTTATTCTGGCACAGGTTTTTGTTTGCACATTTATTTCCATTTTTACTGGGTAAATATGTAGGAAGGGGATTTTGGGTTATACATGAACTAAATGTCTAATTTTACAAGAAACCATCAAACCATTCTTTGAAGAAACTATATGATTTTGCAATCCTACTAATAGTACAGGAGTTACCCTTGCTCAACATCCCCCACCAGCACTTTGTATTTTCAATTTTTTTTGGTTAATAGGTTTTATTTTAGAACAGTTTTAGATTTACAAAGACAATGAATGGAATGTCCAGAGAATTACCTAATACACTGACCCCTTTCTTTCCCCTATTATTAACATCTTGAATCAATGCAATATGTTTGTTACAACTGATAAACTAATATAGAGATGCTATTATTAACAAAATTCCATATTTGCATAGTTACTTTCTACTGAGTGTGTACTGGTAGTTCATGTGGTTTAATATGCATTTGGATTCAGCAAAATGTTTTCTACAGGTCTATTGTTTTGAAAAACTTATAATGCCACATATTGACCATTGTAGTATAATCAGAATAATTTTGCATTCTACATTGGAGGAGTTTAGTGGAGCCAGCTAGAAAAACCCCAAGGATTCTATAAGTGAAGCTTATAGGCCATTCTCATGAGGGCTTAAAAGATGAGGAGTCTAGGGAACCAGTCTCAGATGGAAATGAGGGTAAAGGTCACATTTGTGACACCATTGCAAAGAACTTGACTGAGTTGTGTCCATTCCCTAGAGTTTTATGGAAGGCTGGATTTGAAAGGGATGACCTGCTGTATCTTGTAAAAGAAATTTCTGAACAAAATGTAAAATGGGCTGCACAGATACTTCTGACTGTTTTCAGTGTGATTTTAGAGGAAAAGGAAGCAGAGCAGAAAGACTTGAAAATCTGTGGGCTCATCAGGGAAGAGGTGAGGAAAAAAACATGTAATTGTGTGGTGGTTCAGGAACTATTTGCTAGAGTTTAGCAAGAGTAAAAGGAAGTCAAATCCTTTGCATGAGGACAATGGGAAAGAGGACTGAAAGGTAGCACAGAAATGTGCAAGACCACCTCTTCCATCACAGAAAAGAATTCTAGAAGAAGAGAAATATTCTGGGAAACAGTGCTGGGGTCTTCTCCATAGGCTCAATGCCCAGAGTCACCTTAGTATTCTGCTCCTTTATTCCTGGAAAAGCATTCTGTGGTTGCCTCTATCAGTCCTCCGGTTTGATGCACAGTACCTCTCTAAAGGGAGGAAATAACAAATTGTGGTATTTAAAGGGTGCTGTTCCTGCAGATTCATAGAATATAAGAGCTTTAGGGTCACAGTTGCTCTCACCAAGATTTTAAAGGAAAGCTTGGAAGTCCTGGCAAAAGCCTGCTACAAGGTTAGAGATTATCCACTAGGAATGCCTAGTGGAGTCATGAGAGTAGGATGATTGCACTTGAGTCACAAAAAAGGTAGAGCCACCAGCAGCATTCAAAAGCAGCCTGGGAAAAGAGCAGCCAAATGGGCTCCAGTCAGCAAAAGTGTGGGAATGGGGTTTCCCAAGGCCTTGGGCACACCCACCATCATGGTGTGTATATGATGCCAGAGTTGGAGCTTCAAGTTTTAATGTCTTCCCTGTTTGTTTCTGTTCTTGCTTTGTTCTGGTCATTCCCTTCCAATTACTCATTCATCCCTTTTGGAATAGAAATGTTTCTCCTATCTGTCCCACAACTGCATATTGGTAACAGATAACATGGTTTTGGTTTTATAGGCTCAGAGGGGGAAAAAGTTTGCCTTGAGTCTCAGATGAGACTTTGGTCTTGGACATTTGAGTGGTGTTGGAATGGTTGAGAGTTTGGAACGATTGAGGATGGAATGATTATATTTTACATAGTGAGAAGGGCATGCACCTTGTGGGACAGGGGCAAATGCTATGGTTTTTATGTGTTCCAAAAAGTTTAATGTGCTGGAAGCTTAGACTACCATGTGGCTATGTTGGGCAGTAGTGAAATCTTTAAGTAGAGCCTGGAGGAAGGTGGTTAGATCATTGGGGATGCTTCCCTTGGAGGGATTAATGTGTTTTTTACAGGACCCCAGTTAGTTCCTATGCAGTTAAGTTATTGTAAAAAGAGTAAGCATATGTAGTTTTGATTTGTGTCTCCCTGATTGCTAAGGATGTTAAACATTTTTGCATATATTTGTTGTTCATTTATATTTCTTTTGAGAAATGGCTCTTTAGATCTTTTGCCCATTTATTGAGTGGGTTATTAGTTTTTCTAGTGTTAAGTTTTTAAAATTTCTTTATATATTCTGGTTATTAGTCCCCTGTCAGAAGAGAATTGGCAAGATTTTTTTCCCATTCTGTAACCTTTTGCTTCATGCTCTTAATCATTTTATTTGCTGTGCAGAAGCTTTTTAATTTAGTGCCATCCCACTTATTGATTCTTGGTTTTATTTATTGACTTTTAGGAGTCTTGTTAAAGAAGTAAGTGGCTGTACAAGTGTGTTAGAGTGCTGATCCTGTGATTTCTTCTAGTTGCAAAGTTTCTATTCTAATTCCTAGGACTTTGATCCACTTTTAGTTGACTTTTGTGCAAAGTGAAAGATAGGGATTTAATCTTATTCTTCTACATGTGAATCTGCAGTTTTCCCAGCACCATTTGATAAAAGACTATCTTTTCATTCATTGTAATCTTTTGGTACCTTTTTAAAGAATCAGATGATTGTAAGTAATGGTGGGTTTGTCTCTGTGTAGTCCAGTCTATTCAATTGGTGTTCATATCTGTTTTTTATGCCAATATAATGTTTTTGTTAGTATTTCTCTGTACTATAACTTGAGATCAGATATTATGATGCTCCAGCCTTGCTCTTGCTGCTCAGGATTTCTTTGGCTTCTCTGAGTCTTTTATTCTTCCAAATAAATTTTAGGACTACTTTTGTTTTCTAGTTCTGTGAAGAATTTCTTTGGTAATTTGAAGGAGATTGCACTGAATGTGTAGATTACTTTTGGTAATATAACCATTTTGACAGTATCAATTCTACTTATCTAGGAACACAGTAAGTCTTTCTATCTTCTAAGGTCTTCTTCAATTTCTTTCTTTAGAATTTTATAATTTTCATTGCAGAGTTCGTTCACCTCCCTAATTAGATTTATGCCTAAGCATTTTATTTTTGAGACTATTATAAATGGAGTAGTTTTCTTGATTTCTTTCTTGGCAGATTCATTAGTGGAGTATAATAAAGAAACAGTAATAGGAATGGAATCACCATGCAACCCTTGGCATTTATACAAAAGAACTAAAATCAGAATACTATAGTGATACATGCATACCAATATTTATAGCAGCACATTCCCCAATAGCCAAGTTATGGAAGCAACCTAAGTGCCCTTCAACTGATGAATGGATAAAGAAAATGTGGTATATATGCACAATGGGGATATCCTCAGCCATAAAGAAAAATGAAGTTATGCTATTTGCTGGAAAATGGTTTGAATTGAGGATCATGCTAAGTGAAATAAGCTAGACTCAGAAAGTTTAGGGTCAAATTTTTCTCTCATATGTGGAGGATATAGAGGTAAAAGGAATAAAAAAGGGATCTCACAAAAATAGAAGGGAGATCAGTTGAGTAGAAGCAGAGAACCAAGGGGAAGGGAGAGGGAAAGGAAAAGGGAAGAAGTGGGGGAAAAAGAGCAAGCCTGGTCCCTGAATATCTCTGATTTATAGTCTCACTTATGCGACCTTTCCTGCATTCACTCCCATTATTTTGATGCCATTCACCATGAAACCCTCAATAGAGGTCAAACAAGTGAGGCTATCCAATCTCAGATTTTGAATTGCCAAAACTGTGAGCTAAATAAAACTCTTCCCCATAAAGTGCTCAGCTTCAGGTAGTTTATTCTTGCAACAGAAAATGGACTGAAACAAAGGCCTAATTTCATTTTTCTGTGTGTGAATACTCTGTTGTCCCAACATTACTTACTGAAGAGGCTGTCATTTCCCTGTTGTGTGTTCTTGGCAAGTCTGTTGAAAATCACTTGGCTGTAGATGTATGATTTTATTTCTGGATTATCCATTTGTTCCATTGGTTTCTGCTTATGTTTTGATGTCAGTACCATATTGTTTTAGTCACCATAGCTTCATAGCATATTTTGTAGTCAGGTGGTGTGATGCTTTCAGATTTATTCTTTTTGCTAGAGATTGCTTTGGTTATTCAGGATCTAATAAGATTCCATGTGAATTTGGGTATTGCTTTTTCTATTTCTGTGAAAAATGTCATAGGTATTTTGATATGGACTGTACTGAATCTGTAGCTCACTTTTGACACTTAATAACATTATTTTTTTGCACTTACATGTATCTATTTCATTTTATTTGATCAAAGTTTTATAGTTTCTAGTAAAACAGATATTTCACCTCTTTGATAAAATTTATTTGAGTATTTTAATTTTGTAATGATAGAAAATGCTATTCTTTCCTTGATTTATTTTTCACATACTTTGCTCTAAGTGTATAGAAATGCTACTGATTTTTGTATGTTGCTTTTTCATCCTGCAAATTTACTGAATTTTAGTAGTGCTAATAAACTTTTGGTAGATACTTGGGGTTTTTCCATATATAAGATCATGCTATCTGCAAATAGGAACAATTTAATTTCTTCTTTTCCAAGTTGAATACTGTTTATTTCTTTATCATGCTAGTTCTCAAAGCAATTGCTTTGGCTGTGACTTCGAGTAAGATGTTGAATAGAAGTGAGGAAAGTAGATTTGTCTACTTCCAGAACTTAGAGTGAAAGCTTTCAACTATTCCTCATTCAGTGTGATATTAGCTGTGTGTTTGTCTTATGTTGCTTTAATTATGTTGATGTAGAATCCTTTTATACCTAATTTGTTGAGGATTTATCATGAAGGGATGTTGAATTCTGTCAACTGCTTTTTCTACATCTTTTGAAATATAATATGGTTTTTGTCTTTTGTTCTGTTAATGTGACGCATCCCATTTATCCATTTGTGTACATTAAACCATCCTTGCATCCTTGTGATGATCCAACTTAATCATGATTAATAAACTTTCAATGGGTTGCTGAATTAAGTTTGCTTTATACTTTGTTTTACATTATTTGGAATAATGGACTGTAGATTTTTTGTTGTGTTCTTGTCTGATATTGGGATCGGGTAATGCTAACCTCATTAAATGTATTTGGAAGTATTCACTCCACTTCAATTCTTTGGAATAGTTTAAGAATTCATATTAGTTCTTTTCCTTGGGAGTATTTATGGTAACTATATTTTTATTTTTTTATTTGTTCGTATTAGTTATACATGATAGTAGAATGTATTTTGACATATTTTGCATATATGGAGTATACCTTCTCATTCTTCTGATTATACATGATGTAGAATTACATTGGTCATGTAAACATACATGCACATAGGATAGTAATGTCCAATTCATTCCACTATCTTTCCTATTCTCAATCCCTCTCCCTTCCTTTCATTCCCCTTTGTATAATCCAAAGTACTTCTATTCTTCCCTACACCATCCCCCTTATTGTGAATTAACATTTGCATATCAGAGAAAACATTTGGCCTTTGTTTTTTGGGGATTGGCTTATTTCACTTAGTATGATATTCTCCACTTCCATCCATTTACCAGCAAATGTCATAATTCTTCTTAGTGACTGAATAATATTCCATTGTGTATATATTTACCACATTTTCTTTATCCATTCATCTGTTGAGGGGCACCTAGGTTGGTTCCATAGTTTACCTATTGTGAACTGAGCAACTATGAACATTGATGTGGCTGCATCACTCTAGTACACTGATTTTAAGTCCTTTGGGTATAGGCCACGGAGTGGGTCTACTTGGCCAAATGGTGGTTCCATTCCAAGTTTTCTGAGGAATCTCCATATTAGTTCTTTAAATGTTTGGTAGAATTCATCACTGATACAGTCAAGTCATGGAATTTTCTTTGATAGGAGACATTTTATAACTTATTCAATCTCTTTAATCATTTTTGGTCTGTTCAGATATCCCACCTTCTTAATTAAATCTTGGTAGGTTGTGCTCATGCAAAAATGTATTCATTTGTTTTAGGTTATCCAATTTGTTGGCATATAATTGTTCTTAATATCCTTGTATGAACATTTGTTTCTGTGTTATCAGTTGTCTCTGTTTTATTTATTTGAGTCTTCTCTATTTTATTTGTTATTCTGCTTAAATTATAGTCAATCTTGTTTAACTTCTTTATTTTATTGATCTTTTATATTTTTTATCTCAATTTTATAAATTTCTGTTCTTTTATTATTTTCCTCCTAGTAATTTTTGGATAAGTCAGTCTCTCTAGTCTCTTGATGTACAATATTAGGTTACTTATTTGAGGCCTTTCTTTTCTTTGATGTATGTACTTACTATTGTAAGCTTCCCTTTAGAACTAGAACTGTCTTTGCTCTAATTTGTAGATTTGGGTATGTTGTGCTACTATATTCATTTTTCTCAAGAAAATTTTTCATTTCTTTATTAACTCATTAGATCTTCAGAATCATTTATTGAGAGGTATGGAAACAAGGAAAGATTTGAAAATAGAGTGTAAATGAAATTTCCACTTTACATAAAAAACATACAAATATAACATTTTAAATTGTACTCAAAGATATGAAGTAAATGTAATGCTAACAGTTGCTAATTCTAATGGAATCATGCTAAATGTGTATTATATTCTTTTTTCTACATTTTAATTCATCAAATAAATATTAATTTTTAAAAACCAAAAAATACCATGTGCTTATGTATTTCCAGTGTTCTATTGATTTGATTTCTAGTTATGTACCATTGTATTAAGAAAAGATATTTGATATGATTTAAATTTTCTTAAATTTTTTAAGATTTATTTTGTGATATAACATATGATCTATACTGGAGAATGTTCCAGGTACAGTCGAGAAGAATGTATATCTCAAAACTATTGCATGAAATGTTTTGTATATGTCTTTTAGGTTCAATTGGTATAGAATACTCTTTAAATTTCTTTTATTTTTATTGGTTCTTTTTATTTATATGTAACAGTGGAATTCATTTTGATATAATTATATAAGCATGGAATATATGTAATTAGAATTATAACCCTAGTCTTATGGATATACATGATGGTTACATTCACTCTGGTGAATATATATGTACATAGGAGAATTATGTCAGATTTATTCCATTGTCATTTTATTCCTATCCCCCTCCCTTCCCTTTATTCTCCTTTGTCTAATATGCAGAACTTCTATTCTTCCCCACCTCCCTTGTTGTGAATTAGCATCCAATATCAGAGAGAACGTTCAACCTTTGGTTTTTATGGGATTTGCTTATTTCCCTTAGCATGATAGTCTCCAGAGCCATCCATTTACTGGCAAATGACATAATTTCATTTCTCTTTATGGCTGAATAATATTCCATTGTGTATATATACCACATTTTCTTTATCCATTCATCTGTTGAAGGACACCTAGCTTGGTTCCATAGCTTAGTTATTATGAATTGTGGTGCTATAAACATTGATGTGGCTATGTCACTGTAGTATGCTGATTTTAGGTCCTATGGCTATAAACCAAGGAGTGGGATAGCTGGGTCAAATGGTGGTTCCATTCTGGTTTTTGAGGAATCTCCATACTGCTTTCCAGAGTGGTCGCACTAATTTGCATTTCCACCAACAATGTATGAGTGTACCTTTCTCCCCACATCCTTGCCAACATTTATTATTGCTTGTAATCTTGATAATTGCCATTCTGGTTGGAGTGAGGTAAAATCTCAATGTAGTTTTAATTTACATTTCTCTAATTGCTAGAGATGTTGAACATTTATTCATATATTTGTTGATCAATTGCATTTCTTCTTCCGTGAAGTGCCTGTTCAGTTCCTTTACCCATTTATTCACCATGTTATATGGTTTTTTTTGGTGTTAATATTTTTGAGTTCTTTATATATTCTGGAGATTAATGCTCTATCTGAGGTGTGGTTGCAAAGATTTTCTCCCATTCTGTAGGCTCTGTCTTCATGAACTTGTTTGTTTGCTTTTATGTGAAGCAGCTTTTTAATTTGCTACCATCCCACTTATTGATTTTTTTTTTTTTTTTGGTACTAGGGTTTGAACTCAGGGGCACATACCCAGTTCTATTTTGTGTTCTATTTAGAGAAAGGTTCTCACTGAGTTGCTTAGCACCTCGCTTTTGCTGAGGGTGCCTTTGAACTTTGGATCCTCCTGCCTCAGCCTTGCAAGCTGCTGGGATTAAGGTGTGCACTTCTGCACCCAGCCCACCTATTGTTTTTTGATTTTACCTCTTGCATTTTAGGAGTCTTGTTATGGAATTTAGTTCCTAAGATGACATGTTGGGTTGTTGGGCCTACATTTTCTTTTAGTAGGTGAAGGGTTTCTGTTCTAATTACTAGGTCTTTTATCCACTTTGAGTTGAGTTTTATGCATGGTGAGAGATCAGGGTTAAATTTCATTTTTATTACATATGGATTTCCAATTTTCCCACCACCATTTGTTGAAGAGGTTATGTTTTCTCCAATGTATGTATTTGGCACATTGGTCTAGTATGAAATAAATATATTTATGCAGGTTTGTCTCTGTGTCTTCTTTTCTATTCCATTGGTCTTCATGTCTGTTTTGGTGCCAGTACCATACTGGTTTTGTTACTATTGCTCTGTAGTATAATTTAAGATCTGGTATTGTGATGCCTCCTGCTTTGCTTTCTTGCTAGGGATTGCTTTGTCTATTCTGGGCCTCTTATTTTTCCAAATGAATTTCATGATTGCTTTTTCTATTTCTATGAAGAACATCATTGGAACTTTAATAGGAATTGCATTAAATCTGTATACTACTTTTGGTATTATGGCCATTTTGACAATATTAATTGTAGCTATCCAAGAACATGGGAGATCATTCCATCTTCTAAGGTCTTCTCCAGTTGTTTTCTTTTGTGTTCTGTAGTTTTCATGGTAGTGGTCTTTCACCTATTGTTAAATTGATTCCCAAATGTTTTATTTTTTTGAGGCTATTGTGAATGGAATAGTTTTCCTAATTTCTTTTTCAGCTGATTCATCATTGTTGTATAGGAACAAAATTCATTTGTGGGTGTTAATTTTGTACCCTGCTAAATTGCTGAATTCATTTTTGAGTTTTAAAAGTTTTCTGGTGGAGTTTTTTGGGTCTTCTAAATATAGGATTAAGTCATCAGCAAACAAATATAGTTTGAACTCTTCTTTTCCTATTTGTATCCCTTTAATTTGTTTCTTTTGTCTACTAGCTCTGGCTAGGGTTTCCAGGACTATGTCGAATAGAAGTGGTGAAAGAGGGCATACCTCTCTTCTTCCAAGTTTTAGAGGCAATGTTTCAGTTTTCCTCCATTTAAAATGACATTGGCCTTGAGTTTGATGCATATAGCTTTTACAATGTTGGGGTAAGTTCTTATTATCCCTCATTTTTTTCTAGTATTTTAAGCATGAATGAATGCTGTATTTTGTCAAATGCTTTTTCTGCATCTATTGAGATAATCATGTGATTCTTATCTTTAAATCTATTTATTTGATGAATTCCATTTATTGATTTCCATATGTTCAATGAATAAAGTTTAAATTTGATATTTATCTATTGCTTCTTTTGTCAGAATGATCTGTACTTTGAAGAAAGTAGGGTTTTGAAATCGCCATTATTGTATTGGAGTCTAACTCTCTTCATATCTATTAATATTTGTTGTATGTATTTAGGTTCTCTGAGAGTATGTGCATATATATTTACAATCGTTTTGCCCTCTTGCTGAAATGACCTGTTTATCATTGTATAATGATCCTCTTTGCCTCCACTCATACTTTTTAACTTAAAATCTATTTTCTCTGATATAACTACAGCTACTTTTGCTTTTTCTCCCACTTGCCTTGGATATTACTTCACTTTCAGTCTATGGGTTTACTTATAGGTGATGTGGGTCTTTTATAGGCAGCCATATAGGTGGGTCTTCAAAAAATACCTTGAGACATTCTATTTTTTTTATTAGGGAATTTAATCTACTTACAAAGTAATTATTAATAGGTAAGGGATTACTACTGCCATAGTGTTATTCATTTTGTATTTGTTTTGTAGACCATTTCTTCTTCTCTTCTTCTCTTCCTCTGTGATTAAGCAGTCTTCTCTACTAGTATGTTTTGAACACTTGATTTTTATTTTTTTGTATCTTTTATGCTTTGTGGTTACTGTGAGTCTTATGAAACATCTTGTAGTTTTAACTGGTTAAACTTATAATAACAACAATGAACATCACATGCAGAATAACTACAATTTAACCCCATCCCCTCATTTTAAATTTTTGATGAATCAATTTGCATCTTTTTACATCACATACCATTGCAAGTTATCATGGTTATTGTTTTAAGTTTTTTTTTTCTTTTAACTTGCATTCTAGGATATAAATCATTTATACAACACTAGTATGGTACTAATGCATTGTAAATTTGACTGTCCTTACTTTTGCCAGTGAGTTTTACACTAACAGATTTTTTCATGTTACTCATTAACATCATTTTCTTTCAGCTTGAAGAACACCTTTTAGCATTTCTTCTAAGAAGGTTCTGGTGGTGATGAACTCCCTCAGCCTTTGTTTATCTAGGAAAGTCCCTATCTTACCTTCATTTTTGAAGGAGTGCTGCTGGTTACAGTATTTTTGGTTTCAGATTTTTTTTCTTCAAAACTTAATATATCATCTCAATATTTCCTGAACTGGAAGGTTTCTGTCAAGAAGTCTACTGCTAGTTGCAACTTCTTTTATGCTATTTTCTTATTTTCTCCTGTTGCTTTAAGAATGTCCTTTTTGTCTTTAATCTTTGACAGTTTGATTATAATATGTTTTCGTGTAGTCACATTTGGATTGAATCTGATTTCAGGCCTTTGACCATGCTGTACATGGATATTTATATCATTCTCCGGATTTAGAAGATTATTTATTTAAATAATATTTCTTTCCCTTTATCTTTCTCTGCTCCCTCTTGAATGCCATTGGCCCATAAATTTTCTCTTTTGATGCTGTCTCTTGAATCCTACAAACTTTCTTCATTTCATTCCTTTTTACTTTTATTTTACTCCTCTAATTATACTTTCCCCCCAAGGAACCTCTGTTCAAATCCAAAGATTCTTTTCTCTACTTGATCAATGCTGCTGTTGATTCTTTTTCAGTTTTCACTTCATACATTGTATTTTTTTAGTTTCAAGATTTCTGACTGATATTTCTCTATTATTTCAACATCTTATTATATTTCTCATTTCTACATTATTTCATTATTTTAATTTTTTCTCTTGAAGTTCACTGAGCTATCTTAAAATAGATATTATGAATTCTTTGTTATACAGTTAATACATTTCTATCTCTTTAGAGTCAGTCACTGGCACTTTATTTTGTCCATTTTGTGGTGTCACCCTTCCTGATTTTCTTGATCCTTGTGTTCCTGTGTTAATGTCTATGCATTGACAAATTATGTACTTATAAGTTGCATCTGGGAACATTCTACAACAACAAACATGTCCACAAATTCATGACAAGTTATTTGTTGTGGTCCCTATGCCAATGACTGCTGGAGGTGTTGTAGCACTAGGAGGATGCCTCAAACCCAAGTCCACTGAGGCTGGTTCTGTAAATAGACTGGAATACAAGTTCTTGGCTGCTGAGGTCTGCCTGTTGCTGTCGGCTATTCAGAGTCCAAGCTCACTATAGTTTCCTGGCAATAATACAGGATGGAACTTGAGTTTGTTATGCAGAAGCTACAGGTTCCTGTATGTCACCAAGACTCTCATGCTGTGCTGCTTGGGGTTAGGGGAAGAGTGATCTAGGTAAATAAATAGAAGAAAGACCAATAGAATAGAGGAAAGAGAACAAGGGGAGGGAGGAGAACAGGGAAGGGGGAAGCACTGGTGACTGAAGTATAGCAAAATATATTCCATGTATATATAAGTATGTCAAAATAAACTGTTATGTATAACTATAATGTACAAATAAAAAAATTAAAAACCAAACCAAACCTGTTTTCTTACCTTCTTCAATACATGTTTTCTTGTATGCTACAGTCAGGTAGTATGATATCTTACCTGGCTACATTAGCTCCTGTGAAGTTATTTTTTCTTGGATAGTTGTTCAAATTGATGTTTCTGCAGGGGTATAATTACTGGGGAGTCCTATTCCAACATCTTGCTCTGCAATCTTCTTAAAGATCACATGTATCAAAATACATAGCATCAAAATGCTATGATGAATGACATCTAAAAAAATTCAACTTCTGAATATTTATTACTAGTGTTTACAAATATAATTAATTTTGTATATTAACTTTGAATCCTATGACTTTTTGAAATTCATCGATTAGTTATAGTATCTGTTTTACATTCTCCATTTTTTCCTATGTAGATGATTACAGCATCTGGTAATAAAGACAGTTTGATTTTTATCTATCTGTCTGTCTATCTATCTATCTATCTATCTATCTATCTATCTATCTATCTATCATGGATCATGTATGTGCGATGACGTAGAGAATTACCGTGATTGATTTTCAAGTGTTCAGCCACCCTTGCATTCCCAGGAAAAGACTACTTGGTCATGTTATATATTTCTGGATTCCATTTGCTAATATTTTCTTAGGGTATTTGTATGCATATGTTCATTAGGGATTTGAATTTTATTTTATTTTTCTTATAAAGCAATTTTAGTTCTTGGTAAAGAGTCATTCTGCCCTCATAAAATGAGTTAGGAACTGTTCTTTTTGTTTTCTGGAAAACTTTGTGTCAAATTGGTTTTGTATCTTCCTTAAGTGTTTGATGTAATTCACCAGTTGCCAAGGTTTTTAGCTGCAAATTTAACTATAAACTTAATTTCTTTAGTAGAAAAAGTGCTGTACAGATAATTTATTTCTTCTTCAGTGAGAGTTGGTAATTTATGTCTTGCTATGAATTTGTCCATGACAGTTCCTTATTATTCTCAAATGTTTGTAATATCCGTAGTGACATACTTTTTTGATTTCTAATAAGGGTAATTTGTATCTTTTTTTCTGTAAGTCGGTCTTGTACGTAGTATCCTGAAGTTCTTATTCATTCTTAAAATTCGTTGTTGATTCTTAAAGTAAAAAGATGACAATCAATATTTTCATTTTTTCGGCAAATAACAATTTTGTTTTCCTTTTAAAATTCTTACAGTGTTGCATTATTTCTTTTCTTATGATTTTGGCTAATACATACAATAGAATACTGATTAGTTACAGGGATGAAAAAGTCTCTGTCTTGTTGCTAACGTGAGTGGGATTTTTTCTAATGTGTCCCCATTATTTATAGCATTTACTGTATGTTTTTGTTAGAAGGAAGTTTCATTGTACTTATAATTTGTAAGATTTTATCCTTGAATGAAAGAAGAATCCAATTGTGTGCTTTTCCTTCATCTATTGAGATGCTCATATGCTTCCTTTATTACAATATATAAATTTATTTTAATACTTATTGTACGTTATACAATGCCTTGCTTACCCTTCTTTTTCAGAATTCAAATTGCATTGATAATTTGATATTGAATTATATTCTTGGATAAATCTACTTGATTGTGGAGTCTATGTGACTGCATTTACATATTTTTCACTTTAAATACTGTACTTACATTTGTGTATTAGCTTTGCATTTGTACAATGTGATATAGCTATTATGGACTACTTCTGATATAAATGATATTTATTTAGCTAACATTTTTGGAGGCTTAAAGTCCAAAGAGTATAGTATGAGTTCATTAAAGACCATTTCTTGGCTGTGTCACCTCAAGGCAACTGATGTATACCAATGGTTAGAGTACATGGAGGAATGACTGTTAACATCTTGAATTGAAATACAGAAAAAGAGAGCAAGGGGATGGGCATGTCCCATAATCCCTTTTACGTGCATGCCTCCATTTACCTAAAGAATATTTCACTAGTCCCCTTGTTCCAAGTTTTCATCATCTCTCATTAACACTACCCTGTCCAAGACTTTAACATGTGGAGCTTTGAGGGACACTATCATATTCCAACCATATTAGTTCATAAATTGATTTTCCAGTTTTGTTCAATTTTGATATTACTATTACATTAAGCTAAAACATTGTTTGTATATCTTTTATCTTTTTCCAGTTTCAAGAAAGATTGCACAAGAAAGTAATTAAATATTTATTGATCATTTAATAAAACTTACTTTTGATCCTGGTGTGATTCTTTCCCCCTTTACTGCAAAGTGTGAGGAGGAAGATTTGATGTTTAACTTCCTGGTTCAATTTTGGTTCTATTGCAGTGTACTATTTCTTTTGTTGTTTTTATGGGAAATTATTAACTTATTTTGTTTTTTAAAAATATAATGACTAAAACTGTTCATGATATTCTTATGAGTTTTTTGATAATTGTTTTAATTTCATTAAAATTATGTGAGAACTTAGTTTAGTCAAATATTTCTCCAAGGTTTGTTAAGAACAGTAATTCCCTGCCCAGCTTCCAAGAAGCAATCACTTTAAACCCTTTCAATTTATCCATTCAATATCTATCTTATCCCTAAAAATTTGCTTGTACTGATCCTTCTAAATTCTAAACATTAAAATAATATTTATTAATTTATCTCTCCAGAAGACAATTTTTGTTTTTGTTATTATGACTATTTCAATGCTATTCATAGCTAAATCAGATAATACATTGTATTATTTTCTATTGCTGCTTTAATAAATTATCACAAACTTAGGTGACTTAAAACAACACAAATTAATCTAAGGGTCTTCCTCATTCTTTTGCTCCTTCAACTTCAAAGTCAGCAATAGCTGATCAAGTGATTTTGACATCATATCACTCTGACACTAACTCTTGCCTCCTACTTCCACTTTTAAGGCCCCTGGTGAGTTGAACTCCTTGTTCAGTAGTTTGTTCTTTCACTCTCATGAGTTAAATACTGTTCTGAAAATGGGTGTATGGGTGAAGCAAATATTTTGAAACCCTGATTTCTTTTCCTTTTCTTTTATCATTTTTTTCTTTCATGCTCCTGGGGATGAACCAAGGGCCTTCTACATGCTAATCACACTTTACCACTGAGCTACTCCACCAGCCCCTTGATTTCTAAATATCTATTTATCCTGCTGTTATACTCCATTGAGAGTTTAGATGTAGATTTCTAAATTGGAAATGATTTCCCCTCAGGAGTTTGAAAACATTGCTTCACTCCTTTCTAGCTTTTAGAATCGCCATTGGGGAGTCTGAAGTAGTACTATTTCCTTGCAGATTGATTTTCAGGCATTGGGCTGGTACTCCATTAGCTGCTTTAATTCTCAGAACTTTTTGAGTTATATCATTGCTGTTCTTTCCCTCTCTTCCTCTTGTTTTTGCTTTTTTTTCAGTCTCTGTCTCTCTCCCTTTCTCTCCTACTATTTGAATATTATTCCTATGAGACTAGTTTCTCTTTCTTTTTTATTTGTTCTTTATTTTTTAGATGTACATGACAGTAGAGTGTTTTTTGACATATCATAGATAAATGGAATATAAGTTCCCATTCTTGTGGTTGTAATGACGTGGAGTTACACTGGTTGTGTATTCATATATGAATGTAGGAAAGTTGTGTTCAATTCATTCTACTGTCTTTCCTATTCCCATCCCTCTCCCTTCCCTTCATTCCCCTTTGTCTAATCCAATGGACTTCTGTTCTTCCCTACTCCTTTATTATGGATTAGCTTCTCCATATCAGACAGAACATTCTAGTTTTATAATTTCCTTACATTTTCTGTGTTCTGTCCTTTGTCTAAATACTCCATATGTGGAGAAATATCTTTAAATTCATCTTCCAGCTCTTCTATGGAGTTTTGCATTTCTTCTATTATTATTTTACTTTCTACTTTAAAAAAATACTCAAATTCATTTTTGTGGCAACCAATTCTTTTTCATGGATGCAATATCTTGTTTAATTTCTGATACTATTAATGATATGACTTATTAATTTTTCTTCCTTGCAGAGTACTTTTTCTCCAAATTTCTCTTTAAAAATTATTGATTGTTGTTTATATTTCACGTACAAGGCTTTCTTCATGGGCTTTGTGTTCCTTAGTTATTTGTTCCTATGTAAGAGTGCAACATTAAAAACTGATTGGAAATGCTGAGTGAGGAGTTGTATTATCAGATGAGGTTGTTTTTTTGGGGGGGGATTACAATGTAAATGTATTTAGATCCTTTCTTTTGGAATGAGAAGATTCAAAAGAAATGGATATTCTATGTGTCATCCTTGGAGGATACAGACCTAATTTCTTGCATTCTGCATGACAAGGTAGGAAGTGTATTGTGAAATGTTTTCCTGCTCTCATTTTCCTTTGTCTGTCTTTGTTGGTTTATGAATAGTGATAAATTGATTGACTGCTATTTTAATGGAGTTTCAAGATAAAAGAGAAGCAAATGCTCATGCTCATTTAAATATCTTTAAGTATAAAATATTCAAGATGTAAAAATCTTATGGCTTATAATTTATTTATATTCCTACATTTTTAGTTTTATAGTTATTTCTTTTTTATTGGAGTCTGTAAGTGATAAAATATTGTAATTTAGTATGTGCACAGTGTCTTCTTTGCCACCACTTTTACATGAAGGTTTAAATTAGTATACAATTATATATATGCATATATATATACACATATAATATGTAATGTATAGTTTTTCTTGGTCATTATGACTCTTTATATCTATTGTTTCCTATTTCCAAAACCAATATTAACTTTGGTTGGAAGTTCTAAATCTGTTCTCCAGACCTCTTAACTTCTCTTTCATTTTATCAGTTTCTTCATTTTTATCTCTCAAGTGTTTCATTCTGAATGTATTGCTCAAAAATACCTAAAAATCACTAATTATTTCCTTGACCATATTCAGTATACAGTGTTTTTGCTGTCTTTTGAACTTCTGAGTCAGAGTCCATAATTTTGATTTATAGAATTTTTATCTTTTAATAACTACTATTTTTGATTCATATGTCTTTTTTATTTTATAACCTCTCATTCTTGCTTTTCATACATCTTATCCCCTAGTTCTTTGAGGATGATAAAGATATTTATTTTTAAGTCCCTTTCAAATTTAGATATTTATCTAGAACTGTAATTTCTTTTTTTAATTTTTTAAATTTTTAAATTTTTAAATTTTTTTTATTGTAAACAAATGGGATACATGTTGTTTCTCTGTTTGTACATGGCGTAAACGCATACCATTTGTGTAATCATAAATTTACATAGGGTAATGTTGTTTGATACATTCTGTTATTTTTTCCCTTCCCCCCCACCCCTCCCACCCCTCTTTTCCCTCTATACAGTCCTTCCTTCCTCCATTCTTGCCCCCCTCCCTAACCCTAACTCTAACCCTAACACTAACCCCTCCCACCCCCCATTATGTGTCATCATCCACTTATCAGCGATATCATTCGTCCTTTGGTTTTTTGAGACTGGCTTATCTCACTTAGCATGATATTCCCCAGTTGCATCCATTTGCCTGCAAATGCCATAATTTTATCATTCTTTATGGCTGAGTAATATTCCATTGTGTATATATACCACTGTTTCTTTATCCATTCATCAATTGAAGGACATCTAGGTTGGTTCCACAATCTGACTATTGTGAATTGAGCAGCAATGAACATTGATGTGGCTGCATCTCTGTAGTATGTTGATTTTAAGTCCTTTGGGTATAGGCCAAGGAGTGGGATAGCTGGGTCAAATGGTGGTTCCATTCCAAGTTTTCTAAGGAATCTCCACACTGCTTTCCAGAGTGGCTGCACTAATTTGCAGCCCCACCAGCAATGTATGAGTGTACCTTTCTCCCCACATCCTCGCCAACACCTGTTCTTGCTTGTATTCTTGATAATTGCCATTCTAATTCGGGTGAGGTGGAATCTAGGATGGTTTTGATTTGCATTTCTCTTATTACTAGAGATGTTGAACATTTTTCCATATGTTTGTTGATTGCTTGTAGATCTTTTTCTGTGAAGTGTCTGTTCATTTCCTTAGCCCATTTGTCGATTGGATTACTTGCATTCTTGGTGTAGAGTTTTTTGAGTTCTTTATAGATTCTGGAGATTAGTGCTCTATCTGAAGTATGATTGGCAAAGATTTTCTCCCACTCTGTAGGCTCTTTCTTCGCATTGCAGATAGTTTCCTTTGCTGAGAGAAAGCTTTTTAGTTTGAATCTATCCCAGTTATTGATTCTTGCTTTTATTTCTTGTGCTATGGGAGTCCTGTTGAGGAAATCTGGTCCTAAGCCGACATGTTGAAGCTCTGGACCTACATTTTCTTCTATAAGATGCAGGGTCTCTGGTCTGATTCCGCAGTCCTTAATCCATTTTGAGTTTAGTTTCATGCATGGTGAGAGATATGGGTTTAGTTTCATTGTGTTGCATATGGATTTCCAATTCTCCCAACAACATTTGTTGAATAGGCTATCTATTCTCCATTGCATATTTTTGGCCCCTTTGTCTAGTATGAGAAAATTGTATTTATTTGGGTTTGTGTCCATGTCCTCTATTCTGTACCATTGATCTACCTGTCTATTTTGGTACCAATACCATGCCGTTTTTGTTACTATTGCTTTGTAGTAGAGTTGAAGATCTGGTATTGCAAAACCCCCTGCTTCACTCTTTTTGCTAAGGATTGCTTTAGCTATTCTGGGTTTCTTATTCTTCCAGATGAATTTCATAATTTCTTGCTCTATTTCTATAAGGTATGTCATTGGGATTTTAATTGAATTGCATTGAATCTGTATAGCACTTTTGGTAGTATGGCCATTTTGACAATATTAATTCTTCCTATCCAAGAACATGGGAGATCTTTCCATCTTCTAAGGTTTTCTTTAGTGTTCTGTAGTTCTCATTGTAGAGGACTTTCACCTCTTTTGTGAAATTGATTCCCAAGTATTTTATTTTTTTTTGATGCTATTGTGAATGGGGTAGTTTTCCTAATTTCTCTTTCTGAAGATTCATCACTTATGTATAAAAATGCATTAGATTTATGTGCATTGATCTTATATCCCACTACTTTACTGAATTCACTTATGAGTTCTAAAAGCTTTCTGGTAGAATTTCCTGGTTCCTCTGAGTATATAATCATATCATCAGCAAATAGGGATAGTTTGAGTTCTTCTTTTCCTATTCGTATCCCTTTAATTTCTTTGGTCTGTCTAATTGCTCTGGCTAGAGTTTCAAGGACGATATTGAATAGAAGTGGTGAAAGAGGGCATCCCTGCCTTGTTCCAGTTTTTAGGGGGAATGCTCTCAGTTTTTCACCATTTAGAATGATATTAGACATGGGCTTAGCATAGATGGCCTTTACAATGTTAAGGAATGTTCCCACTATCATTATTATTTCTAGTGTTTTGAGCATGAAGGGGTGCTGTATTTTATCAAATGCTTTTTCTGCATCTATTGAAATAATCATGTCATTCTTGACTTTAAGTCTATTGATATGGTGAATGACATTTATTGATTTCTGGATGTTGAACCAACCTTCCATCCCTGGCTTGAAACCCACTTGATCATGGTGCACTATCTTTTTAATATGTTTTTGTATGCGATTTGCTAAAATTTTGTTGAGAATTTTTGCATCAATGTTCATTAAGGATATTGGTCTGAAATTTTCTTTCCTTGATGTGTCTCTGTCTGGTTTAGGAATCAGGGTAATATTGGCTTCATAGAACGAGTTTGGGAGGGTTCCCTCCTCTTCTATTTTCTGGAATACTTTGAGAGTATTGGAATGAGCTCTTCTTTAAAGGTTTTGTAGAACTCGGCTGAAAACCCATCTGGTCCTGGACTTTTCTTTGTTGGTAGGCTTTTGATGACTTCATCTATTTCATTACTTGAAATTGGTCTATTTAAATTGTGTATGTCCTCCTCGTTCAGTTTAGGCAATTCATATGTCTCTAGAAACCTGTTGATGTCTTCGAAATTTCTATTTTGTTGGAGTATAGGTTTTCAAAATAGCTTCTAATTATGTTTTGTATTTCAATCGTGTCTGTTGTGGTATTTCCTTGTTCATTCCGAATTTTAGTGATTTGGGTTTTCTCTCATCTTCTCTTTGTTAATGTGGCTAAAGGTTTATCAATTTTGTTTATTTTTTTGAAGAACCAACTATTTTGTCAATTTTTTGTATTATTTCTTTTGTTTCAATTTCATTGATTTCAGCTCTGAGTTTAACTATTTCCTGTCTTCTACTAGTTTTGGTGTTGGTCTGTTCTTTTTCTAGGGCTTTGAGCTGTAGTGTTAGGTCATTTATTTGTTGAGTTTTACTTCTTTAATTAAATGCGCTCCATGAAATCAATTTTCCTCTAAGTACTGCTTTCATAGTGTCCCAGAGATTTTGATATGTTTCTTTGTTCTCATTTACCTCTAAGAATTTTTTAATTTCCTTCCTAATATCTTTTGTTATCCATTCATCATATAATAGCATATTGTTTAATCTCCAGGTGTTGGAGTAGTTTCTGTTTTTTAACTCTTTCATTTATTTCTAACTTCAATCCATTATGATCTGATAGAATACAAGGTAGTGTCTCTGTCTTCTTGTATTTGCTAACATTAGCTTTGTGGCATAATATATGGTCTATTTTAGAGAAGGATCCATGTGCTGCTGAGAAGAAAGTGTATTCGCTCTTGGTTGGATGACGTATATTCTATAAATGTCTGTTAAGTCTAAATTATTGATTGTGTTATTGAGATCTATGGTTTCTTTGTTCAATTTTTGTTTGGAAGATCTGTCCAGTGGTGAGAGAGGTGTGTTAAAATCACCTAGTATTATTGTGTTACGGTCTATTTGGTTTCTAAAATTGAGAAGGATTTGTTTGACATACATGGATGAACCACTGTTTGGGGCGTAGATGTTTATGAGTGTTATGTCTTGCTGATTTATGCTTACCTTAAGCAGTATGAAATGTCCTTCTTTATCCCTTCTGACTAACTTTGGCTTGAAGTCCACATGATCTGAAATGAGAATGGATACTCCAGCTTTTTTGCTGAGTCCATGTGCATGGTATGTTTTTCCCCATCCCTTCACCTTTAGTCTATGGGTATGTCTTACTATGAGGTGAGTCTCTTGCAGGCAACATATTGTTGGATCTTTCCTTTTAATCCAATCTGCCAGTCTATGTCTTTTGATTGATGAATTCAGGCCATTAACATTCAGGGTTATTATTGAGATATGATTTGTATTCCTGGTCATTTGGTTCATTTTTTAAAATTTTATTTATTTATTTATTTTTTTTGGCATGACTTGGTTCCTCCTTTATTTGACATTTCCTTTAGGATAATTCCTCCCTTTGCTGATTTGCTTCTTTGTTTTCCATCTCTTCCTCATGGAATATTTTGCTGAGAATATTCTGTAATGCTGACTTTCTTTTTGTAAATTCTTTTAGCTTTTGTTTATTATGGAAGGATTTTATTTCATTGTCAAATTTGAAGGTAAGTTTTGCTGGGTATAAGATTCTTGGTTGGCATCCATTTTCTTTCAGGTCTTGAAAAATGTTGTTCCAGGCCCTTCTAGCTTTTAGGGTCTAGAGTGAAAAAATCTGCTGATATCCATATTGGTTTCCCCCTGAATGTAATTTGGTTCTTTTCTCTCACAGCCTTTATAATTCTGTCTTTATTTTGTATGTTAGGGATTTTCATTATAATGCGCCTTGGTGTGGGTCTGTTGTAATTTTGTGTATTTGGAGTCCTATAAGCCTCTTGGACTTGATTTTCCATTTCATTCTTCAGATTTGGGAAATTTTCTGATATTATTTCATCGAATAGATTGTTCATTCCTTTGGTTTGTTTCTCTAAGCCTTCCTTAATCCCAATAATTCTCAAATTTGGCCTTTTCATGATATCCCATAGTTCTTGGAGATTCTGTTCGTGATTTCTTACCATCTTCTCTGTTTGTTCAACTTTGTTTTCGAGGTTAAATATTTTGTCTTCAATATCTGAAGTTCTGTCTTCCAGGTGTTCTATCCTATTGGTTATGCTTTCTATGGAGTTCTTAATTTGGTTTATTGTTTCCTTCATTTCAAGGATTTCTGTTTGTTTTTTTTTTCAATATCTCTAACTCTTTATTGAAATGGTCTTTTGCTTCCTGTATTTGCTCTTTTAACTGTCGATTGGTGTGATCATTCAATGCCTGCATTTGCTCTTTCATCTCATCATTCAATGCCTGCATTTGCTCTTTCATCTCATCGTTTGCTTCCCTGATCATTTTAATTATGTACATTCTGAACTCCCTTTCTGTCATTTCTTCTGCCATGCTGTCGTTGGATTTTATTGATGTAACATCTAGATTTGTTTGGGGCATTTTCTTCCCTTGTTTTCTCATATTGTTCAGGAATCAGTGGGTCATTACGATATTGCAGATTTCCTCTATTGACTTATAATGTCCCTGAAGATTGCTAGTATATCCCCTCTTATCCTTCAGTAGCCTTCAGTCTTGGAGGAAGTTAATAATGTGGTGCTCCACAAGGAAGTTGCCTCTCTAGGGGTGGTGACCTTCAGGTGGGGTATATTCCCTGATAGTGGGCAGAGGTGCTTCCACTTGTTGACCAATGGTCATCCAACAGGGAACTAGGCTGCAGGCTGAGGTAAGGCCTGTTTGTTCCTGTGTCTCTGGTTTTACCGTCCTTGTGGGAAAACCTCACCCGGCTGGGAAGACTCACCCGGTGGGGAGGTCTCGCTGGTCAGTTCCCCTCCTAGAGGTTCCCCTCAATCTACAACTACTGCCTGGGCTGGGCTGCCTTCCTCTGCAACATTCCCAGGGGCCCGGACCTACCTCCTGGGCCTGGGAGCCTCACCCTTCGCAGAGAGTCTCCTTAGGCTGCCTCTCCGCAGAGAATCTGCCCACAGTCCTGGAACCTTCCCTCCGCCCTAAGCATGTCTCTGTGGGGCTCTTCCACCAAGTAGCCGCCTAGGTCCTGGGACCCTGCTCTGCACCTAATCGCCTGGCTATGCGGCCCCTCCTCTGAGCCGCTACCTGGAGCCCGTACAGTCACTCCTAGTCCCAGCGACCCGCCACACACCTCTTCCTCTGGACAGCTGCCTAGTGTTCTGACGCAGTCACTAGGAATCCAAGCAACTCACTTCGCGTCTCCTCCTCCTGCCAACCGCCCGTAGCCCTAGGCAGTCACTCTGAGTCCAAGTGACCCGCCCTTTCCTCCTCCTCCTCCAGGTAGCCCCCCGGGTGTTCAGGAGTGGTTGTTCCGAGACCAAGCGACCCACCACGCTCCTTCTCCAGGCAGGCCCCGGTGTTCAGGAGCGGTCGCTTTGAGTCCAAACAACTCACCACTCGCCTCCTCCTCTGAGCAGCCACCCGGAGCTCTGATGCAGTCACTCCTAGACCAAGTGACCCACCGCTCTCCTCTTCCTCTGGGCAGCCCCCCGGTGTTCAGAAGCGGTTGCTCTGAGTCCAAACAGCTCGCCACGTAGCTCCTCCTCTGGCAACCGCCTGTGGCTCTGATGCAGTCACTCCTAGACCAAGCGACCTGCCGCGCTTCTCCTCTTCCTCCGGGCAGCCCCCCGGTGTCCAGAAGCGCTTGCTCTGAGTCCAAACAGCTCACCACGCAGCTCCTCCTCAGGCAGCCGCCCGGAGCCCCAGTGGTTGCTCCGAGTCCAAGCGCTGTGCTGAGCTGCCTCCTCTACGATGATCCCAGTTGTCCGTGTTTACCGCTCCAGCGGAGGGAGGGGCGTCTCGCCGAGCAACTCTACTTCACAAAGTTCCCTGCGTTCTGGGGCTACCGCCCCATTCGGGACGCCTCCCCAACGGGAGAGACTCACCCGGCGGCTTTGAGTTGGTCCCAAGTCTCTCACTATCTCCTCTTTTGAATCCTGAGTCCTGGAGCAACATGAAATGCAGCCGCCCTCTAGTCTGCCATCTTGAAATGCCTGGAACTGTAATTTCATATTTGCTGAATATTTTTCACTATTTTTGTAGATTATTTTTGTAGGCTTTTGAAATTCTGCTGCACACTTAACCTCCCATGGGTAAATTCATTGTTTTCCCCTATTATATATTCATCCTTCCTAGGTATGAATGGATTAGATTATTTTATTTGATGATGTTCTCACTTCAGTACTAGGTCTCATATTAGCAATTAAAGGCTTTTGTCCCTTTGGGATGCCAAAGTTCCAGTTTCTGAGCCAGTGGGTGACAGTATATGAGCCCTAGTTATATAATTATCTCTACTTCCCACCTGAGTGGCACCTCAGTTTGCAGTCTTAGTGTCTTGTGCTGGTCATAACATTTTAAAAGTTATTTTGCGTAAAAGCCCCTATCATTTCATGGTTTGCTGCAATGATCTAGCTTTCCTGCCCTGCCATATTTTAAAAGAATTTTGGTCCTTTTTGATTGTACATGACAGTAGAGTCTATTTTTATATATTTATATAAGCATGGAGTATATCCTATTCTAATTAGGATCCCAGTCTTGTGGATGTACACAATGTTGAGATTCACTGTGGTGTATTCATATATATGTACATAGGAAAGTTATGTATGATTCATTTCACTGTCTTTCCTATTCCTATCCCCCCTCCTTTATCTCCATTCCCCTTTGTCTAATCTATGGAACTTCTATTCTTCCCCTCCCCACACCTTTATTGTTCTTTAGCTTTCACATATCAGTGAAAACATTCAACCTTTGACTTTTTGAGACTGGCTTATTTCACTTAGCATGATAGTCTCCAATTCCATGAATTTATTTAATACTATTGATTTATACTACCCCACAGTAGTTCAACTCCTGGATATCTCTTCCTATTACCCAGTGGGTGCATGAATTTAATACCCCCCAAAACAGCTAAATTTATTTCAGTTCCATGAAAGTGTTCCTTTTGTTTCTGCTTTTCTTTTACAATTATGATTGTGATTTAAGTTTTTAATGCATGATTTAGCTATTATTTGTATATTCTATGTTTGGAACTGAGGGAGATTTCTTCTATGTGAACTCAAATTCCTAGCTGGACATGGTGGTCTTTTGGGATTTCTAGATGAATGATAAATTCTTCAAATAATGACTATTCATCATTTGGTGTCTTATTTATTTGTTTAATATATTTTTTATTTGTTCTAATTAGTATACATGACAGTAGAATGCATTTTGACACATCATACATGAATGGAGTGTAACTTGTCATTTGTCTGGTTTTTCATGATATAGAATTACACAGGTCATGTAAGTATATATGCACTTAGGGAAATAATGTCTAATTCATTCTACTATCATTCCTACTGCCATGCCCCCTTCCCTCCCTTCACTCCCCTCTCTAGTTCAAAATACCTCTATTCCCCATCCCCTCTATTCCCCATCCCAATTGTGAATTAGCATCTACATATCACAGAAAACATTTGGTCTTTGATTCTTTGGGATTGGCTTATTTTGGTTAGTAAATGTTCACCAGTTCCATCCATTTACCAGCAAATGCCATAATTTCATTCTTCTTTAAGGCTGAGTAATATTCCATTGTGTATATATACTATGTTTTCTTTATGCATTCATGTGCTGAAGGACACCTAGGTTGGTTCCATAGTTTAGTTGTTGTGAATTAAACTGCTATAAACACTGATGTGGCTGTATCATTGTAGTATGATTTTAAGTCCATTGTGTATAAACCGAGGAGTGGGATAGCTGGGTCAAATGGTGGTTCCATGCCAAGTTTTCTTAGGAATCTACATACTACTTTCCAAAGTGGTCACAACAATCTACACTCCTACTAGTGATGTATGAGTGTACCTTTTCCCCCACATCCTCACCAACACTTATTATTGCTTGTATTCTTGATAATTGCCATTCTGACTGGAGTGAAATGAAATCTTAAAGCAGTTTTAATTTGTATTTATCTAATTGCTAGAGATGTTGAACATTTATTCATATATTTGTTGATCAATTGTATTTCTTCTTCTGTGAAGTGTGTGTTCAGTTCCTTTGCCCATTTATTGACTGGATTCTTTCTTTCTTTGTTTTTTTTTGTTTTTCCTTAAGTTTTCTGAGTTCTTTGTATATCCTGGAGATTATTGCTTTATCTGAGATGCATGTGGCAAATATTTTTCTCATATTTTGTAGGCTCTCTTCACATTATTGGTTGTTTCCTTTGCTGTGAAGGGAGCTTTTGAGTTTGAGTCCATCCCATTTATTGATTCTTGATTTTACTTCTTGTGCTTTAGGAGTCTTGTTAAGGATGTCAGGTCCTAAGCCCACATGATGAAGATTTGGGCCTAATTATTCTTCTACTACATGCAGGGTCTCTGTTTTAGTTCCTACGTTTTCGATCCACTTTGAGTTGATTTTTGTGCACAGTGAGAGATAGAGGTTTAATTTCATTTTGGTATATGAATTTCCAGTTTTCCCAGTACTGTTTGTTGAAGAGGCTATCTTTTCTCCAATGTATGTTTATGCCACTTCAGTCTAGTATGAGATAACTGTATTTCTGTTGGTTTGGCTCTGTGTCTTCTATTTTGTACCATTGCTCTTCACATCTGCTTTGGTGCCAATGCAATGCTGTTTTTGTTACTATGGCTCTGTAGTATGGTTTAAGGTTTGGTATTGTGATGCCTCCTGCTTCACTCTTTTTACTAATGATTGCCTTGGCTATTCTGGTCCCTTATTTTTCCAAATGAATTTCATGACTTCCTTTTCTATTTCTATGAAAGAATGTCTGTCATTGGGATTTTAATAGCAATTGCTTTAAATCTGTATAATGCTTTCAGTAGTATGGTTTTCTACACTGTTAATTCTGCCTATCCAAGTGAATGGGAGATCTCCATCTTCTAATTCTTCAATTTCTTTCTGTAGTTTTCATTGTTGAGGTCTTTCACTTATTTTGTTAGATTTATTCCCAAATATTTTATTTTTTTCAGGCCATTGTGAATGGGGTAGTTTTCCTAATTTCTTTTTCAGTGACTTCATCATGGATGTATAGTAATGCATTTGATTTATGGGTGTTGATTTTATATCCTTCTACTTTGCTGAATTCATTTATTAGTTCTAGAAATTTCCTGGTGGAATTTTTTGGATCATCTAAATATAGAATCATGTTGTTGGCAAATAATGGTTGGCAAATAATGGCAGTTTGAGTGCTTCTTTTCCTATTTGTATCTCTTTAATTTCTTTGGTCTTCCTAATTGCTCTGGCTAGAATTTCAAGGACGATGTTGAATAGAAGTGGTGAAAGAGGGCATCCCTGCCTTGTTCCAGTTTTTAGGTGGAATGCTTTCAGTTTCTCTCCATTTAGAATGATATTGGCCATGGGCTTAGCGTAGAGTGCCTTTACAATGTTGAGGTATGTTCCTACTATCCCTATTTTTTCTAGTGTTTTGAGCATGAAGGGGTGCTGTATTTTCTCAAATGCTTTCTCTGCATCTATTGAGATAATCATATGATACTTGACTTACGTTTATTGATGTGATGAATTATAGTTGTTAAAATTATTTATTTTTAAATTTTTTACAGGCTGCATTTTGATTCATTGTACACAAATGGGGTACATAATTTCATTTCTATGGTTGTGCATGATGTAGAATCAAACTTGCATCCTTGGGATGAACCCCACTTGATATTGGTGCCCTATCTTTTTAACATGTTAACATGTTTTTGTATGCAATTTACCAGAATTTTATTGAGAATTTTTTTTATCTATGTTCCTCAGGGATATTGGTCTGACATTTTCTTTCCTTGATGTGTCTTTATTTGGTTTTGGAATCAGAGTGATATTAGTTTCATAGAATGATTTTGGAACGGTCCCCTCATTTCCTATTTCATGGTATAATTTGAAAAGTATTGGTGTTAATTCTTCTTTGAAGGGCTTTAAGAACTCAGCTGAGAATCTGGTCCTGGGCTTTTGTTAGTTGGTAGGCTTTTGATGGCATCTTTTAGTTCATTGCTTGAGCTTGATCTGTTCAAATTGTGTATGTTATTCTGGTTCAAATTGGGTAGGTCATATGTCTCTAGAAATTTCTCAATGTTTTCAGTATTTTTTATTTTATTGGAGTGTAGATTTTCAAAATAGTTTCTAATTATATTCTGTATTTCAGTGGTGTCCATTGTGACATTTCCTTTTTCATCACATTTTAATAATTTGGGTTTTGTCTTTTTCTCTTCATTAGCATTGCTAAGGGTTTATCAATTTTATTTATTTTTTCAAAGAATCAACTTTTTGTTTTGTCAATTTTTTGAATTGTTTCTTTTCTTTCAATTTCATTGATTTCAGTTCTGATTTTAATTATTTACTGTGTTCTTTAATTATTTACTTCTTTTGGTGTTGATTTGTTCTTTTTCTAGGGGTTTGAGATGTAATGTGAGGTCTTTTATTCAATGACTTTCTATTCTTTTAATGAATGAGCCCGGTGCAATGAACTTTCTTCTTAGCACTGCCTTCATAGTGTCCCAGAGGTTTTGATATTTTATATCACTATTCTCATTTACCTCTAAGTATTTTTATTTCATCCCTGACTTCTTCTGTTATCCATTTATCATTCAATACTGTATTATTCGTCTCCAGGTATTAGAGTAGCTTCTATTTTTTTATCCCATTGTTGATTTGTAACTTCATTCCATTATGATCTGATAGGATGCAGGTTATTATCTCTTTTTTGTAATTGCTAAGAGTTGTTTTATAGCATAAGATATGGTCTATTTTAGAGAAGGATTCATGTGTTGCTGAGAAAAAAATTTATTTGCTCATTGATGGATGAAATATTCTATAAATAGGTGTTAAGTTTAAATTATTGATTATATTATTTAGTTCCATAGTTTCTTTGTTTAATTTTTGTTTGGAAGATCTAAGAAGTATGTTCAAGTCACCCAGTATTATTCTGTTGTGGCCTATTTTGTTCTTGAAATTGAGAAGGGTTTTTTTAATTTTAATTTTTTTTTCATGGAATATTTTGTTGAGAATGTTCTGAAGTGCAGGCTTTCTGTTTGCAAATTCTTTTATTTTTTGTTTATCATGGAAGATTTTTAATTCATCTTCAAATCTGAAGCTTAATTTTGCTGGATGTAGGATTCTTGGTTGGCATCCATTTTCTTTCAGAGTTTGGTATATTATTCCAGGACTTCCTAGGTTTGAGGGTCTGGGTTAAGAAATCAGCTGAGATCCATATTGGTTTCCCCCTGTACGTAATCTGATATTATTCTTTAGCAGCCTTTAAAATTCTATCCTTATTCTGTATACTAGGCATTTTCATTATGATGTTCCTTGGTGTGGTTTGTTGTAATTTTGTACATTTGGGGTTCTCTAAGACTCTTGTATTTGATTTTACATTTCATCCTTTAGCTTTGGGACATTTTCTCATATTATTTCATTGAAAAGATTCTGCATTCATTTGGTTTGTATCTCTGAACCTTCATCTATCTGATAAATCTTCAATTTGGTTTTTTCATGTTATCCTATACTTCTTGGAAGTTTTCTTCATGGTTTCTTGCCATCTTCTCTTTATGGTCAGCTCTATTTTCAAGATTATATATTTTGTCTTCATTGCTTTCTTGTGAATCTTTAATTTAGTTTCTTGTTTACTTAATTTCAAGTATTTGTTTTTTTTCAGAATGTCTATCTCTTTATTGAAGTTATCTTTTGCTACCTGTATTTGCTCTCTTACATCTTCTTTTACTTTGCAGATCAGTTTAACTATGTACATTCTAAACTCCTTTGACATTTCTTCTACTCTGGTGTCAATGGATTCTGTTTATTAGAGTATCTCAGTTTGCTTGGATCAATTTGTCCCCTTGCTTTTTCATGTTGCTTGTGTGTCTACCCATCTAACAGTGTAGATATGAGGCAGTAGAATTTCTATCCTGTGCACTTATAGTGTCCCTGAGTGTTTCCAGTACCTCGTTGTTTAAGGGGAGACAATTAATAACAACAACCAATGCAAACAATATGCAGCATTAAACCAAAGAGTTACTACTATGATGTCTACAGTGTTAATGATCACAATAAACAGAAAGATGACTAGTTATTGCCTTCAATGAAAACAGCAAGTTCGCAAAATGGTTTACATTTTCAAATGGTTGACAGGGACAGAACAGAAGTGGTATAGGATGTAATGATTATGGGGAAGGAAGAGAGAAGTAAAAGATTAAAGGAAGAGTGAAAGAATAATAGCAATTGTTCATTAGAAGAAAAGAGAATCAAGGGAAATAGATAAGTAGGAGAAAAAACATAAAGCAAAAATTTAAATTAAAAAATTTAAAATAACAAAATACAAAACAAAATTAAAATATACTAATCAAACTTCCTAGTTCACAACAAACTAATCCATGTAAAATAACTGGCTTCAAAAATGCTAGAGATAAGAATTTAAAAAAATAGGAAACTGTATAAATGTCCATGTACCATTAAGGTCTCAATAAAGCAGTGAAAAAGAATGAAAAACAAAAGAAAAGTCTTTATGAAAAGTTTAAGAATTCTTTCTGTTGGAGTTCAAAGTATTCTCAATTTCTCTTCTCAGCAGTTTTATGTGGGATATTCTGGAGTGTGATGCTCCAGCCTCTGGATTGCTGGAATTCCTGGAGGCAGGGCCGAGGCTTAGGCAGCTCCAGGATCTTCTCCAAATGCCCATCGGTCTGGAGATGTTAAATCAGCGCTCCTCCAGTGCCCAGTACTTGGTGGTCCACACTGGAAGACTGTGCCCGAGGGATCTCCCCTGGGTTCCACTCCTCTGGGGCAGGGGTGGGGGGAGCCAATTCTCAGTCCCCCAGGTCACCTTCTGACTCTTCCTTTCCTGGTCTCGATTCAGCCTGCAAACAATTTCTCCTGCCCGCCCTTCCGAGTTCCTGGCCAGATGCGTCTCTCCCATCCAGTCCTGCAAGCAGTCAGATTGCAGGTGGTGGGGAGAGCCGGTGCGTTTTCAGGACCGGTTGTCCCCTGGGTAAACCTCTCCCCATGTTTGCTTTTCTCCTGGTCACTTAAGCACACTCTCTGTCGGGCAGCGTGTGTTTACTGAGCCTCTATTTGGGCCAAACTCGCGTTTGCCAGGAGTTGGTCCCATCAGCTGCTGGCCCACACAGTGGCTGCAAGATGGTTCCCTCCTTGGTGCTCCTCCCACGGCCTGGAGAGAAGGAGGCTTCTTTCCCCACACACAGATATTATACAGGTAGTCTTTCAGGTTTGCAGGGCAATGTCCTTGATCTCTAACACTTTGTACCCAGACATGCCTTGGGCCTCCCAAAGATGCAGGTTCCTTTCATTCCCTTGTCCCTCCACTATGCTCACAGAGGGACATGCTGGCTGGAGCTTCTGCCCGGCTGTGGCAGTAGCTATTCTGCTGGGGAATGTTTTCCCAATCTTATTATATCAACCTCCTGTGTTCTAGTCTGCTCTGAATGTCCAGTTTCATATTCCATTAAAGTCCCCCCCACTTTCTTTTCCATCACCCGCCTTGTGGAGTAGCTGCATGTCTGCTTTCTTGGTGTCATACCATAGAGCAGCCAGGAATGCAAGGTTCTTCTCTATTCTGCCAACTTGGATCTCTCCTGGGTGTATTATTTATGAAAAATTATCCTTGATTATTTTTTAATGCTTGATTAGTAATCATAGATTGCAGTATTCATATATTTAGGTAAAACATTGTATGTTGTGAAACAATAGAAATAACTCACTCAGGCTGGGTTTGGCAGGTACATGTTTTTGACTGTGAGAGCAGGAACATTGAACTTGCCTAAAACTTGAACCCAAAATAGATATAAAAGAAATATTTGTGGGTCAGGTGGGTGACAATAGTTACTCAGCAGGAAAGTCTTATTGTAACAGATAGGAGGAGGAGAAGTCATGAGTGTGGGAGAAGTTGTAGTTACTAGTATGATGTGTAAAGATCTTTAAACAGAAGTAGAGGAAATGGATGGGGAGGCAACTAATCTTGAAGTTGAAGACACCTATTTGATTTGTTTGGAAGGAGTTAATGGGGCTAATGGAGGATTTGTCATAGTCTCAGGTAATCTCTGAGGTAGGAAGTTGTGGTGCCATTGCATTGGAAGAAGTGAGAGGAGGCTGGTGTGGCACTGACAGGGAGTATTCTCAGTTGAGGCTGAAGAGGTAAGATTTTTGCTAATTTTTTAAAGTGCTATTTGTTTTTATTTCTTTAAAGAATTTAAGTTACAATTATTAACACATTAATTGTACTGATTAATGGGTTTCACTGACATTTTCCATACATGCATATTTCATGTTTTTATTGTATTTGCCTTCCTTACTACTGTCTCTTGCCTTCCTTTCTTCCTCCATTTGCCCTGTCTCCTTGTGTTATCGTCTGTCTTATATTTTCTAGTTATATTATCTTTTTATAAATTATACCCAAATGCTTTTTACGAAGGTGGTATCACCCTGATACCCAAACCAGACAAAGACACATCAAGGAAAGAAAACTATGAACCAATATCTCTGATGAACATAGTTCTACATATGAAAGAAAAAACGTGATAGATCTTTCCATGTCTGTCCAATTTCACTTAATGTGGTATTCTCAGTTCAATCCATTTTCCTGCAAATGGCATGATTTCATTCTTTTTTATAACTGAGTAAAGCTGCATATAATATTTTCTATATCCATTCACTTGTTGACAGGCACCTAGGCTGATTCTATAACTTGGCTATTGTGAATTGTGTGGGTATAAACATGGGTATGCAATAATCTGTTTTGTATGCTGACTTCATTTCCTTTAGGTATATACCTAGGAGTGGTATGCATAGATCATATGACAGATCTGGTTTTAGTTTTCTATAAAGGACTTTGTAAGTCAATTTCAAGGACTTAGTCTTTCCCCCAAAAGCAGTAGGGATCCTTTTAATAGTTTGAAGGAAGGAAGGAAGGAAATCTGATTTGCATTTTAATGGCCCCTTCTGGTTGCTGCAGAAGGGCAGCTAGAGTAAATGTGAAAAGACAAGTAATGTTGCTTTGACTAAGGTGGTATCTGGAGAGAGAGAAGATGGGTTTGAAAGATATATCAGAGGTAGATTTATAGGAATAGTGAATAGAATAATTAGCAAACACTAAGAAGCCTGGTATGATTGAATTTGTACTTTTGCTAACTCTATTTCCTACCAACTTTTCTGATCTGTCTCATTCACCCATAAAGACTGAATTATTGTTCTTTCCTCTCTTTTAATGTGATTCTTCCTTCTCACATCCTCAACCTTCTGCTTTCTTCCACTGACACAAGGACTTAACGGTGGTTTTGTGCCAGGAACCCATAATCCTCTTGATTTTCTTTCTTTGCCTTCCACATTGGTGAGCCATTAAGACCATTCTTTATTTTCACTGGTTGATTTTTTTTATTTTTTACCAATTTCTTGTTTGATTTCAATAGTCTTTCTTGGTTTCCAGCTGGGGCTGCCTTGAGACAGAAATTCTCATACTCTTGGGGAGTGGGTGTATGCTTGCCAAATGTTTGCAAAATGTGTCTCATTGTATAAGTGCCATTCCAGCTGTATTAACATCCAGGCAGAAAGAAGTAAACACTCAATTTCAGAATTCACTTTCATCTTTACTTGTGGAGTGATTTCTTCCTGATTTCTCACTATCTGTTTAGAAATCTAAAAATGTTGCATTCTCCAGAATTATTTGGGGATCCTGGGCAGTATCTATACTACAATAATACTTCTAGTTATATATGCTCAGTGAGGGCTAGAGGTTAAAATGGGTGTATATATATGTAACCTTCCTCTATTTCTGTGTCTTGTTGCAGATTCCCCATTTTTACATATAGGCAGTTTGCCTGAAGTATGTATGTTGCATGTTCCTGTTTATAGCTCCACTACCCTGGGGACAAACTACAAATCTGCAGTTACTCTTTAGTCTACAGCTTCATCTGTCTGCCTGCAGCTCCAGGGACTACTATTGAGAGTAGCTCTTTGGATGGGAGGTGGGGCACTGCCACCATCCCATAGCAGACACAGCTCTGAATCATTGTCTGCAGGGTGCATGTTTGGATGCTGGGTACTGAATTGGAAGGGACTATGAGTCAGTGCACTCTTAAGATGAGACCAGTTGTAAATCTGGCCAGCAGCCTGAGGCGATTGTGCAAACAAGACAGGTTGTCTCTCCTTCCTTGCTGATTGATTTAATTCTTGAATTATTGTCTCTAATTGGTGGGTCTGCGAGTCTCTGTAAACGGTTTCCTTGCTTTGCCAAGTACCTCCCAGGGACAAAGAATAATTTTAGCTATTACCTATATTTTTGTATAAAGTATGTAGGGTCACATAAGTAATACATATGGATGGATGACAGCTTTTCAGATGTTTTTATGTGCTGCAGATCCAGCCAGGATTTGCCTCTGGATCTTGTGGCAAGAATTGACAAATTTGATGTTCAGATTTGATGTACAAATTTGATTGGAGCTTCTGTGTGATTGATTTATATAGAACTTCTCAGACATATTCAAGTTCTATTTAATAACCCCTTGGTAGAAGGCAAGAAGTTTTTATTTTTCCTCTCAACAGATATTTATTAGGTGAAATGTATCTGTGCTAGATTTTGAGTAAATAATGTTAAATCAAAAAGAATTAGGTAATGGGGGCTAACAATAATGATTCTATGTAAGAAAAGAGTGATAATTACAAGATATATTGGAGAGAATTCATCAAGAAATAATATAATACCTCAGCAACTTAGTAAACCTCTAAGCAACTTAGCGAGACCCTGCCTTAAAATAAAATAAATTTTATAAGGGCTGGGGATGTGGCTCAGTGGTTAAGCATCCCTTGGTTCAATCCCTGTTACCAAAAAGAAGTAATATAACATTACATGCCTTGCAGGATTGTTGGGAGAATTAAATGACTAAATGACTTAATAAATGTAAGGTGCTTAGTACCATACCCAACAGATCACATTTCATAAATTTTCAGAAGCACTTTTCATATATTTTAACATTTCAAAAATCAGAGCAAGCCTTAACTGTTCATGACATCCATAATTTATTGGGCAGCATGTTTGGTTTTTTAGTGGTATAGAAAATATTGGAGTATCTTAAAATCGATGGTAACATAGATTAGATGAAGAATAATCATAAGTGCCATAGAAGTGTTTGCTGTTGTCATTATTATTTTATTGCTATTGGTGTGTCAAATCTAGTGGGAAAAAAACTCAGACACATAGAAATAACTAAGGCACAATTGCTCATGATAAGGGATGTGACAGAAATAATGCAGGAGTAATAAGAAAGTACAGAGAAAGGGAGTGACAGAGAAAGGGGAAGTATACCTATCTTTTTGGAGAAATTGATTTTCATTAGAGAAGAGAGAGAATTTCATAAGCATATACCTGAGTCCATCAAGAAGTGAGTATGAAGAGCTCACTATGGGGGACTTGATTTCCCTTGGGTATTAGTCAATTCACCTGTACTCATGCATGCATAGCAAGCTAAGCAGTACGATTCGTAAGAGTGCTTCTTATAACAACTGAATATCTTTTAATCCAGAGAAATTAACCCTTTTGATCATTTATGCAGCTCCCTTTATGCACTAAGCATGATTCTAGTTTGTTTTTACAAGAATTTAATCCTAGCAGTGTATTGAGGTATATGATGGTATCCTCTTTTTGCATAGGAAGAAATCTAACCTGTGAAAGTCCAAGGTCAGATGCTTGCTTCTATTCTGATTAGGCATTTGTACCTAGGTCTGTGTGACTTCAAAATGTTTTTCTTATACTATGCTGTTTATTAAAATTTCAGTTTATAAGTAAAGGAGGCAGAAAATGACCTGTTTTTGGATGACCCTAAATAATACCAGCTTTTCATTTACTCACACAATATTCATCTTTAGCTTATGAACCAAACATAGTAGAGAGCAGGAGATACAGGAGTAAGCAGAAAAGAAGAAAGGATCTTGCTCTTGTGGAATTTGTAGTTTAGTTAGGGAAGACAGACATTGGTTGTTTTATTAGAGCATTATACTCATACATAGTACTTTGGTTCTTTTTGGCAAAATCATGCACGCAAGGAATTTGATTTCAATCCTCCCTCCCTCCCCCCTTCCTCAACTGATCTTCCTTTCACTCTTTGATTTATTTTCAATTGGTTCTTTCTACATATACATGAAGGTCGAATTCCCTTTGGTACATTTATTTATGCATATAACATGATTATAGATATTATAATTTTTAATCCATAAATAAATAATTGGAAATTGTGAGACATAATAGGGAAAAAAAACACAAGTTTCTGCAGTTGGGGAAATCACAGGAGACCTAGAAAGGGCAGAGCCTCTTAAAGAAGAAATTATTTAAACTGAACCTAAATGATGAAAAAGAACCTGTCATGCGAAGTGAAGCGAAAGATGGATTTCTAGGCCTGCACATGGGCTCTGAGGTAGGAACAAGCATATTTTGTTTAAACCCATCAAGGTATGGTCCTAGAGTAGGATTGGAGAAGTAAAGATGGGATAAATCTCCAATTGGGGAGTACGGAGGCCAGGAAAGCAATTTAAAGGGTATTGTTGTATGCTGGAAAATCTGGAAGTCATGACTTCAACTAAGCAATCTCGTGTAGCATCACAACATAAAAAGTCAAGTTCCTTCAGATATGAAGTGCTATGGAGGATTCACAATTACTTATGTGATACTCTTGCCAAAACCCCCAGAATCTCGGTCTAATAAGTAAAAAAAAAAAAAGAGAGAGAGAGAGAGACAAATTTAGATTAAGGGGCTTCTGCAAAATAACTGATCTTTTTAACACTTTCAATGTAATCGAAGACAGAAAGGTTGAGGAACTGTCCCAGATTAAAGGATACTAAAGAGACATAACAAGTGAATATAATATGTGCTCTTAGATTGAATCCTGGACTGAGAAAAATTGCTATAAAGGATATAATAAAGACAATTGGTGATGTTTCAGTATAGACAGACTCCAAAATAGGTAATAGTGTTGTATCAATTCTACATTTCTTGATTTTGATAATTGCATGTAAGTGGGTTATATAAGAGTATGATAGTGATCTTTAAGAAATACACAATTAAGTATTTTGGGGTATAGAGGCACAATGTGGCAAATGTTAGCAGTTGATGAATATGAACAGAATATGTTCTATTCTTGGAATTTCAAAGTTTGAAATTACTTCCAAATGAAAAATAAAAACAACAAAAAATAAAAACAGGGGAGTGATGCTTTGTATGATACCTGTGTGGTCAAATCAAAAGCATATTAAAGTAGTCAAGATGAATGATAGAAACAGCTCATACCAGAACAGTTGTCAGTGCTGATGGAACTAGCTTTGAGGTGGAATGGGGGAAAGCACGTAGAATTTGCCTGATTCTGGGTAACATTTAGAAGCAGAATGGGCAGGACTTGCTAATGGTGCAAATGTGGTAGGTAATATAGAAGGAATGAAGGAATTGGCATTGCAAGAGGCAGTGATGCATAGGGTTCGAATACTTGATCATGAGCAAGTACCTGAACTTCTCCCTAATATTCAATTGCTAATACACAAAATGGGGATAATACCAGTTATCTCATGGAAGTGTGGCAAGATTAAAATTACACTGAACAAGCATCTAGATTACTAACTACTTTGTAGCACCAAACAGGAATCTAGGAATTCAGTGATGGAAAACTTAATGTTTTGCCACGAATGTAATGTTTGTTACAGATTTTTAACAATGTATTTTATCTGATTAAAGAAGTTTCTTTGTATTTCTAGTAGTTTCTATTAGAAATGAGTATTGCATAAAACATTTGATAAAATTCATAAATTGAAATTATATGGTTTTTCTCTTAAACCTCTAGATATTGTGAATTTCATTGCTTATTCAAATATTACAGAAAACTTGCATTCTTGGAATTAACCCAATTTGAGTGTGGTGTGTTGTTCTTTTTATATGTTGCTGGATTTGGTCAGCTAGCGCTTTTGTTTGCATTTTTGCATCAATTCATTAGAGAGCTTTGCCTATAAAATTGTCTTTCTTCTAATGTTTGTTCAAATTTTGGTATGAAGATTCTGCAGATTTAGACAATAACTTCATTTTGTGGAGAAGGTAATAGTGAAGTCATCTAGGCCTTAACTTTTTTGAAAAATGTTTTTAGTTGTAGGTTCAATGTCTTTAATATTATAGTTCTGTTCTAATTTTCTATTTTGACTTGAGTCAGTGTAACATGCATTTCTCTAGCAACTTGTACATTTTTATTTTGTGGTGTTGGGGATTGAACCCAGGACCTTGTGCTTAGTGAGACAAGCACCCTACCAACTGAGCTATATCCCAAGCCCACAATTTGTACATTTTAATTGCATTTTCAAGTTAATGGCATTAGTGTTTTCATAGTATTTCAGGATCTTTCTGTTATCTGCAGGATCTGCAGGATCATTACATTCTTCTTTTCATTCCATACCTTGATTATTTGTGTTTTCTCTCTTATTTCTTCATTGGCTACTATAGGAGTTTGTTAGTTTTTCTATTCTCCAAGAAACAACCTATGCTTTTGTTGATCCTCCTTATTGCATATTTGTTTTCTCCTTTATTAATTTTTGGTTTTATCTTTCTTAATTTTTTCTGCTTTCATTGGGTGTGATTTACTTTTCTTTTTCTAATGTGATGCATGATGCTTAGCTCATTGATTTTCATCTTTTCTTCTTTGCTAATATTTGCTTTTTAAGGCCACAAATGTCTTTTGTGTAAAGCTGACTTTACCTGTACTCAAGAGTTTAAACATGTAATGTTTCTAATATTTAAAATATGTCTAATTCCCAATGTAATTTTCCCCATAATTCAGGGCTATTCAGAAGTATATTTCTTAATATCCAAATGTTAGGGATTTTCTAATCTAAATGTCATTTGTTTATTTATTTTTTGCTCAATTGCTCTGCAGTCAGAGAGCATACCCTGTAGAATTTCAGTGCTTTGAAATTTGTGAATAATTGTTTTATAGCCTAGAAGAGAAGTCAGCAGATAATGGCCCATAGATCAAATTTATCTTATGAACCATATTTATATGTCTCATGGTCTAAAAATGTTTTACATGTTTGAAAGTTGTTTAAAAAGAAAAATACAGTGATATTGTGTGAGACCTGCAAAGCCTAAAATATTTAATTCCTGACCCTCTGCAGAAAAAAAAATTCCCAAATTTACTATCTTGCCCTTTACAGAAAAACTATGCTGACTCTTAGCCTGACATATGGTCAGGATATATAAATATTTCATACATTTATGAAATAAGGTCCAATTTGAAGTTGTTGAGAATAGTGTTCCATATAAGTCAGTTAAATAGAATTTTTCATTGTCATTCAGGTGCTGTATATATCCTAGCTGATTGTTTGTTTCCTTGTTCTGTTACCTAGAAGAATGTACTTAAATGTGGTTTGACTTTTTTCTTGATGTCATATCTTACCTCATAACATTTGAGGTGATGTTAGGTGTACACACATTTACAAATGTTTTATCTTCCTAATGAATGGGACCTTTTATCATTCTGAAGTATCTATTGTGAATAATAATTTCTCCCTTAATGTCTACTTTGTCTGATATTGATTTGGCCTCAGCAGCTTTCTTTGGATTAATTTTTGATTGACTTAACTTTTTTTGTGCTTATTACTGCATTATAATTATATATAACACCATGATTCATTTTGACATCTTCATAAATGTGTATAACATAATTTGTTCCACTTTAGACTCCACTACCACCCCTCTTCTTCCCCTCCTCTCTCTCCCAATCCCCTTCTTCTACTCTATTGGTCTTTCTTCTATTTATATATTGTTTTATTAAATTGGTACATTATAGTTATATATAAAAGTGAAATTAATTGTGATATAGTCATACATGCATATAGCATAATTTAGTCAACTTCATCTTTTTCATCCTTTTCAACCTTTCTGCATTCATATATATTAGATATGTGCCTTGTTTATAGCATACAGTCTTTGGAAATTCAATTTGATAATATTATCTTTAAATAGAGCATCTAATTTGTGTTTCATATATAATTATTCATATATTTGATTACAAGAAATCAGCTATTTTGGACTGCATTTAAAAAATGACTCAGAAAATGGTTATTGAGCTAGTACAGAGCCAATGTCAATGCACATTGAACAACATGGTACATTGTGGAATCTGGAAGGAGAACCATGTATCTTGAGAGTCAGGAACAGTAACAAACTTCACATGAATATAGGATTGAAAAGGTAGTTCAGCACCAGAACATGTAGTTAAAGTTTTGTCTATCTTAATATTTTAAAACAAACCTATTGAAATTAAGATGGTTTTAGGGAATAAAATTGAAAGATTGAGATAAGTATATATGGGAACTGTTAGAGTAGGAGATGTAAAAAACGAAGATGATGAAGAAAGAAATTGAAAAAGACCTTAGAAGATGGAAAGGCCTCCCATGTTCTTGGATAGGAAGAATTAATATTGTCAAAATAGACATACTACCAAAAGCACTATACAGATTCAATGGAATTTGCATCAAAATACTAATTACTTTCTTCACAGAACTAGAAAAAAATAATTCTACATTTCGTATGAAAGAATAACGGATCCGGAATAGCCGTGGTAATTTTGAGCAACAAGAACAAGGCTGGAGGTATCACAATATCAGCTCTCCTATTGTACTAGAGAGCTATAGTAACAAAAAAATCATGGTGTTGGCATAAAAATAGACATAAAGACTATTATTCTTTGGATATGAGGTGTTCCCCCAAAGCCCCTGTGTTAATGTTCATATGCAAAATGATTAGATTATGAGAACTGGAACCTCACCAGGGGATTCATCTATTTGATGGATTAATAATTTGAAAGACCTACTGTACTGGGTGGTAACTGTAAACAGGTGGGGGATGGGGGAGGAAGCATCAGAGGGCATGCCTTTGGGAGTTATATTTTGTCCCCCTTGCTCTTCCCTCACTCTACTTCCCAGTGACCATGAACTGAGTATCTTTTCTATACCATTGCACTTCTATCATGATGTTCTGCCTTATTATGGGTCCAGAGCAATGGAATTGGCCAAACATGAACTGAACCTCTGAAACCACGACCCAAAATAAACTTTTTCTTTTGCCACTTTAATTTTTAATTTTTTTCTTTTTTTATTGTAAACAAATGGGATACATGTTGTTTATCTGTTTGTACATGGCGTAAAAGCATACCATTTGTGTAATCATAAATTTATATAGGGTAATGTTGTTTGATTCATTGTTATTATTATTTTTTCCCTTCCCCCCACCCCTCCCACCTTCTTTTCCCTCTATACAGTCCTTCCTTCTTCCATTCTTGCCCCCCTCCCTAACCCTAACCCTAAACCTAACCCTAACCCTAAGGCTAACCCTTCCCACCCCCCATTATATGTCATCATCCACTTATCAGCAAGATCATTCGTCCTTTAGTTTTTTGAGACTGGCTTATCTCACTTAGCATGATATTCCCCAACTGCATCCATTTGCCTGCAAATGCCATAATTTTATCATTCTTTATGGCTGAGTAATATTCCATTGTATATATATGCCACAGTTTCTTTATCCATTCATCAATTAAAGGACCTCTAGGTTGGTTCCACAATCTGGCTATGGTGAATTGAGCAGCAATGAACATTGATGTGGCTGTATTTCTGTAGTATGCTGATTTTAAGTCCTTTGGGTATAGGCCAAGGAGTGGGATAGCTGGGTCAAATGGTGCTTCCATTCCAAGATTTCTGAGGAATCTCCATACTGCTTTCCAGAGTGGCTGCACTAATTTTCAACCCCACCAGCAATGTATGAGTGTACCTTTTCCCCCACATCCCGGCCAACACCTACTGTTGCTTGTGTTCTTGATAATTGCCATTCTAATTGGGGTGAGATGAAATCTTAGGGTAGTTTTAATTTGCATTTCTCTTATTACTAGAGATGTTGAACATTTTTTCATATATCTGTTGATTGCTTGTAAATCTTCTGTGAAGTGTCTGCTCATTTCCTTAGCCCCTTTGCTGATTGGACTATTTGTATTTTTGGTGTAGAGTTTTTTGAGTTCTTTATAGATTCTGGAAATTAGTGCTCTATCTGAAGTATGAGTGGCAAAGATATTCTCCCACTCTGTAGCCTCTCTCTTCACATTACTGATAGTTTCATTTGCTGAGAGAAAGCTATTTAGTTTGAATCTATCCCAGTTATTGATTCTTGTTTTTATTTCTTGTGCTATGGGAGTCCTGTTAAGGAAGTCTGATCCTAAGCCAACAAGTTGAAGATTTGGACCTACTTTTTCTTCTATAAGATGCAGGGTCTCTGATCTGGTTCCGAGGTCCTTGGTCCATTTTGAGTTGAGTTTTGTGCAGGGTGAGAGATAGGGATTTAATTTCATTCTGTTGCATATGGTTTTCCAGTTTTCCCAACACCATTTGTTGAAGAGGCTATCTTTTCTCCAACGCATATTTTTGGCCCCTTTGTCTAGTATGAGAAAATTGTATTTATTTGGGTTTGTGTCCATGTCCTCTATTCTGTACCATTGATCTACCTGTCTATTTTGGTACCAATACCATGCCATTTTTGTTACTATTGCTTTGTAGTAGAGTTGAAGATTTGGTATTGCGATATCCCCTGCTTCGCTCTTTCTACTGAGGATTGCTTTAGCTATTCTGGGTTTCTTATTCTTCCAGATGAATTTCATAATTTCTTGCTCTATTTCTGTAAGGTACGTCATTGGGATTTTAATTGGAATTGCATTGAATCTGTATAGCACTTTAGGTAGTATGACCATTTTGACAATATTAATTCTGCCTATCCAAGAACATGGGAGATCTTTCCATCTTCTAAGGTTTTCTTTAATTTCTTTCTTTAGTGTTCTGTAGTTCTCATTGTAGAGGTCTTTCACCTCTTTTGTGAGATTGATTCCCAAGTATTTTATTCTTTTTTGATGCTATTGTGAATGGAGTAGTTTTCCTAACTTCTCTTTCTGAAGATTCATCACTTATGTATAAAAATGCATTGGATTTATGAGCATTGATCTTGTAACCTGCTACTTTACCGAATTCACTTATGAGTTCTAAAAGTTTTCTGGTGGAATCTCCAGATTGCTCTAAATATATAATCATATCATCAGCAAATAGGGATAGTTTGAGTTCTTCTTTTCCAATTCGTATCCCTTTAATTTCCTTGGTTTGTCTAATTGCTCTGGCTAGAGTTTCAAGGACGATGTTGAATAGAAGTGGTGAAAGAGGGCATCCCTGCCTTGTTCCAGTTTTTAGGAGGAATGCTTTCAGTTTTTCACCATTTTAGAATGATATTGGCCATGGGCTTAGCATAGATGGCCTTTACAATGTTAAGGAATGTTCCACTACCCCAATTTTTTTTAGTGATTTGCGCATGAAGGGATGCTGTATTTTAATGAATTCTTTTTCTGCATCGATTGAAATAATCATGTGATTCTTAACTTTAAGTCTATTGATATGGTGAATGACATTTATTGATTTCTGGATGTTGAACCAACGTTGCATCCCTGGGATAAAACCCACTTGATCCTGGTGCACTATCTTTTTAATATATTTTTGTATGTGATTTGCTAAAATTTTATTGAGGATTTTTGCGTCGATGTTCATTAAGGATATTGGTCTGAAATTTTCTTTCCTCAATGTGTCTCTGTCTGGTTTAGGTATCAGGGTGATATTAACTTCATAGAATGAGTTTGGGAGGGTTCCCTCCTCTTCTATTTTCTGGAATACTTTGAGAAGTATTGGAATGAGCTCTTCTTTAAAGGTTTTGTAGAACTCGGCTGAGAACCCATCTGGTCCTGGACTTTTCTTTGTTGGTAAAAGGCTTTTGATGACCTCTTCTATTTCATTGCTTGAAATTGGTTTATTTAAGTTGTGTATGTCCTCCTCGTTCAGTTTAGGTAATTCATATGTCTCTAGAAACTTGTTGATGTCTTCGAGGTTTTCTGTTTTGTTGGAGTATAGATTTTCAAAATAGCTTCTAATTATGTTTTGTATTTCACTCGTGTCTATTGTGATATTTCCTTGTTCATTCCGAATTTTATTAATTTGAGTTTTCTCCCTCTTTCTCTTTGTTAGTGTGGCTAAGGGTTTATCAATTTTGTTTATTTTTTCAAAGAACCAACTATTTATTTTGTTAATTTTTCTGATTGTTTCTTTTGTTTCAATTTCGTTGATTTCGGCTCTGATTTTAACTATTTCCTGTCTTCTACTACTTTTGGTATTGGTCTGCTCTTCTTTTTCTAGGACTTTGAGCTGTAGTGTTAAGTTGTTTATTCGTTGATTTCTACTTCTTTTGTTGAATGCGCCCCATGAAATAAATCTTCCTCTGAGTGCTGCTTTCATAGTGTCCCAGAGATTTTGATATGATGTGTCTTTGTTCTCGTTTTCTTCTAAGAATTTTTTTATTTTCCTCCTGACGTGTTCTGTTATCCCTTCAAGTTTTGGCTTGAAGTCCTCATTATCTGAAATGAGGATGGATACTCCAGCTTTTTTGCTGTGTCCGTGTGCATGGTATGTTTTTTCCCATCCTTTCACCTTTAGTCTATTTAATCTCCAGGTATTGGAGAAGTTTCTGTTTTTTATTCTGTCATTTATTTCTAATTTCAATCCATTATGATCTGATAGAGTACAGGGTAGTATCTCTATCTTTTTGTATTTGCTAACAGTAGCTTTGTGGTATAAAATATGGTCTATTTTAGAGAAGGATCCATGTGCTGCTGAGAAGAAAGTGTATTCGTTCTTTTTTGGATTGTATATTCTATGTATGTCTGTTAAGTCTAAATTGTTGATTGTGTTATTGAGATCTATGGTTTCTTTATTCAATTTGTGTTTGGAGGATCTATCCACTGGTGAGAGAGGTGTGTTAAAATCGCCTAGTATTATTGTGTAGTGGTCTTTTTGATTTCTGGAGTTGAGAAGGATTTTTTTGACATACATGGATGAGCCAATGTTCGGGGCATAGATATTTATGATTGTTATGTCTTGCTGATTTATGCTTCCCTTAAGCATCATGTAATGTCCTTCTTTATCCCTTCTGACTAGTTTTGGCTTGAAGTCCACATTATCTGAAATGAGGATGGATACTCCAGCTTTTTTGCTGTGTCGGTGTGCATGGTATGTTTTTCCCCATCCTTTCACCTTTAGTCTGTGGGTATCTCTCTCTATGAGATGAGTCTCTTGCAGGCAGCATATTGTTGGATTTTTCTTTTTAATCCAATCTGCCAGTCTATGTCTTTTGATTGATGAGTTCAGGCCATTAACATTCAGGGTTATTATTGAGATATGATTTGTATCCTGGTCATTTGGTTCATTTTTAAAAATTTTATTTATTTATTTTTTTGACACGACTTGGTTCCTCCTTTATTTGACATTTCCTTTAGGATAATTCCACCCTTTGCTGATTTGCATCATTGTTTTTCATCTCTTCCTCATGGAATATTTTGCTGAGAATGTTCTGTAATGCTGGCTTTCTTTTTGTAAATTCCTTTAGCTTTTGTTTATCATGGAAGGATCTTATTTCATCGTCAAATCTGAAGGTAAGTTTTGCTGGGTATAAGATTCTTGGTTGGCATCCGTTTTCTTTCAAGGCTTGGTAACTGTTGTTCCAGGCCCTTCTAGCTTTTAGGGTCTGGATTGAAAAAATCTGCTGATATTCTTATTGGTTTCCCCCTGAATGTAATTTGGTTCTTTTCTCTTGCAGCCTTTAAAATTCTGTCTTTATTTTTTATGTTAGATATTTTCATTATAATGTGCCTTGGTGTGGGTCTGTTGTAATTTTGTGTATTTGGAGTCCTATAAGCCTCTTGTACTTGGTTTTCCATTTCATTCTTCAGATTTGGGAAATTTTATGATATTATTTCATTGAATAGATTGTTCATTCCTTTGGTTTGTTTCTCTAAGCCTTCCTCAATCCCAATAATTCTTAAATTCGACCTGTTCATGATATCCCATAATTCTTGGAGATTCTGTTCATGATTTCTTACCATTTTCTCTGTTTATTCAACTTTGTTTTCAAGGTTAAATATTTTGTCTTCAATGTCTGAGTTTCTGTCTTCCAAGTGTTCTATCCTATTGGTTATGCTTTCTATAGAGTTTTTAACTTGGTTTAACTTCCTTCATTTCAAAGATTTCTATTTGTTTCTATTTCCAGTATCTCTATATCTTTATTGAAATGATCTCTTGCTTCCCGTATTTGCTCTTTTAACTGTTGATTGGCGCGATCATTTAATGCCTGCATTTGTTCTTTCATCTCCTCCTTCAATGCCTGCATTTGCTCTTTCATCTCCTCATTTGCTTCCCTGATTGTTTTAATTATGTACATTCTGACCTCCCTTTCTGACATTTCTTCTGCTGTGCTGTCATTGGGTTTTATTGATATAATATCTAGGTTTGTTTGGGACATTTTCTTCCCTTGTTTTCTCATATTGGTCAGATATCAGTGGGACTCTGAGATATTGCAGATTTCCTCTATTGGCTTATAGTGTCTCTGTAGATTTCCAGTATATCACCTCCCAGCCTTCAGTAGCCTGAAGTCTTTGAGGAACTTGATAATGCAGTGCTTCCAAAGAAAGCTGTCCCTAGCCTGCTACTGGTTCCAGGGTTTGGAGTTGGTTCTGTGCAGAAAGGCTCTCACTGGGTGGTCTGCTCCGAGAAGCTGGCCGTGGAAGGAGCCTGCCACTGGAGGGCGCAGGGCTGCTTGGAGAAGTCTCTGGCTGCCCTGCCCTGGTCCCAGAGGCTTCCTGTGGGCTGGAGCTTGCCGCTGGCTCTGGGACTTGGAGCTGGCTCTGTGCAGAAAGGCTCTCACTGGGCGGCCTGCTCCGAGAAGCTGGCCGTGGGAAGGAGCCCACCACCGGAGTGTGTAAGGCTACCTGGTGAAGACTCTAGCTGCCCTGCCCTGCTCTGATAAGCCGCCCCTATCTGTGCCTGCTGCCCAGGCCCAGCTTCACCTGGTGGGGGAGACTCGCACCGTCGCTCTGTGTTAGTCCGAGTCTCTCAATGCCTCCCCTTCTTGAATCCTGGGTTCTGGGGAGACAGGAGATGCAGTCACCCTCTAGTCCACCATCTTGGATTGCCCCCAAAATAAACTTTTCCTGCTTTATTTTGTTATTGTTGGCTGTTGTCATCATAGTGATGAAAAGTTGACTAACACAGAAGATTAGTGGAATAGAATAGAAGACACAGAGACAAATCCACACATCTAGTTATCTGATCCTTGACAAAGGTGCCAAAAATATACATTGGAGAAAAGATAGCCTTTAATAAGTGCTGCTGGAAAAATGGATATTCATATGTAGAAGAATGGTGGAAGTACATTCCCATTTCTTACCCTACAGAAAAATCAACTCAAAGTGTATCAAAGACCTAGGAATTAGGTCAGAAGCACTAGAACTGCAAGAAGAAAAAGTAGGGTCAAAACTCTAACATATCGGTGCAGGCATTGGTTTCCTTAATAAAGCTCAAGAAATAAAACTAAGAATCAATATGTGGAATGGTATCAAATTAAAAAGCTTCTGCACAGCAAAGTAAACAATTAAGAACTTGAAGAGAGAGCCTACAGAATGGTAGAAGATCTTTGCCAGACACTCTTCTGACAGGGGATTATTATCCAGAGAATATAGAGGACTCAAAAAACTTAACATCAGAAAACCAAAAAACCCAATCTAGAAAAGGACAAATGATCTAAACAGACATTTCTCAAAAGAAGAAATACAAATGGTCAACAAATATATGAAAATATGCTCTCCATCCTTAGCAATTGTGAAAATACATATCAAAACTATACTGAGATTTTTTCTCACTTCATCAGAAATGGTAATCAACAAGAATACAAATAACAATTATTGTTAGTAAGGATATAGAGAAAAGGTATATAACATATTTTTTGTAGGACTGAAAATTAGTATAACCAGTTTAGAAATCATGGAGATTTCTCAAAATACTAGGAATGGAGGCTGGAGTTGTAGCTCAGTGGTGGAGCACTTACCAACCTTGTGTGAGGCAATGGGTTCCATCCTTAGCAGCGCATACAAAAAAATAAATAAGAAATAAAGGTATTATACCCATCTACAACTAAAAAAATTTTATAAAAAAAAAGACTAGGAATGGAATAACCATATGATCCAGCTACACAACTCCTGGATAATTATCCCAAAGATCTTAAATCAGCAGGCTAAAGTAATACATGAATACCAATGTTTATAGCAGCACAACTTGCAATAACCAAGTTTTATGGAACCAGATTAGGTGCCTGTCAAATGATAAATGGATAAAGAAAATGTGGTGTACATACACAATGGAGGTTTACTCAGCCATAATGAAGAATGAAATTATGTCGTTTTCTGGTAAATGAATGGAACTGGAGAACATCATGCTAAGTGAAATAAGCCAGACTCAGAAGGTAGTGGTTGAATGTTTTCTCTCATTTGTTAAATGACAGGTTAAATTTCATTCTATTACATATGGGTTTCCATTTTCCCAGAGTGTATGTTGAGCAGGCTATCTTTTCTCCAACATGAGTGTGGCACCTTTGTCTACTATTAGATAACTGTATTCATGTGTGTTTGTCTCTGTGTCTTCTATTCCATTGGTCTTCATGACTGCTTTGATGCCAGTACCAAGCTGTTTTTGTTACTATAGTTCTGTATTATAATTTGTTGTACAGTATTGTGATGCCTCTGCTTCATATTTCTTACTAGGAATTGCTTTGACTATTCTAGGTGTCTTAATTTTCCAAATGAATTTCATAACTGCTTTTGTAGTTCTGTGAAGAGGATCATTAGAATTTTGATGGGAATTCCATTGAATGTGTATATTGTTATTGGTAGTACGCCAATTTTGAGAATATTAATTCTGTATATTCAAGAACATGGGTGTTCTTTTCATCTTCTAAGGTCTTCTTCAATTTCTTTCTTTAGTTGCATAGTTTTTATTGTAGAGGTCTTTCACCTTTTTTGTAAGATTGATTCACAAGTATTTTTTGAAGCTATTGTGAATAAGATAGTTTTCCTAATTTCTTTTGCAGCAGAATCATCATTGGAGTATAGGTATGTGGTTGATTTATGAGTGTTGATTTTGTATCCTGCTCCTTTACCAAATTCATTTATGAACTCTAAAATTCTTCAGGTGGTGTTTTCTTGTATCTACAAAAATATAGTAGCACATCATCAACAGAGACAGTTTGAGCTTTTCTTTTTCTATGTGTATCTGTTTAATTTCCTTCTCTTTCATGATTGCTCTGGCTAGAGTTTTAAGGACTATGTTGAATAGGAGTGGTGAAAGTGGGAATCCTTGTCTTGTTCCTGTTTTTAGAGGTAATGCCTTCAATTTTTCTTCATTGAGAATTACATTGGCCTTGTTTGTCATATATAGATTTTACAGTGTTGAGGTATGTTCCTTATATCCCTAACTGTTCTTGTGTCTTAAACATGAAAGGGTGCTAGATTTGTCAAATTCTTTTTCTGCATCTATTGAGTTAATTGTGCAATTCTTTTTTATTTATTCTTTTTAGATATACATGACAGTATAATATTTTGACATATGTACCTGAACTATAGCTGATTGTAATTAGGATCCCATCCTTGTGATTATACATGATATGAACTTTCACTTGTTGTTTATTCATATATGAACATAGGAAAGTGATGTCCAATGCATTCTATTGTGTCTCCTATTCCCATCACCCCAATCATGTGATTCTTGTCCTTAACTCTATTTATGTTGCGAATTACCTTTATTGATTTCTATATTTTGAACCAACCTGGGATCCCTGGGATTAAACCCACTTAATCCTGATGTACTGTCTTTTAAATGTGTTTTTGTATACAGTTTGGAAATATTTTATTAAGAAATTTTGCTTCTATGTTCATCAAAGACATTCATCGGAAGTTTACTTTGCTTTATGTCTTTATCTGGTTTTGGCATCAGCATAATATTGGTTTCATGGAATGAGTTTGGCATTGTTCCCTTTTTTATTATTTCATGGAATAATTTGAGGATTGGTGTTAATTTTTCTTGAAAGATCTGTTAGAACTCGGTTGAGAACCCATCCAGTCCTGGACTTTTCTTTGTTTGAAAGCATTTGATAGCTGCTTCAATTTCCTTACTTGAAATTGATCTGTTTAAGTTTTTTCTCTATCTTCATGGTTCAATTTGGGTAGTTCATATTTCTCTAGGAATTTGTTAATATCTTCAAGATTTTCTAGCTTATTGAGTATTAATTTTCAAAATAGTTTCTGGTGATCTGTATTTTAGTAGTGTCTGTGGTGATGGAATTCAGTAGCCTTTGACAGACATCTCAATCTTTAAAAAAATCATGTTGGGAGATTTCTTAAGAGTACTTTGAATCATAGAAAAATTGGGCTCCATTGTGTCTTTAAGATAATTAGGTTTCCACTGTGAGAAACACATGGTTTCTGCTAATAAAAACATTAAAAACTGAAGTGTAGCATATATAGAAAAAATGCAAAAGTACAAGTGCACAGTTCAATAAATTTTTTATTAAATGTACAATCCCACGTAACCACTCTCTAGTTCAAGAAATAGAAAATTAATACTCCAGGACCATCTCTTCATGCCTTTTGTTTGTCACTCTTCATACTTTCTTCCCCAGAGATAACTAATATCTGGATTTCTTACACTACAGATCAGTTTCACTTGTTATTAAACTTTATGTAAATGGAACAATACTCCTTTGTACTCCTTTGTGTTTGGCTTGTTCTACCCAGCATGATTTTGAGATTCATGCACATTGTTGCAAAAACTATCATTCATTAAATTTTAGTGTTATGTTGTATTCCATTCTATACATAAACTACAGGTCTGTCTTGATGGACTTTTGTATTGTGTTTAGTTCTATACCATAATGAGTAATGTTGCAGTAAAAAAATATACAGACATTTGTTTTGGTGAACACATGGCCTCATTTCTGTTTGTATAAATAGAAATAGAATTAATGGGTCATAGGTTATGCATACATTCTATGCATACTACATAATGTCAAGGAGTTTCCAAATATTTTGCACCAATTTGCATGTCTGTCAGGAGTGTATGAGAGTTCGAATGACTCTCCTTCCCCTGTGGTGCTTAGGACTCTCTTACTTATAAATTTTAGTTGTTATTCTACACATGTTTTGTTATCTCATCATAGTAGTTTAAATTTACATTTCCATGATGGCTTGGGAACTTGATCACCATTTCATATTTTTTGTCATCTGGATGTTCTTTAATTTTTTTGAGAAGCATATTCAAATCATCTGTGCATTTATCTGTTCACTTCTCTAAATTTCTTACTGATTTGTAGTTCTTTATATTTTGAGTAGTAGTCTTGTGTAAGATATGTGCATTGCATGTATCATCTCCCACACTGTGGGATTTGCCTTTTAAGCAAAGAATGCAAATTCTTAATTTTAATGTAATCTAATCAATCAATCTTTTGTTTCATGGCTAAAATGGTTTTTCCCATTTAAAAAGTCCTTGTCTTCCCCAATATCATTAAGATATTCTGTGATATCTTCTATAAGCATATTTGCTATACCTTTCATATATTTCACAGATATATACAAATAGAATTTTTTTTTTGCAGTGCTGGGACTCTAACCCATGGCCTCATATATGCTAAGCAAGTGTTCTATCACTGAGCTACATTCCCAGCCCTAAACACAGTTAATTTTTGTATATGGTATGAGGTAGAGTTAAAGAGTCATTAATTTCTTTGTGAACAAACCATAGATTTTCTTCTACTTATAAAATCCTCTAATAAGTTTTGATCATCTGATAGTATAATAACTCTAACTTAGTTCTTCTAATATTTAGAATCAGGTTGACAATTTCCATATGATAAAAGATCTGTTGGAGTTTGTATTACAATTGCATGGCATCTATAGGCAAATTTGGAGATAATCTCTACTTTCACGAAATGTAGTTCTCCAATCTGAGAGCATGTATATCTGTACATTTGTTAGGGTTTTATATTTCTTCGACATTTTTGTAGTTTGTTGCATAGAGATCTTGTATAGGTTTCTCTCTGTTTATTCTTAGATATTTACTGTAATTTGATGCTATAAATGTATCTTTTTCTAAAATCATTCTCAAAACATTTTTGTGGTTGTATAGAAAAAAGATTTTTGAATATTGATCTGGCACTCAGATACTTATAAACCCCTAATAGTTCTAATTTATATATAGTTTCATTTATTTTAGCTGTGTATTTCATATTTTTACTTATTTTTTGCTTTATTGTAATGCCTGATCTCTAGTACAATGTCGAATATGAGTGAGGATGATAGTCATCTTCTATTTTAATCTTTACCTTAGGGAAAAATGAATGTTTCATAATTTCATCATTAAATATTATTTTACTATATTTTAACTATAATTTTTGCTGTATTTTTCCAGATATACCTTTCACCTTATTAAGGAAGTTTCCGTTTTTTTGGATTGCAAAGAATTTTTAAAAATCATGAATGGGTGCTAAATTTTTCAGATTTTTTTTTGCATCTGTTGAGTTGATCATATGATTATTCTGTTAATGTTTTGAACTGACTGATTTTCATGTGTTCAGTCAGGTTTTTATTCTTGTTATAAACCCTGCCTTTTATGATAGTTTGCAACATAGGATAGGAAATAAATGTGCATGTGTGTGGACTTTAAAATTTTTGCATCCATGTTTTTTGTTTTGTCAACTTTCTGTTGGGTTTTGGGATTAAACTAATGTTAACATCAAAAATGAATTTGGATACAAAGCATTTTACATTCTGGAAGAGATTATGTAACACCGATGCTATTTATTCTTTAAATGTTTATAGGAATTCACTGGTAATGCCATCTGGCCTTCAAGTTTTCTTTTGGGGAAGATTTTTAGTTATAGACTCATTTTTAAAAGAGTTGTAGAAGTATTAAGATTTTTAGATTATTTTCTTTTATCATATTTAAAATGTTTTAAGAGCATTTTCATTCTAATTTTCACACTTGTTGGCATATAGTCTATTTTTTCAACAATATATTCTCATGTTTTAATAATTATTGGCTCTGTAATGATACCCTCATTTTAATTCCAAATATTGAATATTTGTTTATTTTCACTTTCTTTCATCAGTTGTGAGGATGGCTTTTCATTTTCAGTTGTTTTTTCATATAAACAACTTTTATCTTTGCTGCATGCCTTGATTGTAAATTTTTTATGTCATTAATTTCTGGTTTTATATTTATTATATTCTTCTAATTTCAACTTGATTTTTTATTACATCAGATATATAATTAGATAGCAGATTTATACCCTTTCTTTTCAAATATATGCATCTAGGGCTATAGATTTCCCTCTAATAATGAGTCTGTTGTGTCTCAGATGTTTTGATTTGTGATACTTTTATTTTCATGTAGCACAAGATATTTTCTTACTTAATTTGGATTTCTTCTTTGAGCTATGGTGCATTTAGATGTGAATTGTTCAATTTTCTAATTGAGATGATTTTGTAGTTATCTTATGTTTCATGATTTTAAGCTTAAACTGTGGTCAGAGACTATAATCTGAATTAAAAAAATTCAAATTGATTGAGATTTCCTTCATGGCCCATTCTACAGGAAATTTAGATTAGGTTAAATCTGCATTTCTAAAAATACAATTCTTGCATTTTTGGTTGTTATGTTTTATATGTATTACATAGGCTAAGTTAGTTAAACATTTTGTCTATATCTTATCTTTGTTGATTTCTGATGCTATCCAATCAGTTATGACATCCTAAAATTCATTTATTGAATTTTCAGTTCTAGAATATCTATTTGTAATTTTTTATATATTACAGTGTTATTTCAAAATTTCCATCATACTTATTTTCTAAAATTAATCATCATTATTTTGTAGGATATAGGGGCATTACTTTATATGGATCGCAGTTGGGACTTTTCCTGGTCTCTCTTTTAAACGTCTTATCTCATTCTCAATAATTTTTGTTTGAATGCTGAACACTTTAAATGAAAATGTGTAAGACGCTGGTTGATGTTATCTTTTGATTATTTTGTTCTGAAATAATAATAAACTCATGGGAAGTTGCAATAGTTCATAGATCCCTGTGAACTCTTTACGAAGGTTTCCCCTGTGGGAGTTTTGATATGAATATAATGAAATATTCAGTGAACCATAGACCTCAATAGCATTGCACTACAGTTATATAAGAATGTTTTTACATGCACCAATTTTTGTTTCTGTGGGTAGTTCTATGTAATTTAATCATACATGTGGATTTGTAGAACCACCATCACAATCAAGATACAGAACTGTCCAATCACCATACAAAAATTCCTTCATGTTACACTTTTTTTTTTGCAGTGCTGGGGATTGAACCCAGGGCCTTGTGCTTGCAAGACAAGCACTCTACCAACTGAGCTATATCCACAGCCCCATGTTACACTTTTATAATAACATTTACCTTATCTCTTACTGGAATGATCAATCTGTTCTCTATCTCTAGTTTGATAATATTACATAATTAAATTATATATTATATAACATTTTTTGAAATTGACTATTTAAAACAATAAATCTTATAGTCTAGAGTATAATGTTTTAGGTTCACCAAAAAATTCAACAGAAAGTACAGAATTTCTATTTATACCCCACAACTTCCCTGATCATTTTCCTTATTATTAATACCATACTAATGATAGATGCAATCTACATATCATAAAATTTACTCTTTGCCCATCTTCTAATTGGATAGTTTTTCCTTTATTGATGAGTTGTAAGTTTTTCATATATTGAGGACATTAGACTTATCAGATAATTAGCAGATATTTTCCCCTCTTGTAGATTCATTACTATTAGTGAGCCAATACTTAATACATTATGATTAAATAAAGTTCATAGTTTGCATAAGGGTTCATGCTTTGTGTTGTACACAGTTCTTTGGGTTTTAACAAATATATAATATAGTTACAATATTTACCAATATGAAATATTTTCACGGTTTAAAATCCCCTCTGTTCCACCTATTTATCCCTCTCTTTCCTCTCAAGCTCTTTGGAACCACTGACTGTTAAATCTTCTTATAATTTTTTCCAGAATTTTGTACAATTTGATTCATATAGTACAAGGACTTTTTAGGATGCCTTCATGTTTTTTTTATTTATTTGTGTGTGTGTGTGTGTGTGTGTGTGTGTGTGTGTGTGTGTGTGTGTGTCTTGGCAATTCATGACTTTTTAGTACTGAAACATATTCCATTATCTGAATGTACCAGTGTGTTTGTTCATTCATCTACTGAAGAACATCTTGGTTCTTCCAAGTTTTGGCAATTGTTAATACAGCTGCTATAAACATTTGTGTTTAGGCTTTTTTGTGCAGATACATTTTCAACTCATTTGGGTAAATATCAAGCAGCACAGTTGCTGAATTTTTTGTTAAGGGTAACTTTAGTTTTGTAACTATGATACTCTTTTCCAAATCACTGTTGATTTTGTATTCTCATGAGCAATGGATGAGAATTCCTGTTGCTCCTTATTCTTCTCAGTGCTGTCAATGTTTTGAATGCCAATCATTTAACAGATGGTGATGGTATTTCATTGTTTTATTCTGCATTTCTCTAATGATATATTATACTGATGACCTTTTCATGACCATATTTATCATCTTAAGCATGATGACCTTGAGTACCATCCAAGTTGCTGCATGTATCAGTAGTTGGCTCTTTTTTGTTACTGATTGAAGAGTATTCTGAAGAATGGATGATCAATAATTTATTTATCTTTCATTCTGAAGAAATATTTTTGTGTTGTCTCTAGTTTGAGGCCATAAGGAATAACGATGGTGTGCTGGTTGCAGTGGTGCACACGTGTAATCCCAGTGGCTCAGGAGGCTGGAACAGGAGGATTGCAAGCCAGCCTCAGCAACTTAGTGAAACCCTGTCCCAAAATAAAAATATAAAAAGGACTGTGGATGTGGTTCGGTAGTTAAGCACCCTTGAGTTCAATCCTCCATACCACCCACAAAAATCTATATCTATGTCTTTATATATAGATGGTGTGAACATCAGATACAAGTGTTTTGCATGTACATAAAGTTTCATTCCTTTAGGTTAGATGACTAAGAGTGCAAACTGATAGATCTTATGATAAGTGCATGTTTGCTTTTTTGAGAATCTGCCAATTTTCCAGAATGCTTAAATTATTTTATATTCTATTCAGAATTGTGTCCATATTATCTTTCCTTTTTGCTAGTGTATAGAAATAACTGATGTTTTTATGTTCATCTTGTATACTGTGACTTTGACAAACTTATTTACTAGTTATGAGAGTTTTTAAAATTTTGGGATTATTTCTCAATTTTATACATGGAAAATCACATCATCTACAACTAGGCACAGTTTAATTTCTTCCTTTATTTTCTATGCCTTCCAATTCATTTTTCTTATTATACTGATTAAGACTCCTAATATTATGTTGAATAACAGTTGTGAGAATAAATGCCTTTGCTGTGATTTTAGGAGGAAAGAACTCAATATTTCATCATTAATTTAAATATGACTTTAACTCTACTTTTTTCAGTTGTTCTCCATTTCTAGTTTGCTGAAATTTTAAATTCATGAATGGATGTTTGATTTTGTGAAATACTTTGCAGCAATGGGTATGATCACATGATTTTGTTTCTTTAGCATGTTGTTATGGTAGATTAAATTTACTGATTAAGTTGAATCTTGAACCAATCTTGCATCACTGGAATATATCTTACCTTGTCAAAGCATATAATTGGATCCATACATTGCTGGATCCAATTTACTAATATTTTCTTGAGGATTTTTGTTTCTATGTTCATAAGGGACATTTGCTTCTAATTTCCTTTTTTGTGCTGCCTTTAATTGGTTTTTGGAATCAAGACAAACCTGGCCTCATAAAGTGAATTTGTTACTGTTCCCCCCTGTTCTAATTTCTAGAAGATATTTTGTCAAATTGGTGTAATTTATATTTGAAATATTTGTTAAATACTCTAGTAAAGCAATCTGACCTGGGATTTCACTTTTTAAGGTTTTAGGTGAGATAATGATGAGAAATAGTTGTTTCTCTTGTATTGCTAACAGGAACTTCTCCTTTTTTTTGTGGTGCTGGAGATTGAACTCAGGGACTTGTGCTTGCAAGGCAAGCACTCCACCGACTGAGCTCTCTCTCCAGCCCAAGAACTTCTCCTTTGTTTTTGCCTTTTGAAAGCATAATTATAATGTGTTTCAGTGTGGATTCATTTAAATTTAACAAACTTAGAACTCATTGAGATTTTAGTATGAGTAGATTCATGTTTTCCACACTATCTGAAATATTTTACATTACCATAAGCAATATATAAATATCCCCCATATCCTTACCAATACTCATTTTCAGTTTTTAAAATATCACCACATTAGTGGATATGTAGTGGTATCTATAGTTTTGATTCACATTTCCCTAATGACTAATATCCTTGAGTTTCTTTCCAGGTGACTGTTGACTATTGTATATCTTTGGCGAAATATCTCATCAAAACCTTTGTCCATTAAAAAAATTTGCCAGGGTCAGTGAATCTTGATGTGATTCCTTTAAGTCACAGCTTTATTGAGATGCAATCTACCTATTATAAAAGTCAATCTTTGCCTATCTTTTAATTGGGTAGTGGTTCCTTTGTTGCTGAGTTTTAAGTTTTTCATATATTGAGGATACTAGACCTTTATCAGATAACTAGCAGATATTTCCCCTCTTGTGGGTTCTCTTTTGACAGTGTTGATTGTGTTATTTGATGCACAAAATATATCAATTTTGATAGAGTTCACTTTGTCTACTTTTTTCTTTTGATTCTTGTGCTTTTGGTGTTGTATCCAAGGACCCATTGTTTAATCCATGCTTGTGAGGACTTGCCTCTATTTTTTCATCTAAGAATTTTATAGTTTTAGCTTTTAGACTTACGTGTTTGATCCATCCTTAATTACTTTTTGCATGGGGTAAATAAAAAGGATTCATATCCTTTTTATGCATGTAGATATGCAGTTGCCACAACATTTTTCTTATTGCTTTTCTTTCTTCTCATCAGACTGGAGAATCTCAATTCAGCTATCTTAAAGTTCAATGGTTCTTTAGTCTGCTGCTCAAATCTGTTATTGAATCTCTCTAGTGATTACTTCCATTCTAGTTATAGCATTTTTAACTTTAGAATTGTTATTTGGTTCCTTTTAATAATTTATGTGTTGTTTTTTGGAAAGTGAGCATTTAGAATATTATACTGTATTCACTCTGGAGGTCAAATTCTCCTCCCTCCCAGGAATTTTTGATGTTCCTTTTTTGTGGGTTGTAGTTTGTTTGTTTAGTGACTTTTAAAATTGTTTCTAAAGACTATATTCTTTGTCCTTTATGTTCACTGAAATCTATATTTTGTTAGATTAATGGTCAGCTAGTAAATGTATGTAAATTTGCTTGAACACTGTGAACCACAAAATAAATGACCTCTTGGCTCTCCTGTTTTCATTGTAGCTAGGAATATCATGCTAAGCGAAATAAGTCAATCCTAAGAACCAAAGGTTGAATGTTCTCTCTGATATGCAGATGCTAGTCCACAATAAGTGGGGGTGGAGTCCAGGAAAGAATAGAGATACTTTGGATTAGACAGAGGGGAATGAAGGGATAGGAGGGGATATAGGGTTAGGAAGCATAGTAGAATGAATTGGACATTATTACCCTATGTGCATATATGATTACATGGCCAGTGTAATTCTACATCATGTACAACCAGAAGAATAAGTTATATTTTGTTTATGTATGTCAAAATGCATTCTACTCTCATGCATAACTACTTAGAAAAAAATTTGAAAAATTAACCCAAAAATCACACACACAAAAAAAAAAAGATTTAGAGTCTAAACTTCCTACTCTACCTCTTGGTGTCCTGTCTGCAGAAGAGGGGATCATCATCTCAGGCTGCCTGTATAACTGGATGGTATTTGGAAGCTCAGACTCCTTACTTGGTCTCCTCTGCAACTTCTGGTGGCATTTGGCTAGGATAGGGCATGTATTATCAAGTTCTCTGTCTTTCTAAGTTGAGCTTTTCTCTGTCCTTTGGCTACAGAGAACAGGCTTTTCATTGGGTTTCTTTTGTTGTTGTTGTTGTTTTTGTTTTTTGTCTCTATTAGTGGTTTTTACTTTCAGGCTTTTCCAGCACCTGGTAAAAGTGTCTGGGAATATTTGTTGTGGGAGTAGAAAGAAAATGCAGGGAACTTACTGCTAAGTAACTCCTAAAGTCCCAAGGTACCTATCTAGCTGGTCTTCCATTAATTAGTGTTCTCTTAGGATTTTTTTATTGCATGATGTCTAGGGTTTTAGTTGTAACAACTTGAGAGGAATCGGGAGAAAGAGTCTATTCCATCTTTACTGAAACCTGAAGTTCTCTGTTATCTTTTTTTTTTTTTTAACAAAAAAGAGTATTGACTGTCTTGCAGACAGGTAAACTGAAAGTAGATCACTTAAATCTAATCGGGGATTGAGACACTTCAAGGATGAGATTTTTACTGTAAAGCATTATATACTTCATGTCCAGTCTTACTCTTTGTATAACACTTCAGTACTCCAGGGTAAATTTGGAGGACTTACCAGGTATTCTTCACTTTCTTGGACCCCGATTTCATGAGACTTCTGATAGCTTTGTTTAGCTTGCCATCATTTAGCAATACTTTTCAACTTGTGTTTTCCAGTATAGCCATTTCAAAATCGGTAAGTACCTCCATGGAAAATGTGACTCAGACTGACAGAGTCATTTCTGTTTTCTCCTTTCTTGTAGGTCTCTTTTTAAAATCAGGGTTGCTTGAAGACCTGAAGTTTGTTTTTTTCTCACCATTTCCATGAGACTGTAGGGAAGTCTGCTTTAGTATCTCTATCTCTTAGTAACTGATTTCTGCTTGACTTTTCAGTCTCTCTGCCTGTGTTATTTTGTTTTTAGATTCTACAGGGATTAAGTGATATGGTATTTCAGGATCTTTACCTCTAAAACATGCGTATGAATATGTGCACACACACATGTGAGCATGCACACACACATGCACACACACTTTTTACCAAAGTTTTCTATATTTTCTTGATGGATGGTTTGGTCTGTTGTAAAAGGTTGTTTATCATAGCCATATGCAGAAGTTCTTAGTGAAGTAGTATAATTTTCTTCAAATATATTTTATATTATTATATATTTTTCTCAGTTTTTATATTTTTGTTGATATATAAATGCTCGTTTTTTTTCTCCCATTACATTGATTAATTGTTTATTGCTGATGTTTACAAATGATATTATCTAATGTATTTGGATCTACTATTTTGTCCATTTTATAGTAAATTCTTTATTATTTTATTGCTCACTCATAGTGTTATCTTTTCCAATATTTGTCCATTTTCCTTTGCTTAATTCATTGGTTAAAATTTTAGAATACTATATTGAATAGTGGTGGTGTTAGCAGGGATTTTATCTCCTTCCTCACCTTAGTGAGGATTCTTTTAATGTTTCACTATTATGAAGTTTCTGTAGACATCACATAAATATCTGTAACCGACTTAACAATTTTAAAAAATATTATTTTGTTAAGATGTCTCCTTTAATGTTTTAAAAGAGTATAAACTCACAGAATGTCCATCCCATTTAATCTTATATTGAAATACTTTTCAACTTGTCACTAAAATACAACCTCCTTTCTCCAATTTTGTACTCTCTTTGGTCTTCCTAAATCATGATTGATTTGTTCTCCATTTGGCTAAGAGCACAGTGCTTATAATGTTGTTCTGGTTTTCTAATTCTGCCTTAAAGTAAATGTTATCTTTTTAGTCTATCCCCAGAGGATATTTGCCTTTTTAAAAATATCTTTAGCCCCATTCTTGGTACAGTATCTGTCACATGCTATATAGTCAGGTTTTATTAAATTAATTATGTCATTGAAGACCAATGGAATAGAATAGAAGATGCAGAAACAAACCCAAATATGTGCAGCCCTCAGATACTTGACAGAGGTGTTGAAAATATATGTCAGAGAAAAGACAGTCTTTTTAACAAATGGTGTTGGAAAAAATGGATATCCATATGTAGAAGAATGAATTTAGAACCCTATCTTTCACCCTGCACAAAAGTCAAATCAAAGTGGATCAAAGACTTAGAAATTAGAACAGAAACCTTGCAACAACTAGAAGAGAACACAGGGTCAAGACTCCATCATATAGGTGCAGGCACCAACTATCTCAACAAGACCCCTAAAGCTTAAGAAATAAAACTGAGAATCAGTAAGTAAGATGCCATCAAACTAAAAATACCTTCTGCATAGTAAAATAAATAAAAACAAGAGTGAATAAAGAGCCTATGGAATGGGAGAAAATTTTTGTTAGTTACTCCTCTGACAGGAGATTAATAGAATATATAAAGAACTCAAATAACTCAATGCCAAATAAACCCCTAATATCCCAATCAATAAATGGGCAAAAGAACTAAAGAGAAACATTCAAATGAAGAACCACAAGTGACCAAGAAATATATGAAAAATGTTTAGCATTTCTAGAAATTAGGGAAATGCAACTTAAAATTACACTAAGATTTCATCCCACTCTAGTCAGAATGATAATTACCAAGAATACTACCTATAATAAATGCTGGTGAGGATGTGGGGAAAAGAGTACCCTCTTACATTGTTTGTTTAACCGCAAATTAGTACAACCATTCAGAAAACAGTGTGAAGATTCCTCGAAGGAGTAGGAATAGAGCCTGGTGTGGTGGCACATGCCTATAATCCCAGCAGCTCAGGAGGCTGAGGCAGGAGAATCGAGAGTTCAAAGCCAGTCTCAGTAAAAGGTGAGATACTAAGCAACTCAGTAAGACCCTGTCTCTAAATAAAATACAAAATAGGACTGGGGATGTGACTCAATAGTCAAGTGCCCCTGAGTTCAATCCCCAGTATTCCCCTGATAAAAAAAGAGTAGGAATAGAACCACCATATGACCCAGCTATCCCACTCTTTGGTATATATCTAAAAGATCTAAAATCAGCATACTATAGTGATGTAGCCACATAAATGTTTATAGAAACACAATTCACAATAGCCAAGCTATGAAATGAACCTTGATGCCTGTCAACAGACGAATGAAGTAAGAAAAAGGGGTATATATATACACAGTGGAGTTTTATGAAGCTTTAAACAAGAATGGAATTATAGTGTTTGTCAGTAAATGGATGTAAATGGAGAAATTCATGCTAAGTGAATCAAGGCAGACTCAGAAACTCAAAGTTTGAATGTTTTCTCTCATAGAGGAAGATAAAGCAAAATCAAAGGAAAGAAGGCAGAGGGGGAGGAGATAGATATAAAGATACAGGGAATGTCATCAGTGGAGTAGATGTAGAAGAAAGAGAGGGCAGGAGGAAGGGAGAAGGGAAGATAAATGAAATGAATTTAACCAAATGCTGTTATATTCATATTTAAAGATACCAAAGGGAATTTCTCTTTTATGTATATGTAGAAGAAAGGAAGAGTGGAGAAGAAAGAACAGAGGAAGGGAGCAGAGAAGGAAAAGGGGGGATGGGCTTGAAATCAAATTTCTTGCATGTTTGACTTTGTCAAAATGAACCTAATTACTATGTATAATTACGATGCTCCAATAAAAGTTAATTATATCATTAACATTTTATCATGATACTTGATTCTTCACATTCCTTATTTTCCTTTATCATGACCCCAGAATTGGTAGAGTTGAAGGTTTTTAATCATAAGCAAATCTTGGTCTTAGGGAATAAGAGGTAAAAATGAGCCCAATACCACTTATGCTCTTGATTTGTTCTTAGTTGATATTTCTCTGAATTATAGAATATTAGACCTGGAACTTTAGTTGCAATTTATTTTGACTCTTTCATCTTACAAATGAAGAAAGTAACAAGTGAAAAAACTAACGTAGAGGAAGTGAAATATGTCAAACTCAGTGGCAATATAAAATATATGCCATAAATATATCTGTGCAGCAAAAATGGATGGCATGATATAGATACAATCTTATCTTTGCAGGCTGATAATTGTTATGAATTTCCTATACTCCTTCTCCACCTTGTTATGTAGACAGTGTGAAATGTCTTGGTAGAGATCAACATTGACTTAAGGCATGGGCACAGTCTGCAGGAGAGAACAAAATGCTTTTTCCCTATCAGCTTCTGGAATAGCAGATTCTGCCTTGGTTTACCATTTATCCAGATATGACCAATAGTTCTTAGGGGGATCTTATAAAATTGTGTTTCTTGATTTGGATATATGGAAGTAGCTTGGATAGGCTTTGTTTTAGCTTCCTGTGGTTGCTTTCTAGCTTTAGGTAGCATGCTGGATTTATATCTGAGATTCTTGGACTTTGAAATAAAGCTGAATTGTGAAACTGTTGGGAGGGGTATGTGGGTGAACTGGGGAAGCAGGAAGCAGAGAGGATTAATGGCTTTGGCTGAAACCGGAACACTCTGGGTTTAAGAACTACATGGTTTTTGCTCTTCAGACAGCTATATCAGATTCTTAAATCCTTTAGTGCTGGTTTCTACATGGCCTTATCCAAATCTCTGTATCCTGTAGTCTTCACTGCTCTCCTAGAATGATCTCCCAGCAGACCCATTGTCAAATTATATTTCTTGCAAATACTCAAAATTCATTCACAGAGCCTCAGCTAGCCCTGTGGTACATGGGAGGCATAAAATAACTTGGTCAAGAAATATTTTCCCCTTCCCAACAGTATAACTTATTCCTTCCCATTATATCAACTCATTCAGCAAACATTCATGTTTTAAGCTAAGAAAACAAGACTTGACCAGAACTCAAAAGTTTTGGGTTTAGTCCCTTCTCTGACACTTAGTGGTTTGTGAGCAAGTAAATACCTCTTTGTGTTTTAGATCCTTATCTACTGGATAGGCTGAAAAATTCTTACCATTTTTATCTATCAGGATGGTGATAGGACAAAATTTGACAATGAATGACAAAATGCTTTGTAAGTGTACAGAAATAATAATCTATTATTGTAATATCATTTGCAACCCTTTATTGGATGCTCATTTTGTACTGTGTACTTTAGTCAAATATATCATAATTATACATAATAGATATAAACAATTATATGATATATATAGATGAAATCATCATGTTATCCAAAAGAAATAGAACATTTATGCTCCTTTTAGAAATGAAGAAATCAAATGTATTAGATTTCTATTGCTGATATAACAAACTACCACAAATACAGCAGTTGAAAACAGTATACATTATTTATCTTACAGCTCGGTAAAGCCAACATTTTGACAGGGCTGTGTTTTTTTCTGGAGGCTCTGGGAATGAATCTGCTTCCAAGTCTACTATGGTTGTTGACAGATTTCAGTTTCATGTTGCTTAACTGAGGTCCAAGTTTCCTTGCTGACTGTTGGCCAAAGGTATTTTTTTCCAGTTTTTAGAGGCCACCTAGGTTTCCTAGCATGTGGATTCTTTCATCTTCAAAGACAGCAACAACACATTGAGTTCCTCTCATGCTTTGAATCTCTCCTGCCTCTTCTGCCTTTCTCTTCTGTTTTTAAGGGCCCATGCATGTAATTACATTGAACCCACTTGGAACATTGAAGATAATCTTCCTATTTTTGTCATTTGATATCAACTAATTCTACCTGTGAAGTTCATTTGGCCATGTAAATTTAACATATTCATCATCATAATAATAGGGCTGAAGATCATGGGGCCCAGAATCTTGGTGCTGCCCTAAGACAGTCACTTTTATTTAATTTTAATGTCTATGTTCTTTTTTTAAGATTTAAAAAATCCTTTTTAGACATACATGACAGTAGAGTGTATTTGACTTATTATCCATACATGGAGTATAACTGATTCTATTTAGGATCGCATTCTTGTGGTTGTACATGATGTGGAGTTTCACTGGTGATATAGTCATATATGAATGTAGGAAAGTTATGTCCAATGCATTATATTGTCTTTCCTATTCCCATTCCCTTCCCCTCCCTTCCCTTCACTCCCCTTTGTCTAATCCAGTGAATTTCTATTCTTCCCCACCCCCTTATTGTTTGTTAGCATTCACATATCAGAGAGAACATTCAGCCTTTGTTTTGGGGGGACTGGCTTATTTCACTTAGCAGGATATTCTTCAGTTCTATGTTCTAAACTAAATAATTAAAAACAATATCAATAACACCTGAATTGGTGAATGTTGGACAACATTTCATACTGTTCAGAGTACTATGTGTGGTTGGGCTGTATAATAATGTTAAATAAGTAAGCCAGCAGGATTCCCTTAGGTTACAGAACTAAGGGTTCTCATAAGAGTTTCAAAGTTCTTTCTCTAGAGTTTTTCTGTCTTCTTTCCAGCTATTGCCAAATTGCTTCATTACATCTGAGCCCGACTTTTTGCTCCATTCCCGGATATCAAATTTTATTCTAATCTTTACTCTGGTTTTACCTGTTAATAGCCCAATCTGCACCTATAAACCAGAATGCCTTCTCTAATGCAAATATACTTGTGTGACAATATTCTTCAGTGGTTTTTCTTTGCTCTAAATATCAAACCCAAAGTCTTTGAACTGACTTGGAAGAGCATGCATGAACCATTTCTGCTTACTTGTTTCTGGTCATATTTCTACCCACTATTTTCCTCTCTTCCTTTACTACAGGAGGATTGAACTACATTCACATTTTCTAGCATAGCATGATAATTTTGCCCCTTTTAGTCTTCATATGTGCTAGAAAAGTCTTACTTCCTTTTTTTTTTTTAACAAATATGAACTTTGCCAGTTCCTGTTCATCCTTCAGGTCTTGGTCCAAACATCACTTCCTTTATAACATCTTCCATAATTCCTCAAATAAAACCTTATTATCATTCTCAATTTTTCTTGTGAACTATCAACTCCTCAAAGTTGAGCATTTTGTCTTTTTTGTTGACTCTTTTGTTGTCAGAACTTGGTGCAATTGTGAAATATTTGTTCAGAACCTGAATACATGAAGGAAACTTGTGTCTGTTGAAGTATTCACTTGCTATTGGGAGTGACTGTGATGATAACACTTTATTGTTTATTTTATTGGTTCTATAGTTATATATGACCATAGAATCCATTTTGATACAATTATACAAGTATAGAATGTTATATTGTAATTAGGATCCCAGTCTTGTGGATGCACATGATGGTGGGTACCTCTTTATTATCTTAAGCTACTTCCAAGAATTGGAACTAGTATTAATTCTGTATGACCTGTCTCTTTTTCTGGCCCTATTCTGTGTAGTTATTACTAGGTCAGGAAGTTTCCCTCTGGAACTGGACTGTTACATAATTAGAGGATAATGTTCCCCAACCTAACCATAAGCCTCTTTTTGTGTCTTGAGACTTTCAAGATTTTCCCCCTCTTGATATATCATGACTCCGCACAGATCATGGGGCTGCATTCTCACACACCATGATTATTTACTTTTTATTCCTCACTGTGGTTAATTACCTTCCATGCATGTTTGTTGGTGTGTTATATTATCCTGAGACTACAACTTGGTGGTGTAACTTAATACTTAGGATCATTTAAACTCCTACACCACGACCATTGGTTCACATGCAAAAGTTGCATTAATGTGGTGTGCTGTGGTTGTCTTCTCAGATACTTTGGCTACCTGTTTATACACTTTTATTTTCAAAATATGTTATGGTCATCTACTTACACTTAAGGACTATTTGTTTCAATGCCTTGGTGGTTTTCTTCTTCATTGTGGCTCTCAGTATGGAATGGGGACTTAGATTCATGTTTCATTAGAATGATCTGAAACTGCAACTTAATTGTGACCTTTGGCATCTGCTTAATTATCTTTGACTGTTTTTTAAACATGATCATCATTGCCAATTACTTTAATGTTACCTCATCTTGGACATTAAAGTAAACAAATGTCATGTTTGATTATGTATTGTGGTCATCTTCTGATACATTATGGTTATTTGAGCATTCACTATTATTGGTACATTGTTTGGCACAATGATCATCTGAACATATGCTAACGTTTAAGTGTCAAGGTGATCTGAACTTCCAATTGTGCTCTAAGATCTTATACCATGGTCATCTGACCACATACTATGGTCATATTGGCACAAATCATAGTAACTGATTCTATATGTAAATTATATGCATATGTATATGTTTATTTGTCCCTTAAGTATTGTCCTTTTTGAGCATAATTTTATTATGATTGCTTTGCATCATGTTTATTTACCCTCTCTGAGTATCAGGATGCTTTAGGTAGAGACAGAGTCAATTACTTCTGTTATGTGCACCTGCTTTGTATTTTATCTGAACATTCACCATGACAGTATACACCTGTACCAGAGCTTAAGACTACTGTATGGTGATTTCTAGCTCATAAATCATTACTTTCTTGGCATGCTGCATTATTTAAACTTACATATCAATGCAGTATTCTCTATGTACCAGGCTGACTATAGTCATTAGATACAGTCATGCACTGTATAATGATGTTTCAGTCAGTGATGGACTGTATATATGAGAGTGGTCCCATAAAATTATAATGGAGATGAAAAATTCCTATTGCCTAGTGATGTTGTAACTGTCATAAGTCATAGCACAATGCATTACTCACATGTTTGTGGTGGTGCTGGTGTAAATAAACCCACTGTGCTACCATTATAAAAGTATAGCACATACAATTATATAGAGTATGTAACATTTGATAATGATAATAAATAACTATGCCACTGGATTATGTATTTACTATACTACTTTACTTTTTATCATTGTTTTATTTTATTTTTAATATAACTTTATTTTAATGGATACATAAAGACAAAAGTTGTACATATTTATCAACTACCATGCAGTTCTGAAAATTATTTTCATTTTAAAATTTTATTTACTTTGAATTTTAAATGTGATATTTTGATACATGTATACATTGTACAATGTTTAAATCAGATTAAATATACATATCTCCTCTGACATTTAGCATTTTTTATGGTGAAAATGTTCAAAATCCTTTTTTCCAGCTTTTTGAAATATAACATTCATTACTGTTATCTAAAGTCATCCTACTGTGCAATAGCACACTAGGAACTCCTTACTCGTATATAACTGTAACTTAATACCTATTAATCAAACTCTCCCTATTCTTCCCTCCCCATTATCATTATTAGAGCATATTTTCTTGACTTATAAAAAAAGTTTTCTATAAAACAGTATGCTATGTTGTACTAAAAGCAGTCACAGATATTTTGTGTTTACTGCATCAAGCAGAGCATAACTGTAAATGAATGTTTGGAAATTACTACTTTCTATTTCTTGTAGATGATTGGAAGCAGTGTCATTTAAGAATGTGCCTCAACATCTCCTTTTTATTATTTATTTATTTTTAAATTTTTTACAGGCTACATTTTAATTCATTATGCACAAATGGGGTACATCATTTCATTTCCATGGTTGTAAATGATGTAGATTCATACCGTTTGTGTAATCATACATGTACACAGGGTAATTATGTCTGTCTCATTCCTCTATTTTTCATATCCCACCTCCCCCTCATTTCCTTCTACATATTCCAAAGTTCCTCCATTCTTCTTTTACTCCCCACACCTCCACCCCTATTAAATATCATTCTCCACTTATCAGGGAAACATTCAGTCTTTCGTATTTTGGGATTGGCTTATTTCACTTAGCATGATATTCTCCAATTCCATCCATTTATTTGCAAATGCCATAATATTATTCTTCTTTATGGTTGAATAATATTCCTTTGTGTATATATACCACAGTTTCTTTATCCATTCATCTGTTGAAGGGCATCTAGGTTAGTTCCACAATCTAGCTATTGTGAACTGAGCTGCTATAAATGTTGATGTGGCTGTGTTACTGTAGTATGCTGATTTTAAGTCCTTTGGGTATAAACCAAGGAGTGGGATAACTGGGTGAAAAGGTGGGTCCATTCCAAGTTTTCTAAGGATTCTCCAAACTGCTTTTCAGAGTGGCTGCACCAATTTGCAACTCCACCAGCAATGTAAAAGTGTGTCAACCTCTCCTTTCACAGCAATATCATTTGTATATGTTATCATTTTGATTCATTTCCTAGGGTTGCCATTAAAAAATGCCACACACTGAGTAGTTTAATTTATCTTCTCAAAGTTCTGGAGGCTAGAACTCCAAAATCAAAGTGTTGTCAGGTCTATGTTCTCTCTGCAATCTTTAATGGTTGATCAATCCTGGCCTCTTCCAGCATATTTTAGCCTCAATATTTTTTTGGCTTGTGGGAACATCACTTCAATCTCTTGGTTGCCACATGGTGTTCTTTCATTTTCTGTGTCTGGATTTTCCCATTTTTATAAGGACAACAGTGCTTATAAGGATACCTGAACATTTTAGTCTATTTTCTACTGCTATACCAGTATACTTGAATAAGTTATAAAGGAAAGAAGTTTATTTAGCCTGTGGTTTTGGGAGATGAAAGTCCAAGATCAGATTGCCATATCTGATGAGGGCCTTGAGCTCCATCATAACATGGTGGACAAACAGAAGGGCACATGACACATGCAGAAAAGAGATGGGCAGACTCACATTATAACAACTTACTCTTGCAACCTAATTTGCTCCCAGGAAAATTAACCCACTCTCTAAACCAAGGAGTTTCTCCCTCTTAACAATCTAGTCACATCTTTTGTGGGTGATATGACAACTTTATAGTGGGATAACATTTTATTTACATTATAGGAATAACATTTCCTATTTCTTTTATTTTTATTTTTTTTATTTGTTCTTTTTGATTATACTTCACATTAGGATTCATCTAGTCACTTCTTAAAGGCCCTAAGGCCTGACACCATCACAGTGGCAATCAAAATTCAACATGAGTTTCAGTGGGGACAAACCATATTCAAACCATAGCACAGCATGACCTCATCTTAACCCAATTACGCCTATAAAGATCCCATTCCCAGGTAAGGTCAAATTCACAGGTACTGGGAATTAGAACTTCAACATCTCTTTTATGGAACAAAATAATTCAACCTATAATAGTATCTGCTCTTGAAAACCTTTCTTTTTGTGTTATGGCTTTCAAATTAGGCATATGTCCATCTGGATAAACATCAAAGTTTAGTTGTCTATTCATGCACCACTTAGGTCTGAGCCTGCTCTATGATTGTCTGCCTTCTATGTCATAGTTATTGTATTTTGCAGCATCCTTACTGACATGTATTCGTCAGATCTGCCTCCTTCCTCAACATTACTCTTTGCTCTTGTACAATGTCTAACCACTCTTCCTCTTTGGATATTTCTCCTGGATTATCATTTGTGCCTCAAAGTTTGAGGTTATCAAAATATGCATCATTGATTAGATGCTCAAACACAAGATGTTGCTTTTCATGTACATGAGCCATTTGAGCATATGGCATGAGGTCTCATGTTAAACAATGGTCATCTTATCCTTGACTGAAAACTTGATTCTATATTGTGGGTATTGAATAGAGAAATACATCTGAATGGACACCACTTCTGTAGGATATCCAACTATATATTGTGTATGTTTAATCCTTGACTGTGTTGTGTACACAAGATAGATGTGGCTCACTCATGATGTGTAAAAAAGAAACAATCCCCTTGTATGTGGATAATGGCAACTTCTTTAACATGGGTATTAGTTCTTGGATTGTGGTCCTTAGATCCTGCACAAGAAGAGTTTTTTTCTATATTTGATGACTGCTTCTTTACCATGTCTACTAACTGTATCATAACTCATACTGAGACGATTTGAGTGTATTTCAAGCCCCAACACAAATTCTATGTAAGTCGTTCACCATGATTATTTTTTGTAAGGCATGAAGTCCATGTAAGTCTCCTTTTGTACCATTTTCATCTTTTGTTGGACCAAAGTCATTCATTGTGTTCATGGTTATTTTTGATTACATATTGTATGTACCCAGGTAAGAATCGAATCCCATCATATTTTAATTTCTGTACTGCATCCATTTGCACCTGTATCATAATTGATAGCCTATGTTCTGTAGATATTTGGTTGTGTATCATAAACACATGTTCAGGCAAGTTTTCCTTGCATCTTAGTCATCGGAGCATCCTGAGTAATTTACTTCTGCTATTGGACCAATGGCATACATTCCCATACATTTGTTATCACCTGAGAAGTTTTCACTCTGCAGTTGATTCTTGGGATACCATTATCTATCCTATCTTTCATATGTGAATTAACATATTCTCTGTGATAATATGCATTATACACTTCTGCTTATGTATTGTTTTTGAAATTGTCTTATGGATTTTTGCTTAAACACCACATTTATATGAAAATACACTGTCATTATCCACTCTTTCACTGCAAACAATTTTTTACACCATATATATTAGTTTGTACACAGTAGTTTTTGCTACTTCAATGCATGTTCTCTCCTCTTTGTCATCAATGTCTACTCCTAAAATTTGGTATTATTACCCTATGTTGCAGAAACTGCTGTGTGTGCACTGTGGTCAAATGCTCAGACTCCTGTGGTGACTGCTTATGCACCATGGATGTTTGAGCATGTGCTATGGTGTCTACTTTTGCAACATTGCCACCTGCTTCTGGAACAAAGCCACTCATTTCTTTATTCTGTTTTTAAATGTTGCATTATGTCTGTCAGAGGAAACGCAGCATATACATACCTAAGAGAATGGAGACTGGAACTAAAATGATGAGATTTGAATCCTGGATCATCCACTTACTATCTGTGAGATCTTGGACACCTCAATTTGTATCTCTATGATTCAGCCTTCTGAAAATGACAAAATAACACCTGATGAGGTTGTTGTGAGGATTACAGAAGTTATCACACATAGCATTTTTGAACACTGGCTGGCATGTTGTAAAATGTACACAATGATGATGAGGGTGGTGGTGATAGATTATAATGATGATTATGATGATAATGTGTCCCTTGATTCTGTATCATGGTTGTCAGCTCCAATTCTGAAATTATCTAAGTGTGTATTATAGTCAAATGCTTATACCCGTGATAGTGTTTAAGCACCATGATATAAGCATATGCCATAGGGTCTCCCTTTGAATCATTGCCATCTGTAGTAGTCTATTAGCTCCTGTGCTATTGTTTACTCATCTTCTATCATCACTATCTTACCTAATATCCTTTTTCATCTGACCCTATATTGTAGTCATCAGTTTCTTTCCTTGGAATATCTGGGTATATATCATGGTGAAATGCTCAAACATCAGTGGTCGTCATTCATGCACCACGATTGTCTGAGTATGTGCCATGTTATCCCCTCTAGCATCATTGTCATATCCTGCTGGCACACAGAAAGACTCTTCATGTATTATGTTTCCTTTATTCATATACCCTGTCATCTGGGCATACTCCTTACTAGGTTACTTGCTCCTGTACTGCACCCACCTGCTTTTATATTACTGTATAGGTTTTTGCTCATGCACCATGGTTGTCTGAGCATGCAGCATGCTTGTCTGCTCATACGCCATGGTTCCTGAGCAGGAGCCTTCATTAACTACTGCTGCTCTACAGGAAAATGGTGTTTAATGTATCATGTATGTATCAGTTTGTGTTCTATGGTTATTTATTCCCATGTCATGGATCTCCACTCATGAATCATTCTTGATTTTCTTCCACCATGTCTATCAGTTCCAAAATGATAGATGTTATCTCATGTCACTGTACTGTCTGTGCATCCCAGGTAAATATTCAAAGGCCTATGGTGACTGTTCGTGCACGATGGCTGTTTAAGCATGTACTGTGATTTCAGTTGGTTCTTCATTGTCATTTGCTCATAGACTAAATGTAATTATGATTTAATAATCACCAACCATATCTATTTCACTATGCATAGTATCATGTGTATTCCTGTATCACCACTCTCAATTCATGTCATGGGATTGTATAGATAAGCATCACAAATACTAGTGTTGCTCAAATACTAGTGTTGGCTATTCAAGCATTATAATCATTTGAGCATATGGTGTCAAGATTTCTTTGGTCATCTATTCATAGAGTAAAGCCCATAGCTTTTTTGTCTGACACAGAATCTATCTGAGTGGACATCACAGCATGGTTACCTTCTCAGAAAACAAGTTTGTTTACCATATTTATGTCTGTTAGTTCCTGTGCCATGATTGCTATGTCAATAGAATAGATTGTTTTTGTATTTGTGCACATTTCAATTGAATGGTCAAACACTGATGTTAGTTTTCATCAGTTGTTGATGTTCCATCATGTCTCTCTATGCTCCTTTGCTGACTGCTTCTGGAACAAAGGTTCATGTATGGGGATATTTCAGTCTTGTAGCATATTCATGTATGAGTTCTCCACACATGGTTATTTTTACTATAACTTTTCTCTTGGCTATAAGTTGCTGTTGGCTCATTTTCCACGGTGTGTGAACATGCTAAATGCATTGTGCTCTTTTGTTGTTTGGAGTTTTACTATTATCTTGTGCTCACTCATCATGATTGTGTGAAAACACAACATCACTCTCTGTTTTATAATAAAATGAAACTTTCTGTACCATGAATATCATTTTGTGCACTGTGATTGTTACTTCAATATGTTTACCTCCTCCTTCGTCCTCAGTATCTACTCCTATATACTGGATGTCAGCTTATGTTGCAGAACCTTCTGAGTGTGCATCGTGGTCAAATGCTCAGACTCCTGTGGTGGCTGCTCATGCACCACGGATGTTTGAGCATGTGCTACGGTGTCTACTTTTGCTACATTGCCGTCTACTTCTGGACCAAAGCCATTTGTTCCTGTGCTCTGTGTTTTTAATCTTGTATCACATCCATCTGAGGAAGCATAGCACCATCAGTGTACATGCATAATTCTGACTCTGAAACCAGACTGCTTAGTTGAATCCTTGTTCTGCCATTTAATTTCTTGATGTCTATGAGGAAGTCATTTCACCCATCTGTCTCAGTTTTCTCAACTATAAAATAATGATAAAAATACCTTCCTCATAAGGTTGTTGTGAAGATTTAGTCTTAAGTGTAAAATGTTTACATTAGTGTCTGGCACATGGTAAATACTAAGTTTTCAGTGATATTTGTTATATTTTTTGTATTATGTCTCCTTGTTCTTTGTTGTCATTTTCAGCTTGCACCCCAAGATTGTTTGGTTGTGCATCTCAGTCACATACTAAATTATTGGTGGTGACTGTCCATTCAACATGGTCAACTGATGTTATGCCTTGGTTTCATATTTTACACCAATGTCCTCTACTCTTTTTTCACAGTCATTCATGCCGTACTGTGCTTTTATCACTAATCATATCTCCCCCCAGAAAAAAGAGCATCATAATCCACTATAATAACATTTTTGCTTCTATCCATATCATAATTGAGATGCTCATGTTTCAAAGTGTGTTGGTGTGAATCATGGCCAGGTACTGAAACACTGGGGTTGGTTTTTCTTGCATGTGGTCATCTGAGCATGTCATAGTGTCTTTCTTCATTGCCATCTGCTCCCAGATCAAGGTATTCCTTCCTGTATTGTGGCTTTTTAAAAATATATATCGGGATCATTTGTGCAATCTTCACTTTGTCCTTCTGTTCATTGCACCTGTCTGTCTTCCCTTTCATATTGATATCAGCTCCATTGTACACAGTGGACTGAGCATGCATAGCCATTTTCTGCTCATGTGCCATATTTGGAGTTGTACTGCATGCTTATACTTACACACTATGATTGTGTAAAAATGCAATTGTCTATTCTTGAATTGAGACTGGAAGAATAGATTCTCCTTTATCATGAATAAATTTATTAATTATGACAGCACTGTGTTTGCCTATGCCTCCATCATTCTGGATGTCAACTTATATTGTAGAATCATCTGAGTGTGCCTATGGTCAAATGTTCTGACTACTGTGGTGACTTCTTACACTTCAGGAATGTTTGATAATAAACCATTTATGCAATAAGGATATCTGTCTAGATCAGCAATGTATGTCTTAAAAAATCTCCTATCACGTACATCAAAGGGAATACTGATGTAGAGCGAGGACAGACTTATGTACAAGCCACATTTTTCTGCCTTAGTTTCCTTAACTCTAAAATAATAGTAATAATAATAATATCTACTTCATGTGCTGGTTGTCAGAGTAAAATATTATATGTAAAGTACTGGGTTCTTGATATACAATAATTATTGAATAAATATAAACTATCATTATCATCATTGTACTAGGAATGTTTTTCTTTTTTTGTTTTTTTTTTAGGAATGTTTTTCTTTGTTCTCTGTCATGTTTAATTAAGCAGTGGTGGAGGTTTTACAATGCACAAATATAGTCTGAATATTTGACATGGTGCCATTAATTTGGTCACTGTCATCTGTTCCAGGACTAATCCATCTTATTTTATAATTTTAAAAATAATGTACCATGCCCATTTCAGTAGATACTATTTTAGGTATTTTCTCTACCTAGTATTCCTGCTTATTCCTGAAACAATTATACGTGATGCTTCTCTGTGGTTGTCTGATTATGCTCATATATGGTTTTCTGCATATGACATAATCACATATACTGTTATAATGAGATTTCCATCTTCCATGTTGTGGAAATAAGTTTATATATCAAATTTATTTCATTTTGATTATCCTTTATATGATTTCTTATAGTAGCTGTCCCTTACTGTATCATATCCTTTTGCTTCTATATCCAGACTCTCAACATAAATTTTGAGGTTAACTGGTTGTATATTAGAAGCACAAACATTTAGGATGTTTATTCATGGCCCATTGCTATTTATGCATATACTGTGTTGTTTTCCCTTTCCATATTTGCTTTTGTCCCCAAATATTTGTTTCTCTAATGCATCATTTTTATCTCATACAATATCCTCTTGAAGAAACTCCAATCGTGTCTTTTTGGTCCAAAATTTTTGATAGTTTATCGTACTTTTCTGCCTGTGCAGTATAGAAGTAACAGTTCTGAGCATGATGATTATAGTTTGATCCTGTATTGGGAATGCCATATTCTGTATCTTGGACTATGCATTAGTTTATTCATGATGGTTTTATTCCAGACTATCAGTACTGATTGTTTCAATACAGTCTTATGTCTTTTCAAAGTGTTAATTTTACAGAGTTTTGTGAGGGTGCTTTGTGATGATGTGTTGTCTCCTTTTGCATCATTACCATCTGCAATCTTCCTACATATATCAATTACTATATGTACTTGGGCCATATAGATCTGCTTTTAAATCATTGCCATTTCTTCCTATAAAATGGTTTTCAGTCCATGGTTCAGGGCTTCCTGATTATGCATCAGAATCAAATATTCAAACTCCAGAAGTGCCCCTTCATCATGCTCCATGGTTATTTGGGCATGTACCATAGGCTCTTCATTTCATTAATTTCTTCAGCTCCTGGATCAAAGTCACTTGTTAAATTCATGCTCCATGTCTTTATCACATAATAAAGTACTTATGATTTAATCTATATTATGTGCATTTATTTTTGCAACATAGCTACTTCTTTCTGTTTCATTAGTTTCAACTGATATTCTGAGTTAATTTGGTATGCATCATGGTCAAATCCTCAAACACCATTGATGGGTATTCATGTACTATGGATGGTTTTCTTGATTTATGCCAAGGTGTTCCCTTTTATACCATTAGTATCTATTTCTGGACTAAAGCCACTTCTTTCCATACTTTGTGTATGTTTAAGCCATACAACATGAATACTTCAATAAGGAGGTCATTACTACCATCTCCTTCTGTCTTAAAATGTAAAGGTGTACTTATTCAATATGTGTATCTTTGTCTAAATCATGTGTATCTACTTCAGTACAAAACATGAAGTATTATAAATGTTAAATGGTTAGCTGATATACCACATTTGTCCACTTTTCTATCACTGTTCTCTCCTTTTTCATGTGTGAATGTCTACTATTTCATACCTTTCAGCACATAATGAAAGGTTTTTTGAGTGTCTATCATAATCAATTGCTCCATCTTAAGTGACAGCAGTTAATGCACCATGGATGCTTAAGCATGTACCAGCATAAACTTTTGCATTTGTTGATCTGCACCTGAAGCAAATTCATTTGTTTTAATATATTTAATCATATGAAATAGCTACCTGAATAATCATTATTCTATTGTTATGTCCCCAGCACTATTATGGCATGTTCCATGACTAAATAAGTTCATATTATTGGTGATAGCATACAGGATTCTTTCCTTCACCATGGCTGTCTAATCCTTTACCATTGTCACTTCAATATGCACCCTGTCTGAGTGCTTTTGGAATATTGATGCCTTTTCAAATTTAATGGTTGTGAACTTAGGCATTGTGTACACCTGCTCATTTATGTTCAGAGTTATCTAAATATGTGCAAGTTGACAATCCATAGCTGGCTTCTGATCATCATCACAAGCTATTGATTTATGTGGTTCTCTGGAGAAGCTCTTAGTATCACCTATTTATATACTGTGGTTATCTTATATAGACAATGCACCATGATCAAGTGGGCACTCATATTGATTCTGTGCTCCTGTACATCCATCATTCTCTTTGAGAAATTTTGGGTTTGATTCTGTTTTCCGTTTCACAGTGTTGTGACCTTGGGCATGCCTCTCAATGTCCTTGAGTGGAAACATCTTTCTGAGTTATATATACTGATTTGCACACAAATTAATGTCATTTACACTTTCCCACATGAAAGTAATTTTAAAATGTAATTTTAAACTGTATAATATTTAGATATATCAATGATCATTTATTTAGTCATTCTCTTAATATGCACAGTTAAAATAATTTAAAGAATGTGCTATATAGCAAAATATAGTGATATTGTAATAAACATATTTAAACATGATTTTTTTACTTTTTTACTTTTTTCTTTTAGGTAGATTTCTAGAAATACAATTCATGATTCAGATCCTGGATTTTTTTACAGGCTTTTTGTTCATACTGCCAAATTGTTTTCAAGGAAGGTTGCATAGATTTATCAAATATATGTAGGTTTCCTGTCTTGTCCTATCTCCAACAGAATTGATTAGCATTTTTAAAAAATTTCTTTGTTCATTTGACTGATAGCGTGATGCCTTATTGCTTTAGTTGCATTTCTCCAATCACTTTTAAGACTAAGTCCTTAAAGAAGTATATTGATACAATCATCAATCTTAAGTTTTTAGCATTTGATGTGCATAAGACTTCTTTTTCTGTATTTTAATTAAAAATATGAAATACAGCACACATATGGGGTTGTTATATAAAGATATACATTGTTTAAGAATAATTATGAAATGACAACTGTATAACCACTACCCGTCAAGATCTATAAAATTGTGAATACTCCTGAAACATATAATAAACCCACTTCTGATCTCAACCATTCGAATGGAATATGACTTGTTTTTTAAGCACTTTATTATATGTATAAACAAATGCACTTTGGTTTTGCTCTTTTTGAACTTTGTATGAACAAAATCATATTGTGTTTCTTTGTGTCTTGCTTATGTAACTTTAGATTTATGAGATATTTTCAAGTTGTTGCATTTAATTGTAGCTAATTCAATTTCACAGTTATATGCTAGTATATTGTATGAATATAGCACAATTTATCAATTCTATTATGAAATGGACAGCTAGTTATTAATTTCTCAATTGTTTTTTTGTGGGGTACCAGAGATTGAACTCAGGGGTACTCAACCCCTGAGTCACATCCCCAGCCCTATTTTATACTTTACTTAGAGCGAGGGTCTCACTGAGTTGCTTAGCACCTCACTCTTGCTGAAGCTGGCTTTGAACTCACAGTCCTCCTGCCTCAGCTTCCTGAGCTGTTGGAATTACAGGTATGTGCCACCATGCTCAGCTCCAAATGTTTTTAAGAATAGCAATTTGTGAAGATTAACTTGGTACATTTGTTTATGAGTTTCTTGAATGTTTATGTCTAGCAGGGGAAGTAGTAAATCATTTATTTGTTTATTGACTTTATGATCTAATGCCAAACTGTCCTCTAAAGAGGTTGCACATTTTATAATACTACCAGTAGTTTAGGAGATTCCTGTTACTGCATATCATAATTTGATGTTATGAGACTTTAAACTTTTTGTCGATCAATAAATGTGTATGATCCAACATAAAAATGACCAAAGGGCCTCAACTGACATTTCTCAAAAGAAGACCTACAAACAGACAAAAATTATGAAGAAATGCTTGACACCACTATCAGGGACATGCAAATTAAGACCACAATAATGTATCATCTCACACCTATTAGATCAGCTTTTATAAAAAATACAAAAGATAGGATGTATTAGCAAGACTGGAGAGAAATGGAAACTCTTGCATATTGCTGTTGGGAATGTAAATCAGCATAGCCATTATGGAAAACATTATGGAGGTTCCTTAAAAAGCTAAAAATAGAATTATCATATGTATCCCACTTTTGGGCATATATCAACTGAACTGAAATCAATGTCAAAGGAATATCTGCACTGCCATGTTTGTTCCAGCATTATTCATAATAGCTGAGATATGAAAGTGTCCAACAAGGAATAAATTGATAAAAAATGTGATAAATATACATAATGGAATACTAGTTAGCCTTTAGAAAGAAGGAAATCCTGTCATTGGTGACAACATGGATGAAACTGGAGGATATTATGCTAATGTGAAATAAGCCAGGAGCAGAAATATAAATACTGCATGATCTCACTTATAAGTATAAGTGGTGTCTAAAAATGTTCAACTCATAAAAGTAGAGAATAGAATGATAGTTACCAGAGGATGTGGTAGGGGAAAGAGAGACATTGGGGAATTGTTGATAGAAGGGTACAAAACTTAAAATGAACAGAAGGAATAAATTTTGAGATCTATTACACATTAGGGTGACTCTAGTCAATAACAATATTTTGTATATTTTAAAGTAACTGAATGAATTTCAAACGTATCACCATAGAAATTGATAGGTAAGCAAGGTGATGGATGCATTAGTTTAATCTAATCATTGCACATGTTAAGCATATATCAAAATGTCACACTGAACTCAATAAATGTACATAGTTATGATTTATCAATTAAAATAATATTAACAAATGAGAAACTGAAAAATATCTCTTGATATTTGATAGTGGACATTATTTCACCTTATTCTTTGAGACTTCTAGAGGCTATTCTTGGCTCTTTGCATTTACATATACATTTCAGAAAACTTGTCCAGTCTTATCAATCAAAAAATAAATTAAATTTAGTAGTATTGATATCATTAAAATATTATTTAAAGTTTTATCTCTTCATTTATTTAGGTCTTTATTATCTCTCTAAATGAAGTTCTATACTTTTCTCCTACAGAGATTTTACATATCATTTGTTATATTTATGTCAAATTTTATGCTCTCATGAATGTAGTTTATATTTACAGCATTATTGGTTTCTGAATATTATTTATTTTACCTGCCGATCTGGAGAAACAATCTTACAAATTGTAATGATTTACCCATTGGTTATTTAGGATTTTCTGTATATATGTTCATTTCATATACAGATAATACAAATTTTATTTCTTCTTTTTCAAGACTTATCTCTTATTTTACTTGTCTACTTGGGACTTTCAATAGACAGTAGGAGTTTCATCATGTTTCTGATCTCAGAAGAACAATTTTAATGATTTCTCTTCTAGATATGTGTTTTCTGTGTGTTGTTTTGTAGACACCCTTCATCAGTTCAAGGAAATTTCCTTTTGTTCTTACTTATATTGATAAGATCATATCATTTTTCTTAATTATGTTCATGTGGATCAGTAATGTTAACTGAGATTCTAATACTCAACTAACCTTGAATTCATTGGATTAATATGATGTTTTGAATCAATATGATGCAAAAGATTTAGCATCCACATATCAGGGAGAACATTTGTCCTTTCATTCTCTGGGACTGCCTTGTTTCACTTAGCATGATATTCTCCAGTACCATCCATTTACTGGCAAATGCCATAATTTCATTCTTTTTATGGCTGAGTAATATTCCATTGTGTGTTATTTTCTTTATCCATTCATCTGTTGAAGGGCATCTACATTGGTTCAATAGCTTGGCTATTGTTGAGTTGAACTACTATAAACATTGATGTAGCTGCATCACTATAGTATGCTAATTTTAAATCCTTTGGGTATAAACTGAGGAGTGGGATAATTGGGTCAAATTGTGGTTTCATTCCAAGTTTTCTAAGGAATCTCCATACTGCTTTCCAGAGTGGTTACACCAATTTTCAGTCCCGCCAGCAATGTGTGAATGTACCTTTTTCCTCACATCTTCACCAACATTTATTGTTACTTGCATTCTTAATAATTGCCATTCTGACTGGAGTGAGAAGAAATCTCAGTGTAGTTTTAATTTCATTTCTCTAATTGATAGAGATATTGAATATTTTTTCATGTATTTGTTAACTGTTTGTATTTCTTCTATGAAGTGCCTGTTCAGTTCCTTTGCCCATTTATTGGTTGGGTTATTTGGTTTTTTTGGCGTTAAGTTTTTTGAGCTCTTTGTATATCCTGGATATGAATGCTCTGTCTAAGGTGCAGGTGGCAAAGAATTTATCCCATTCTGTATGTTCTCTCTTCACATTCTTGATTGTTTCATTTGCTGTGAGGAAGCTTTTTAGTTTGATACCATGCCATTTACTGATTTTGATTTCACTTCTTGTGCTTTAGCAGTCTTGTTGAGGAATTCAGTTCCTAAGTTGACATGATGAAGATTTGGGCCTACTTTTTCTTCTATTAGACCTAAGTCATTGTTCTAGTGCCTAAGTCATTGATCCATTTTGAGTTGAGTTTGTGCAGGGTGAGAGGGGTTTATTTTCATTCTGTTGCATATGGACTTCCAGTTTTCCCAGCACCATTTGTTAAAGAGGCTATTTTTTCTCTAATGTATATTTTTGGTACCTTTGTATAGTATGAGAAAATTGTATTTCTGTTGGTTTGTCTCTGTGGACCGTTGGTCTTCACATGTGTTTTGGTGCCAATACCATGCCATTTTTGTTATGATTACTCTGTAGTATAATTTAAGGTCTGGCATTGTGATGCCTCCTGCTGAGAATTGCTTTAGCTATTCTGGGCCTCTTATTTTTCCAAATGAATTTCATGACTTTTTTCTATGAAGAACATCATTGGGATTTTAATTGGAATTGCATCGAATCTGTATAGCACTTTAGGTAGTGTGGCCATTTTGACAATATTAATTCTGCCTATCCAAGAACATGGGAGATCTTTCCAGCTTCTAAGGTCTTCCTTGCTTTCTGTCTTTAGTGTTCTGAAGTTTTCATTTTAGAAGTCTTTCACTTATTTTGTTAGATAGATTCCCAAGTATTTATTTTTTTGAGGTTATTCTGAATGGAATAGTTTTCCTGATTTGTTTTTCAGCTGATTCATCATTGGTGTATAGCAATGCAGTTGATTTATGGGTGTTAATTTTATATCCTGCTACTTTGCTGAATTTGTTTATGATGAACTGAGCCTTTAATTCATTTCCATATAATATTTGCTGATTTATCTGAGCTTGAAACTATTATTTTCTTTTAATTCTTTGTTTTTCTCCCGCTTATGTTTATTTTCTTTTGTGTATCCTTATTTTTATTTTATTTTAATTTTTTCTTATTAGTTATACATGACAGTAGAATGTACTTTAACATATTATACATATACAGAATGTAACTTCTCATTCTTCTGGTTTTACATGATGCAGAATTTCATTGGTTCTTATTTTGATAGTTTTTTAATTAATTAAGTTTTTATCCTTATCTAGTATAGATGATATAGAATATGTTTCTATTTATATTTAGTGTAGGTCAAGTAATACATATACTATCCAAAACTCTTTTTATTTCTAGAAGTTGTATTTGGTTCTTTTAAGTTTCCTAGTGTATTGTTTATAATATCTTGTTCTTTGCAAAAAATTTAAGTTTTTCTGTAATGTCATCAACCATTTATACCCTTCATATGAAAATTCAGTATCTTATATGGGATTTGGTTTCTTCTCCAGTTGTTTCTCTCTTATAGTATCTAGATCCCTTGTGTTTGGTTATCTTTGAGGACCAATCAATGTCTCTGAAAAGTTATTTGTTGAGTTCCTCAAAACTAAATATGAAGATGCCATCTTCCAGAGGTGATTTGTGTTTTTTTGGGCAGGTCAACTGGCACACGGTTTACAACTACTTTAGGCTAACTTCATGACTTCAGATTTCTTGGACCAAGTAATGTGAATTTGGGTTACAGACATTAGAAAGAGGTCTTTTTCTGGTTTGAAATGTTTTGTGGGCATCCCTCTGTCTTTTTGTCCTTGTTTCTCTATACGTCATTTAAATTAAGGCAGTTCTCCTACAGTCTCCTATGAGAAGAGATACAGACTTACTTTTAATATATTGCTAACCTGAAATTATGGCACATGGGGCATCCGAGCTGAATGAAACCATGTGTTTTGTCATATCACTCACCACTGGAAAATTTTAGGCTTTACTTTATGCTTATTTTTTTCACTCTGTATTTTTTTGTGTAGTGGAATAGTGGGAATGTGTAAGTAGCAATTATAACCATATGTGCTTCAAAGAACAGTATACTACAAAATGTATTTTATCAGAGAAAGATCACATGCATTTTGACTAGTCCAGCCTGTGGTTTTCTCAATTATGATATTTATTGTGACATTAGTTTTTTCTAATAGTCTTTGGGTTTTTATACTCTGTTTTAGAGCATGGAATATATCAAGTTCAACAATGTTTACCTCTTTTTTGTAGTGGTAGATGGACACAATAAGTTTATTATATTTATTTATTCATATGTGGTACTGATGATTGAACCCAGTGCCTCACATGTGCCAGGCAAGTGCTCTACCACTGAGCCACAGCCCCAATCTTGCTTATCTTAATTCATCCTCAGTAGTGATATATATAAAAATTACCTTTTAGACATTGGAGTTTTGTCTTTTTTCCATTACTCTTGATAATCAAATCTCTCTCTACGCACTGTTTTCTATTGTTATCTGTCCCTTTTAATGAAAAATTGAGAAGAGATATCTTTTGCATTATATTTTTATACTTTGTTTTTTATAATTTTTGTATTTATTGTTTTAAATATACATGACAGTAGGGTGTTTTTTGATATACATGGAGTGCAACTCATTTTATGTGGTGTATATAAACAATGGAGTTTTACTCAGCCATAAAGAAGAATGAAATTATGGCATTTGTTGGTAAATGGATGGAACTGGAGAATATCATGCTGAGTGAAATAAGCCAGACTGAGAAAATCAAGGGGTGAATGTTCTCTCTGATATGTGGATGCTAACTCTTTTGCATCATATTAATTCCAAATAAAGGAGACTCAAATTTAGAAGTATCCCATAGAAATCCACAAAAGGAATCAGAGCAGATGTGAACCTAAGTATAATATTACTAGGAATTCCAAGAATTCATGGGATTCAAAGAATTTCAGTGAAGGTCTTTCTGGTCAATGCTATCAAAACAAATAATCCATTCCTCATTCAAAAGTGTATTATTTAATCTCCAGGTATTAAAAATGGTTTCTGTTTTTGATCTTGTTGATTTCTAATTTCATTCCACTGTGATCCGATAGGATGCAAGGAGTTATCTCCATTTTCTTTTTGTATTTGCTAAGATTTACTTTGTGCCTTAAAATATGATCTATTTTAGACAAAGGTCCATGTGCTGCTGAGAAGAAAGTGAGTTCAGTTTTCAATGAATGAAAGTCTATAGATGTTGATTACGTTAATTTTTTTTTTAATTTATTTTTTTTTTACGTTTACATAGGGTAATGATGTTTATTATATTTTCCCCTCCCCCCCACCCCTCCCACCCCTCCCACCCCTCCCACCCCTCTTTTCCCTCTACACAGTCCTTCTTTCCTTCATTCTTACTGCTCTCCTTAGCCTAATTCTAAACCTAACCCTAAACCTAATGCTAGCCCGTCCCACCCCCCATTATATGTCCTCATCCGCTTATCAGCGAGATCATTCGTCCTTTAGTTTTTTGAGATTGGCTTATCTCACTTAGCATGATATTCTCCAATTTCGACCATTTGCCTACAAATGCCATAATTTTATTATTCTTTATGACTGAGTAATATTCCATTGTATATATATACCACAGTTTCTTTATCCATTCATCAATTGAAGGACATCTAGGTTGGTTCCACAATCTGGCTATGGTGAATTGAGCAGCAATGAACATTGATGTGGCTGTATCTCTGTAGTATGCTGATTTTAAATCCTTTGGGTATAGGCCAAGGAGTGGGATAGCTGGGTCAAATGGTGTTTCCATTCCAAGCTTTCTGAGGAATCTCCACACTGCTTTCCAGAGTGGTTGCACTAATTTGCAACCCCACCAGCAATGTATGAGTGTTCCTTTTTCACCACATCCTCGCCAACACCTATTGTTGCTTGTATTCTTGATAATCGCCATTCTAATTGGGGTGAGATGAAATCTTAGGGTAGTTTTGATTTGCATTTCCCTTATTACTAGGGATGTTGATTACGTTAATTTGATTAATATTATTTTTTAGTTCTGAAGAGGCTTTACTTAGTTTGTGTCTGGATAACCTTTCTAATAGTGAGAGAGGTGTTTTAGAATGATCCAGTATTTTTGCATTGTGCTGTATTTGATTCTTTATATCAAGAAGAATTTGTTTCATATATAGGTTCACCAACATTTGGAGCATAGATATTTACAATCATTATATTTTGTAATTGTACATTTTCCATCTTATGCAGAAACTAGAACAAAATAAGGGGAAAAAAGGAGAGTAATCCAATGGAAATAGAAGGGATATCAGTGGAGTTAATGGAGGAGATTGAGGGGCAGGAACAAGTAAATGGTAAAGGGAAGAACAGTGGAATGAAATTGACCAAATTATGCCCTGTGCATACATGAATATACCACAGTGAGTTTCACCTTCATGCATATCCATAAAACATAAATTTAAAAAAAAAACTATAAATAAATATAAAGAAGACCAATATAGTAAAAGAAGGGGAAAAGGGAGAGGGAAGAAGAAAGGAAAAGAACTAAAGAAATGGGAACTAAAGTGGAGCAAATTATATTCCCAGCATGTGTGATTATGGCAAAATTAACCCCACTATTATGTATGAATATGAACTAATAAAAACATAAAAAAGGAAAAAAAGAAAAGAAGTTTAACCTATTGGGTTCTCTAAAGCATAGGTTATATTTTTAGTACCTCCATTATTGGTGATCACTCACATAGCAGTTTCAGTGTAATGATCAGGGAAGAAGGCAAAATGCAGTTGATGAAAGAATGAATAGAAGGTGAATATGGTGAATTAAACAATTTTAAATCACTAGTTCAAGAACCTTGATTGTTTTAGTCAGATTTTTGGCACTGTGACCAAAAGAATATTTTTAGATGAAGGAAAAGTTTATTGGGGATCTCATGATTTCAGAGGTCTAAGTTTATAGATGGTAGACTCCATTCCTTGGGGCTTGAGGTGAAGCAGAACATTGAAGTAGCAGAGTGTGGTAGAGGGCAGCAGCCCAGGACATGATGATCAGGAAGCAGAGAGTGCTCTGCTCACCGGAGTTAAGATATATATCCCAAAGGCAAATCCCAGTGACCCACCTCCTCCAGTCACAATGTATACACCTTCAGCTACCTAAATTAATCCCATCAGGTGATTAATTCACTGATTAAGGTAAGTCTCTCATAACCCAAGCATTTTCACCTCTTAACCCTCTTTCATTGTCCCACAAATGAACTTTTGGGAGACACTACATTCCTATGACATAACACTGATTAGTAAAGAAAGTATAGACAATCATAGCTAGAAAGTAACTGTTATTGTCTGCTCTCAGTGGTTTATCTCTCTTGATCACCCTGGAATTAAATGAAAAATGTGAGCTAATCACAGTTTTTGAATAAATGTGAGGAAGCTACAAGAATGTTGATATAAGATTAATGAGGGGAGAGTGTGACACAGGTAGTGGCACTATATCAAATGAGGAGGAGTGTATTTACAGAAATAAAGGAGAAATGGTTTTCAGATGGCATTAAGGAGATAATTCTGATCCGGTGTCTCAGTTGCACATCCCATACTTCAGAATAAAGATGATGAAGAAGCGTCTTTTTGTTTGTTCTTTTTAGATATACATGAGAGTAGAATGTATTTTGACATATTATGTATATATGGAGTATAACTTATTTTAATTAGTATCACAGTATTGTGATTGAACATGATATGGAATTTCACTGTGTGAAGAAGTGTCTTTGACATAAAGCCAAATTTGTTTAAGGCAAAGAATAGGTCAAGTTTTATTGACCTTGAGGTTGAAGGCATAGAAGTATTTGGTTTTCCATAAAATGAAGAATTGAATGGGCATGGAGGAAAGATTTAAAAGGGAATGATACTCTTGAGAATAGATCTCTGAGAAGGAAAGGATACCAGGTTGCATAGGCATGAACTCAGAAAAGCATTTGCTCTTTTTCTGCAGCAAATGTTTTTACTGGGTAGCTACCATGTGCCTGGCACTGCTCTGTGACCTCTGGGAGACAGAGTTCCTGTGCTAATGAAACATGTATCTAATGAGACAAGTAGACCATGAACAAATAAATGTACAATGTAATTTTAGGTAGTGATAAATCCTATAAGTATAATGAAACTGAATAATGGGAGTAGGAAAGAAAGGGGAGGAGAGTATACTTTTAAATAAAGGTGATCAGGGAAGATGTATTTGAATTGGTGATGTGGGAATAGCATCCTGAAGATAATAAAGAAGTGAGTCAATCTGATATATGGAGAAAGAACACATATTCAAGAAGGAGGAGCAAGTGTGATGTCCCTAAACCTGGAGCTTTGGGTGTTTACAAGGAATATCAGGAAACAATTATGGCTTGGAATGAATTGAGGAAAAGAAGAGTAGAAAGACAGGTTTTTTTTGTGTTTATTTATTTATTTTTAATGTTTACATAGGGTAATGATGTTTATTTTTTTTCCCTTCCCCCCCACCCCTCCCACCCCTCTTTTCCCTCTACACAGTCCTTCTTTCCTTCATTCTTACTGCTCTCCTTAGCCTAATTCTAAACCTAACCCTAAACCTAATGCTAGCCCGTCCCACCCCCCATTATATGTCCTCATCCGCTTATCAGCGAGATCATTCGTCCTTTAGTTTTTTGAGATTGGCTTATCTCACTTAGCATGATATTCTCCAATTTCGACCATTTGCCTACAAATGCCATAATTTTATCATTCTTCATTGCGGAGTAATATTCCATTGTATAAATATGCCACAGTTTCTTTATCCATTCATCAACTGAAGGGCATCTAGGTTGGTTCCACAATCTGGCTATGGTGAATTGAGCAGCAATGAACATTGATGTGGCTGTATCTCTGTAGTATGCTGATTTTAAGTCCTTTGGGTATAGGCCAAGGAGTGGGATAGCTGGGTCAAATGGTGTTTCCATTCCAAGCTTTCTGAGGAATCTCCACACTGCTTTCCAGAGTGGCTGCACTAATTTGCAACCCCACCATCAATGTATGAGTGTTCCTTTTTCACCACATCCTCGCCAACACCTGTTGTTGCTTGTGTTCTTGATAATCGCCATTCAGGTTTGAGAAGTAGCCAGTGGTCAAATCACTAGATTCTTAAGATCATATCAAGTACTTTGTATCCAATGAAAATCCACTGGGAAAAATGGGAAAAGTGATAATATAATCGGACTTATATTTTCAAAAATCTCACTTTGGTTACTGTGCAGAGAATGGAATATAAGAGGGCAAAAGTGTAAGCACAGAGACAGGTTAGGCCATCGTCTCAGTCTGTTTTCTGTTGCTAAAACAGAACATCTGAGGATGAGTAACTCATGAAGAAAGAAGCTTATCATGGCTCATGGTTCTAGAGACTGGAAAGTCCAACAGCCAGGTATCAATATTTGCTCAGCTTCTGATAAAGGCCTCATGCTGCTTAAACTCATAGTAGAAAGTAGAAGTCATGTGCAGAAAGGGGAGAACATTAAGGGTGAACTTGCTTTATAATGTCTTGCTGTTATAACTAAACCAGCCATGTGAGAGTGAAAACTCACTCAAAGAGAAAGGCTTTAATCTTTGGGGGCCACATACCTCATAATCCAAACATCTCCCAGTAGGGCCCATCTCCTACCACTGTCCCACTGGGAACCAAGCCTCAACATGAATTTTGGTGGGAACAACTCATATTCAAATAGGCATTTATTGCAGTAATAAGGTTGGGAAGTTATATTGACCACCTTGGGAGCAATAAAGGACAGGTGAAGTAGAGTCTGGATAGGTTCTCAAGTCAACAGAAGGAACTGATACTTTGGACGTAGAATATAAAACAAAAATAAAGGTATGTATGTGGATAGGACAATAGGTGAATTTGAAATATAAGAGATAAATCTTAGATCTGTTCTTCTCTTTCTTTGTTGATTGCCTTTTTGCTTGTTTTGTTCGCTACTATATTTCCAACACTTAGGATGGTGTCTGGTGTATATTATTCCATAAGTTTTGAATGAATTAGTAGAAAGTAATTTCAGTGGAGTTATAGGTGAAAATACTTTATTGGTGTGGATGGTATTAGAGAATTATTGGGGAGGAGGCTAATAGAAAATTACTGAAATGAAGCCAAGAAAGTGAGAAAGAGTTGGATGGCAATGTCACGTCAAGGGAGCACTTTTTTTTTCTTTTGACAATGGATGAAATTACATTGTTTTTATACTGCAGGGAATGAGCCAGTAGAGAGCAATACTGACAAGTGTGGGAGAGATAAGACAATCACAGGAATAATATCCTTCAGCATGGACCAGGAAATAGGATCCAGGGCACATGTAGGAGGGATAGTATTAAACAGGAGCATAGAGACCTTTGATAATAGAGGAAAGGTAGAATATATGACTGAGATTCAGGTAGGTTCATATAATTGATATTATATAGATGGAGGCATTGTCTTCTGATTGCTTTTGTTTTTCTTGATAAAATAAGCAAAGTCTTTTGTTGACAGTCTGGCAGAAGAAATATTGGAGGCTTAAGGAAAGAAGAGAAACTGAAAATTATTGTATCAGGGAGTGGGAGAGTAAATTGGTTTAGCAAATAAGAAAAATCCTGGGACATTAGAAGTATGTTGAAACCTAGAGAGGGCATTCAAGCATAATTATGCATTTTCTTCTAGCTGTATTCAACTGCTTGTTTTCAGGTAAAGAGCTGGATTTAACAAGGATTTATGTTTTCCCAGGTAGCCACAGCAGAGTAAGAGAGAAGCAAGTGTGTTGAAGGTATGTACTGTAGAATGATTATACTGAATTTAATTACGGTTATGGTCTCTGTGTGTAATTCAAGCAGGATAAGAAAGGAAATAAGAACACAAAGGTGATAATGTGTAATTCAAAGGTTGTATTCAAAGGATCAGAGATCTTGGAGGCAGAGGACAGAAGAATTGATAGTATGAAGGTACTCCATAAAATGATTTGGAAAGGTGTGATCAGAGAGTCATTTGAGATCATGGATTTTTATGAACAAAACTTAGGATATGACCTTTGGAATGCTTGAGTGGATTAGGGTAGAGCTGAGGTTCACTGTGGATATGAGGCAATATCTGCAGAATTTTTCTTGCACAAAGGCATCCCAAGTATTTCAATCCTTAACATACCACAATGAAATTTGAAATTAGACAAGTTGATACAACATTATGATCTATAAAATATTTAATTCTCATAACACATATTCAATAGAAGAATTGGCTATATCTGTGCCTTGTGCACAGCAAGTGCTCAAATATTCATAATAACATGAATTTTTACTTGGACAGGATATAACACAAGACTCATCCCTATAGCAGGTCTTTGGCTGGGCATTTGATATATGTTATCTTATTTAATTTTTTTAGTCCCTATGTTATTATCCCCAGTTTTCATTGAAGAAGGATGTCTTTAAAGCCTAAAACAACTAGTATTTGGTAGTTTCTTGTACGCTCTTAGTCTGGCAGTTTCCAAAGTTCATCCTATACCTAATCCTTTATACCATTTTACTTAGTTTAGGGTTATGTCTTTGCCACAATTACATTCATTTTCTATTTTTAAAGTACCCATTATTTGTAAGCACTCTTCTATGCAAGTACTGTATCTACAGATTCAGCCAATCATAGATTGGAAATATTCAAAGAAATTATGTCTCTATAGATTATATGTCATTCCCTAAACAATATATTATAAGAACTATTTGCATAACATTTACATTGTGTTAGGTATTATATGTAATCTAGAGATGATTTAAAGTATACTGGAGGATATACATAGATTCCATATGAATATTTCATCATTTTATAAAAGAGACGTGAGCATCTGCAAAAATTGGTGTGTGGAAACATGTCTTAGAATCAATTCCACACAGATACTGAGGGACAACTGCATATATCTGAATAAAACAAGCAAAAATCCTTGTCCCCATTTAGCTTATATTTTATTAGGGGACAGACAATAACAAAAATACATAAAATGTATGTTATAAGTGCAAATGGAGAAAAAAAGAGTGAGCAACTGTGTAAAAATTATTAGGGAAATTTTACAAAGGGTGGCTAGAGGGGGTCTCAATACAAAGGTGTAATTTGAAATAAAACCTGAAGGAAGTGGGGGAATAAATGATCTGGAAGTTAGATGGAAGAAAATTCTAGGTAAAGTTCAGCAAGTGCAAATGCCTTGCATATTCAATGAGGAGCAAGGAGGCCACAGTGGCTAAAATGGAGTGCTTGAGAAAAGGGTGGTAGGGGATAAAGTTAGCTAGCTATTTGGGGATTAGTTCATCTAGGCCCATGTAGATCATAGTGAAGCTTTTGAAATGGGAAGGAATTGGAGGATTTTGAGACATTGAAGAGACATGATCCGATATAACAACTTAAAAGTGCACTTTGACTGCTATTTGGAGAATAGAATGTAGGGGAATAAGGGCAGAGACAACAAGATAAATTAGAAAGCTTTTACTATGATCTTGAAAAGAAGTAACTAGCCAGATGGTATCAGAGGAGGTGACGAGCAGTGTTTGTGTCCTGGATATGTTTCCTTTTGAATGGAATATCAGTGGAGCTTACTGATAGATTGTATGTAGGATGTAAGAGTAACAGAGGAGTCAAGATTGACATCAAAGCTTTACCCTGAGCAAGTGGAGGAGTGGAATTACTATTAATTGAGGTGGGGAAGACTGCAAGAGGCCCATAGATACTATATGTGCATGGAAGTAAATATCTGAGACTAGGTCTAACCCATGAATTAAGGGATAGGCTTAAGTTATGAGCTTTCTCCTGGAGAACAGGTACAGATATGGATTCTAGAAGAGATGGAGGTAGAAGAGATGAATTCTGAGATGGAGGTGTTAATTTTCAATTTATTAGCTTTATGGATATTTTCTCTTTCTTTGTTCTTTGTCTCCTCTATTAGCTCTCAAGTAGGGTGAATAAGTACGGTAACCATTTGCTAATTTGGCTATGTAAACATATATTATGGTGTCCTGAATATGTGTCATGGTTATATGTTTACATATCATGAATAATCCATTCAAACACCATGATCATCTGAAACTGCATAAGGTTTGCCTCATTCTGTTTCACGGCCAATCTGCTGTGCCACAGTTGGTTGTAGGCTTATATGATCTTGGTGTTTTTCCAAGTACTATACTTACATAAACCTACACCACAGTTGTTTACATTGGTGGCGTGCTTAAGTTTATTCACAGTGTGTTCAAAAGAAGTATTATGGTTTACTTTTTTATCAATATCATAGTTGTGTGAATATTCATGTAATTACATGATGTTCCTTTACTGTTCCATGGACATTTGCACTATAGTTGTGTATCTAAACATTATAGATAATTACTTACTCACCATAGTCATTGCTACCTCACTTTCATTTCTATCTTGCCTCTCTGCTCCTGTGAAAAATGTTTGACTGTGTCTGCCTACTCATAGACCATGATCTTCTGTTTCTGCATCATTGTGGTCTACTCTCACTGCAGGGCCATCTGCTCCTAAACTATGTCACATATGGATAAATACATCCAATATTCTGCACATGAATCATGATTGTTTAAGCATATACAATAACTATCTCCAACTGTATGGATACTTGATTATGTTTGAAAGCACTGTGACTATCACAGTTTTCAGTTTATGCACTATGATCATTTGAACCATCACCAAGTTTGTTATAATAAATGATTTAAGTATTTATTTACCTAAAGTCTATCTTTGCATTTGTTGATGGTTGTCTGAGCATATACCATAGATGTATGTTTATTTAATGCTAATATCTGATCATGTGTCCCATTTCTCTGTACATGTATCAGGTACAGAGTCCTATCTTGTGGATATTGCTAACTTGCCAAGGATATCTGTTACAGCAGCATGCTTTTTATAATTTTTTTCCAATTACAGTAAAAACACCTAACATAAATGTGTCCTCTTAACCATTTTTAAGAATACAGATCAGTATATTTGTATTGTTGTGCAGCAGTCCAGTGGCATCCTTCTAATCATGCACCATGTTTTAATTTACTGTGTTCCAAAGTCCTCTTTGATTGTTTTGTGATTATTACTTCATGTGCTATGGTGTTCTGACATATCTGATGATCATATTGTTTTATTCCATAAATGTCTTTATAATAGTGATGTTTCCTTACAAAATGCCATGGTTGTTGGAGGGTATGTATTATGTTTTATATACTACACATGATGACTGTTTTCTAAAGCTCAATGGTTATTTTAACATGTGCTTTAGTTATAATTTCATATAATATTGTATACCATACTATATTGTGTATCATACTATACATATCATAGTTTTCACCTTTTAAATCACTAACATTTACTTTTATGTCTTTGTCATCAATTATTAGTGTGATAGTTTGCTACTTATTCATCATAGTTTGAGCACAGTTCATAGTTATATACTAGAATAGCATAGTTGAACATGTATCATAGATACCTTTGTTCATGCAGCATGGCTATCTTTTCTTATACCCCAAATTTTTATTCATACATTTACGTTTACTGAGTATGCTTCATTGATATGTCTTATATTCTATGGGTTATTTCTACAGTTTGGATTTTAACTCCTCTACCAGGTCTTGTTATTCCTGTGGAGTAGTTGTCAGTGCATGTATGATGATTATCTTAGCATAGACCCTTGTCAAGTGATCATAAAATATTCGGGTCTGCTAAGGTACTGTGGATATTTGAGCATATATCATGGTTACTGTCCTTACCATGAATGTTGCTCATGCCTCAGAATTGTCTGATCATGAACCATATTTTCCTAATTACATGCTAAGATTTTCTGAACTGTACTCTTCCTGTTCATTCCTGGAAAATGTTGAACAACTCTTGTACAGCTCATGAATCATGAATGTCATAGCACCTATATTAGGTTAAACTAAGAAATTTCTGTTTTTGTGAAAGTAAAATTGTCAAATACTGACAAATACATCCATACAAATGAATACTATGATTATCTCTGATATGGATATTTCATCATGTCAGAAATCTATCTCCTCCAGTATTAAGTTTTTCAAATGCCTGTTCCAGATTTATGAGAACAGCCTTATAGAATTCAGTGACTGCTTTATAGCAATGGGATATATTTAGAGGGAGTTTTCTGCTTAATCTTTTATCAATTAGAATAACCCTCCAACATGTATGTTTTGCTTATTGGTCTAATGCATAAGATTTCTTAGGAAGAAAAGTTTCATATCCCTCATTCATTCTGAAAATTATTCTACTGATATGATTGAAAAAGAGTAGCATTGGGTGAGAGGAGACCTTCAAGGGATTAGTGTCTCAAACTCAAGCCACATAATTTAGAAATAGCAAGTAAGTGTAACTTTATTGGTTGTTTCTTAACTACATATCTTGAGTCTTTACCAGTACAGAATTCATAGAACAGCTTACATGTAGGCAATCCCAAATCACTAATTCTATTATTTGTATAACTTGATGATTTATTAGGAATTTCTCTGCCAGGAGGCTGGGCTTAGATTTCTTCTTTACGTTGTGACCCCTATCTAAAAGAACTGGCTTTGCCCTAAAGCCCTAAATTATCTCTTAATGAGGAAACATTGCATTTTAATCAAGAGCTATTGTGTCTTATGATTTTATCAACCCAATTCATAGGAAACAATTTATTTACTCCAGGATTTTTGAATTCCAAAAATGATATAAAGAGATTACAGTATATATATATATATATATATATATATCTCCCCCATGCTTTTATTGAGACAGGGACTTGCTAAGTTGCTGAAGGACTTGCTAAGTAGCTGAAGCTGGCCTTGAACTTGCAATCCTGCTGCTTCAGCCTCCTAAACTTCTGGGATTACAGGTGTGTACTACCTTACATGGCAAATCTGCAGTTGTTAATATGCCAGAAGTTCTACATTATTACACAGTTAACCAAGGAAAAGGCTTTTGTGACATTAAAGATCAAATGGAATTAGCAGAAATAAAATGAAGACATGAGAGACCATTTTAAGCTCTTGAAGTGTAAGAGGTAACTGAAACTAATGAAGGTTTTGGGACTTACCTAGTCATAGAGGAAGACAAGGAAAGAGATGGAAATAAATCTTAAGACTCCTGACTTTTTTATCTAGATCTGTTTATACTACTCTATACATCCATTTGTGGATGGGTTCTGGTGTATTCAGAAGAGGTGTTATATTTTGGAGTAAATTTTGGTGGCACTGATGAGTTGGGGGAAGGAGGATATCAGGTTAAGCATTCCATAACTGTATACTACGAGAGGTAAATTGTTGTAATAGAGCTGAATATATTTTTGTCTCTTCCTCCTCCCTCTCTTTGTTTTTTAACCTTTTGTCCATTACCCTTTCCTTGTACTGTGAATTTCACAGGTCTCTCCAACTTAGTGCCTGAGAAGATGATTATCACACAAATGTGTCACTTCTACATGACCAGACTTGGGGTTCTTTTCCTGATTAATATTCTCCCTGGAACGACTGGCCAAGGGGAATCAAGACGACAAGAACCTGGGGACTTTGTGAAGCAAGATATTGGCGGGTAAGAATACTTAAGCCTTAGGACAAAAAATGAATTTGATAAATGTCTACCTCAGATTTCAGAGTTTTCCCCAGATGAAACAAATACTCTGGTCTCTGATATATTACACTGTATTTGGAAGAAAAAATAATCAGCTCAGAATGTCAAGATAAAAAGAGAACTCAAAGATCTTCATGGGAAACTCCCTAGCCCATGCAGAATACCATCTGTGGTATGTTGAAAGTAGATAATGCCTTAAGGGTTTATTCCCGTTCGCATTCATACTTCTTGAAGTAATGGTCTGTTTTATTGCTTATACCTGTCTCTCAACCATTCTTACACTCACTGCTGTCTTTTGGTCATAAAATAAAACAAAAGTATAGAGTATATATAAAATCTACACATATAAGCAGGGCACAGTGGCACATGCCTGTAATCCCAGCTGCTAGGGAGAGTGAAGGAGGATTGTGAATTCAAAGCCAGCCTCAACAACTTAGCGAGGCCCTAAGTAACTCAGCAAGACTCCGTCTCTAATAAAATATAAAAAAGGGCTGGATGTGGCTCAGTGGTAAAGAGTCCCTGGGTTCAATCCCTGTTACCAAATATATATATATATATATATACACACACACACACACACACACACACACACACACACACACATATATATGTATTATACTCACACACACATAGTATAAATATAATTTGCTTTGACTTCAAAGACACAATTTCTGGGTACTTAGATTAGGATCTCTAGAAGCAGGGCATGACAGAAGTATTCTTTTTAAAAATTGTTTCATTCATTATTTTTAGATATACATGACAGTAGAGTATATTTTGACATATCGTACATACTTGAAGTATGGTTGTACATGATGTGGAGTTTCACTGGTTGTGTATTCGTATATGAACATAGAAAAGTGATGTCCATTCATTCTGCTGTCTTTACCACTCCCATCTGACACAAGTATTCTTGAGCAAAAGATTTATTAAGTGAATACTCACAGCAGAAAACTGTAAGGATGTAAGGCAAGGAGATAGGGAAAGGGGGAAAGTTAAGCAAAAGTGTGATTTTGTGTGAAGTATAGCCTCAATTTGAGCTCACAGGGAAATAAGAATCATAAATGGCGCTATGAAATAGTTCTACCTTGAGACAAGGAGCCCACACTTCTGTAGCCTCACCTCAAGCTGTCATTATACTCTCATCTCACCCTCCATTCCTGACTTCTCTTGAATATCAGACCTCTGTATTCAGCATTTTATTGGATATGTCCACTTGGCTATTCCACAAAATATTTAAAATAAGAATGTCCAAAGTAGTCTCATCATCTCCATCTCCCTCCCCATAGAGAACAAACAAGACAAAACAAAAACATATCCCTTTTTCCATTTTCCCTATTTTGGTCAATGTGACCATCTTGCACTTTGTTGCTTGAGTCAGAAACTTGGAATTATTTTTGACAATTTTCTACCCTTCACTTTCCAGTTTGAATCAATCACTAAGATCTGTTATATATACCCTCTGAAAGTCTTGAATTCACCCACTTTCCCCCCACTTTCCCATTACCATACTAATTTAATCCACTTGGACCACTGGAAAAGTCTGTATTTGGTTCCCATCTAATCTTGTACTTTGTGGACAGTTTTTCTTCTGTCATGCATGCTAAATTGTACCAAATCTATTTACAGCCCTTTAATGGTGTCTTATTCTTTCTAGAGTAAAATAAAAACTCCTTATAATTTTATAAAACCCACTATGATCCAGCTTCTATCTACCTTATTAGCCTTTTTTCTTAGTCCTCTTGCAACCAAACTCTGTGTTCTTCAGCATTGTTGAACTTAAGAATCCTGTGTTTTAGTCAGCTTTTTCCTTCCTGTGACCAACACACCTGACAAGAACAATGTAGAGAAGGAAAAGTTTATTTTGGTGCATGGTTTTAGATGTTCAGTTGTGACCACCTGAGTCCATATCTCTAGGTCTGAGGTGAGGCAGAACATCATGGTGGAAGGGCGTGGTGAAGGAAAGCAGCTCAGAACATGATATCCAGGAAAGAGAGAGAGAACTCTGCTCATCAGGGTCAAAATATATAAACTCCAAAGTCATCCCCCCACTGACCTACTTACTCTAGCCTTACCCTACCTGCCTATAGTGATAGCCCAGTTAATCCATATCACTGGATTAATGTGCCAATTAGTTTACACCCCTCATAATCTAAATATTTCACCTATGAAAATTCTTGCATTGTCTCAAATATGAGATATTGGGGGACACCTCATGTCTAAATCATAACACAAGGGGGTATCATTACTAGGAAAAACCCTGTAGGTTTGAAATATTTCAGTATTACACAGGATATTTCATTCCTTCCTAGTGTGCTTTTTTGTTTTCCTTTACATTTGGTTATTGTCCCATTTTCTTGGAAGCGTGAATCTTAAAATAGAAGTTTTGAATTATTTTTGCAGGGTTATTGATGTACTCTGAGTTTTTCAGTCTTTTATTAGCAGTTTTACAGTAATCTACAGGGCTGAGGACTACAGAACTGGACATAAAAGTACAGTTAAGTTTTGGCATATGAGTGTCTTTTTTTGCTCCCAATATGGAAAGTGAAACTTGTCCTTTATTATTAACTCCTCATGTATCTGATTTCATTTGGCCATGATAGATGTTCTAAATAAGGTAGAACTTCTAAATAAACAAATCTTACGTCAAGCGTTGAGTCTTTTAAAATTTTAAATCAGAGAATAAAGTTTTCTAGAAATATATTGCATGTTTTCTTATAAAACTAAACAAAGATTATGAATAAGATAGTCCCTTTCCTTGGTGAATTTTGATCCTTATAAACAGCATTCATTATATTCATTCTTTTTCTGCTTTTTAAAATTTTTATCCCCATGCTCAGTGCTAGTTGTCACCTTTCCTATTTACATTAGTTTGTTTACATCCTATTAATGCTTAGGAAACCAGATAGCCCAAACCCTTTAGCAATTATGCTAAAGAGGAGGCCAAGAAATCCTTCCCACAAAAGCAGAATGACGTGCTTGATTTTAATACCAGGGCATAATGATTGCTTAGATCAATTTATGCTATGTGTATGTATGAATGTGTCACAATGAATCTCACTATAATGTATAATTATAATGCACTGATATTTTTTTGAAAAAAAATTTTTTTTTTTACATTCAGGCTTTGGAGGTCTGATACTACTAAAAACTTGGCTTAGAATATTAGGGTTTGGCCCTTTATTTGCATTTACTAGAACAAAGGAATCAATTCAACTTTATAATATGTACTATATGCTGAAAGTTCTGATACTTAATGGAGCTGCTGTTTCCTTTTGCTCATTTTTGGACCTTCTTAAGTATGCCTTTGTGTGTTGAAAAAAAATCCTGTGGTGCCTTACTTTATCCATCCTTACTAGTTTATTGTATTAAATCATCTGACCTGGTTGTCCTAGCAGCTTTAACAATCAACAATGGTTTGTTGAATAGTGCTTTGTATATCATATGCTAGATATAATGGTTCTCAGTGTTTGACATGTGTAAGCAAGAATGCAGGCTTCACACTTGAAGATTGTGATTTAGAAGTTATGACAAGGGTACCTAAAATCTGCATTTGATTCAATTACCAAGATGATTCTAATGTAAGAAAACTTTGATTAATATTTAGGGCTGTAGTTTCTATTTTCAAAGAACTAATAGTATAGTTAGGGATATGAGATTATGGATCTTTAGAATGGCATACATGGAAAGACTCATAAATAGTGCCTAATGTGATCTTTCTATTTTACATGAAGAAACTGAGGTCCAGAAAGATAAATTAACTTTCTTAAGATCATAAAGTTATGTAATAGTAGAACACCTATTCTAGAGTTGTCTAGAATACCACTCTAATTCCTAGTCCCATATTATTGAGGAAAAACTATGAGGAATAATTTCAGATTCATTTAATTAACATGTTTATTATACTCTTGCTTCCTGATTCTGTATTTTTACCAACAAGTGAGATCTATATATATGTACAGTGGTAATTTGAACCATCATGAAACTATTTTTCTGAGTCAAAATGGTCAAATATCAGCAATTTCACAGTGGGTCAACAGGTAAGTGCCTAAGTAGCAAACAAGTATTGGATGAATCCTCCATGTCTGACTGAAACTGAATTGAATCAGTCAGGGTCCCAAACTGGACATTTTGGTTAAGATTATTTGAAGAGGGTGGATTTGTAAAGAGACTCATTATAGAAGTATGGGGAACCACAAGGAATAGGGCAAGGACCTAAGGACAGCAGTAGATATATCATGTATAACAAGTTTTCTTATGAGGTTCAGGGACTTTTATTTGAGGAAATAGTCATCAAAAAGAGAATTTTTTTAGAAGAATTAGGCCAGGTGTGGTGGCACATGACTGTAACCTCAGTGATTCCAGAGGCTTTCAAGTTCAAAGCCAGCCTCAGCAATTTGGCAAGACCCTGCCTCTAAATAAAAATAAAAATAAAAGTGCTGGGGATGTTACTCAGTGTTTAGCACCCCTGGGTTCAGTCCCTGGGACCAAAAGTAAGTAAATAAATAAATAAAATTAAATAAATGCAAGAATTGGGCATATGACTATTTATTTTATGTATACAAACATTTGTTTATACATAGTAATCTCTTAGACTCTGAACTGAATATGTCAGCCATATGACTGGATGGACCATGCTAATACAGGGTAAATGCAGTCTTCTCCTGGGGCCTGAAGAAAGAATAAGTATCATTTGATCGTAATATTTTTCCTTTGAGTTGGAAATGTAGCATTGTGACATAGGACAAGGATGTACATTTGAGGCTAGGATCAAGAACGCTTCATAGGTGATACTGTGACTTCTTATTGCATCATTTCTGGAAGTGAAGTTTTCTCAGTACTACTGATACTAAATTTGATCACTTGATTAAGTTGATGAATGCCAAACTGTTGATTGTAAGGATATCCGTCACCAGGAATGAATGAGAGGGTTTGAACTGGTGGGCAGCTCATTGTTTTGATCATAGCTGTAGGTATGGAGTAAAGAACAAATAACGGTGAGGAAGAGGATATTTCCAGTGTTGCAGTTTTCCCATCTTTTGTATCAGAATCTTTTTCTTCACAGAGACAGTGTTATAAATGGTTCACAGACTGGCTTATGAAAGTTTACTTACCAAAAGTGTTGCCAAAATAAGGCTCATATATCAACAATGTGGTTAATTCAGATGAATTATGAGAAATAGACTTGCATAGTCTTGCCTGGACAACTAGACAACCTTTATGGAAGTGTTTTAAAGGAAAAATGTACTTTCACTTCTTTGCAAACTTTTGATCATGAGACATTTTAAATTGGAGTATGTCTTTTATATTAATATGTGGAATCATCTCTAAGTTCTAGTACCTTTGTCATTTACAACATGCTGTAGTTTATTCTTCCTGTGTGTTTTTGTGAAGCAGAGCCTTTCAGTTCCTAAGAAAGTATTAAGGACTTGGTCTTTATTTTACTTTAACTCAGCAAGTACAGTTAATATGAAAAGGTAGGGCATATGTGAGGGGGTGTGTCTCAAGCCAATACTTCTCTAGATTCATTTCAACATTGTAGAAAATATTTAAGACCAGCTCTCTTTCTTAGATGGATTAGGCATGTTCTATTAAAAAAAACAGTTTATTTTTTTCCTTCAAGTGACTTCTGTAAAGATATTAGAATGTGTGCTATTGGATCGTAGCTGTTTCTCATTCCCTCCCCAGCATATAACTGGTATCCTTAATGAGATGAATCTTTAGTAAGACTTTTCCACTCATGGGAAAGAGTGGGCTTGGAAAATGAAAACAGGGGATATTAGGAAATGGCAAGTAATCTGATTTGACTATGATTTCTGGTCTGAAAGCAAAATAGTGGAATTTGCAACTGTAAAAATATATTGGGACCAGATTGCAGAAGGCCATGAATGTCAGGCTAAGGAGTTGGGATTTTATTTGATAAACTGTGAAGAATTACGGAAGCCTTGGGAGTAATGCAGAGATATGATCTGCCAGTAATCTAGAATGTTAATTATTTAAAAAACATATTCTCCCCCAGGACATATTCAGTATTAGGAAAAATGTCGTCCTTTTAATGAAGTAAATTTCTCTTCTCTTTGGGTTGTTGTATGATCTGCATCAGCAATTCTGCAGCTGTGCCTCTCCTGCTTTCCCCTAACACAAACACACCAGGGTCCTTGATATGATTGAATTAACGCTGTTGCTGCTGACATCCTGCACTTAATCTCTACATGGTTAGTGAGCTTGACTTTGGTGCAGTCTGAAAGTACATGTCTTTCAAAGTTTCTCACTGAATTATCAAGAGTTTGGAAAAAAATTAAGGAAAATCCTTCACTTGCACAGCAATTTTGTTTCTATTGTCTTATTTAATTATTTCTTCCAAAAGCTTTCTAAGGTAGGATTTTATTATCCCTATTTTACATGTAGGGAAGTAAGTGACAGAGCCAGAACTAACACTCTAGTCATTTGACTCTAATCCTGTGAACTTGCTACTGATCCATCTTTAGAACTAGAAAAATGATGAAACTTACCAAACCTACAGATATTGTATTAGTAACATCATTTTATTCTACAATTGGGGTTTATTATTATCATATTTGATCCAAACAATAGTGACAGACTTAAGATATGGTTAGTGCATCAGTCTCATCAAATTTAAACATGTGACTAAACAATTTTTTTTCTCTAATTGGCATTGATATCTAGGTTTCTAATCTGTAAAATGAAGATAAGGAATTATATGATCTCTAAAGTCCTCAATAATCCCGACTTACTATGATTCTTTTTTTCTTTTTCCATAAATACTTTTGGATAGGCACAAACTACAGCATCTTGGAGCAGTATAGTTACGAAGAAGAGAGTTCCAGTTTGGGTTCTAACTTAAACCAACTTCCAGCTCTCCATGCAGCAATTTAGTATACATCAGGAGAAAAACATATCAGTAATCAAGTGTAAAATCATAGAGTAATTGTTGATAATAGTTTGGGGATAACAATGCTGATAACATATCAACAGAGTCATAAGGGAATGAAAATTTATTCTCATTAAAGTTATTATTTCAGTTGAAGTATCCAGTGTATTGGCCTTGCATTTAGGAATTTTAGATCCAATTTTTAGCTTTCCCATTAACTCTCAAATTGACTTAAAAATTATTTTCAGGAAATTTAACATTCCCATATGTGAATCCATCTGGAATAGATAATATCTAAAGCCCTTTTTGGTTTGTGTATATATTTAAGAGAATTCTCTGTTATGTTCTAGTAATCCAAGAAATGATTTCTCATTCACTCTGTATCTATTTCCAAGAAAACGAATCAGGCTAACCAAGGTTAAGAATCTTCATGGTGAAAGTCAAGAGATAATAAGAAAGAGATTTTCACCAAATCAGTTGAGTTCCTACAACCACTCTTCATGTCCTTATGTCAAATGGACCAAAACGTTGGTGGATTGTGCCAGATGTAGACTGTCATCTGAGAAGGTGTTTGCATTTCTCTCTTCAGTTTATTGATGTCAATTGGTTAACTCTATATTTCAATCACCTTCTTTATTATCCCTTTCTAATGAAGCATCTGGATCATTTTTCATGATCTGTTCAACCAGCCAAGCATCCTTCTATTGCTTATGTTCCAGTGTCTCTATGGCAGAAGCTGTGCCTATGACTTTTGACTGATATAGATTCTAATTATTTGTTTTATTACTTATATTTGAATAATGCATTTGAATGCAAATCTACTGTTCTAAAAAAGAAAAAACAAACTTCAAATACTTCTAGATATGAAGCATTCATCCTGGTGATTTAATGTGTTATTTAATATTTATACAACATATTTTTGAAGTGATTTTTGTTGTTAAAGTTAAAACTGGAAGTATTATATGGTTACCTAAGGTCATACAACTAATAAACTCAAATCATGTCTTCAGAGTCTTTAAGCCTAATTCCCCTTTCCTTGTGTATTTATTTTATAATTTAATTATCTCAGCATGGGAAGAGTTACTTAGTTTACTTTATTTTGTTTTATGTTATATCACAATACCTAGAATAGTATTAATCACATAGTTAATAATAAAATGTATAAGTAAATTGAATTATGTTTATGAATTAAGAAACTTACAATTCAAAATGACTTTTACTAAGTCCATCTGATAGAAAATGACAGTTTAGGGTGAGAACTATTCAATTCAGATGTTTCTACTACCCTGTAGGTTCTTTCTCAAGCTCTTTTGAGCATAGGAACCTTGCTCACTTTTAGGCATAAATATTGGTGGAAAGTATTAACTGTCTCTTAGGACCTTTACTTAACTGGTATCTTGTGGTTTTTACAGCTCTAATAAACTAGATACTGGGAATAATTATTATATACTTATTAAAGTCAACTTTCTGAGTACAAGTTAAGAATAGGGAAAGCCAGCTGAGTGCAATGGTGGCACACCTGTAATCTCAGTGGCTCAGGAGACTGAGGCAGGAGGATCGCAAGTTCAAAGCCAGCCTCAGCAAAAGCAAGGTACTGAGCAACTCAGTGAGACCCTGTCTCTAAATAAAATACAAAAGAGGGCTGGGGATGTGACTTAGTGGTCTAGTGCCCCTGAGTTTAATCACTGCTATACCTCCCTCAAAATTAAAAAAAATAAAAATAAAAAAAGAATAGGGAAAGCCAAGATTTAAAGATAAAAAGATATGTAGTACAATAACTTGTTTAATGGTCTACCCTAGTTCTAAATAAGGTGGGCACCAGGATTTCTAGTTCTTCATTCATTGCTTAATGCTACACCATCCTTATTTACCCTCAGCAATAGCCGTTTCTTTCACCATATTCTTCCTTCTCCTGAACTACCCAGGGATTTAAAAAAAATATCTGGTCATGCCAAACCACATCAATCTCCTCCTCAAAATGTATAGATACATGTCACAGTGCCTGATCTGATTAGGTGGTTAGTGAAGTGCATGTTGTTCATAAAGACTTGCAAAGGTATCCAAACTGGAAAAGTAGGAAGTAGCTGAGGCACATTAGAAAGTCAGAAAATTTGGATTTTAATTCAATCTCTGCCTCTACTAGCAATAAGACTGGGAAAATTTGTCTTCCTTTCTGAGTTTGTTTTCCATGTTTTAAATGTGAGAGATTAGGAATTCTTTAAAGAGTCCTAGTAGCTCTAATATTAGACAGATTACTACTGCCAGTGTCCTCTCTCCATAGGGTGAGGATGGGGGTTAACCTAGATGTAATTCAAGGATTTATCTCACTCTGTTATTCTGTGAACTTGGATTTCTCTAGGCTAAATAAGGGGCAAGTTTGCAGAAACAATGTTTCTCTTCTTTATTTTGAAACCTATTCATTCACACAAAAAATTGTTGAATCAACTGTGTGCCAGGTACTGTTCCTAGTGACACTCTGTCCACAATTCCTGCTTATGCTTCCTCACTGCTGGAATGGGGTTGGAACATATACCTGGTGAACATCTACCTAATGCTGAAGTAAAAGCTGATGTACTGATTAATCTTGCTCTATTGCTTGAAATTTTCCTGAATTAAAATGTTTAGATATGTAACTATTTCCTATTAAGAACCACTATTTTCCTTTTCTCTTCCTTGTATTGTATCAGACTCTCTCCTAAGCATGCCCCAGATATTCCTGATGACAGCACCGACAACATCACTATTTTCACTAGAATCTTGGATCGTCTTCTGGATGGTTATGATAACCGACTGAGACCTGGACTTGGAGGTCAGTTTTTCTTTTAAGATCCTCTATTCAGCCCGTTTTATCTAAAGAGTCATAAGGTACCCTTTAGTAGTCTATTGATCAAGAAGGTTAGTGTAAAGCTGAGTCCTCCTTTAGAGCACTGAGAATTAGTTCTAATCCTTTCTCTTTTTTCCCTTTAAATATTTTTATTACAGCTTTATATACATAATATATACATAGTAGTTGGATTCTTCCTGACATACTCAATACATGTGTGGAAATGAATTTCAATTCATAATCCCTACCTTTTCCCTCTGTTTTTTCCCTCCTCTCTCCCGTTCTCCTTCCTCTACTCAACTAGACTTCCTTTCACTCATCTATTAATTTGTATTCAATTAGTTATTTATGTTATCCTATCTTTCCCTCCCTGTTTCCTTTATCTTCCTCTAGTTTCTACATAGGAAAGACAACATGTGACCTTGAGTTTCTGAGTTTGCCTAATTTCACTTAGCATGATATTCCACATTGTCATCTATTTTATGGCAAATGCCCTAATTTTATTGTTTCTTTTATGGCTGAGTAGGACTCCATTGTGTGTGTGTGTGTGTGTGTGTGGTGTGAGTGTAACAATTTCTTAATCCATTCATGTATTGATGGGCATATCTTGGTTTATTCCATAATTTAGCTGTTGTGAATTATGCTGTGATAACATTGATATGGCTGTATTGTACTCTGCTAATCCTTTATTTCAATGGACAACATTTATAGCTTGGTTTTGGAAAGTTTCAGAATTTTAGGCAAATGTATCTGGAGTATTATACCTCAAAGTTTGACAAAAACAGTTTCTAGTAAAAAACAAACAATAACATCTACAACAAAAATCACTGCTTGGATGACAGGTGTGGACTAGGAACATGCCTTTGTTCTCAAAACCCTGAGCACATGTCAGCCTGATCCTCCAAAGAGGAGCAATCTAAAGGCTAGATGGGATTGCAGTTGGCCATCAGTTTAGTATAATCAGAAATATGATCACAATAAAATAAATGAATTATAATATGTCATGGGCTGTGTTGAAATGGTAGTGTGGAAGTGTGTGTGTTTAATTTTTTTCCAAAATCATTTGAGAATTAGTCACATATATCATTTCCCTTCATTGCTAAATATGTACTTCAGTGCATATTTCCTTTGAACAAGTAAATAATTTTATAAAATAGAATACAATTACAAATTCAGAAAATGTAGCTTAACATAATATGCCTTTGTAATTTTCAGTCCATATTAAATTTTTCTAATTATCCCCAAAGTGTCTGCTATAGCAATTTTTCTTCATTTAGGATGCAACCCAGAATTATTCATTGCATTTATTGTCATGACTCTTTAACCTATAGTCTAGTATAGTTGCTCAGTATTTCTTTTCTCTCATGCTATCAATTACATCTTCCTTATGCATTTTTGGAAATAAAACCACAGGAGTAAATTGTGTCTTTCTCAATGCATCACTCAAGAAGGAGACATGATGTCTGTTTGCTTCATTATTGTAATGTTAATTTTAGTGTCCACCAGGTTACTCCACTCTAAAATTTCTATTTTAACCTTACAATTAATAAGTAATTCATGGGGATATTATTTGACACTATTCTGCTCCTGTTCCAAGTTGTACCCAATAGTTTTAGCAACTATTGATTATTCTTGCATGAATAATAAAAGTTATGGTTGCAAAAGGATGATTTTTCTAAATCCGTTTTTTCCTCTACCTTTATTATGTGGCATTCTCTTTACCTTTAAATAATTAGCTCGTCAGTAAGAATGCATTCTTATTTTTTCAGGGGATTATAATACGTTAGTATCATTATTCATTTTGATTAAAATTTTTGCGTACAGTTTTCCATACTTGCCTCTTGGGGATCTGTTCAATCTGGCTTCTATTTCCTTTTGATATATTCACTTCATATATTGAACACTTTTAAAGTATATGTCATAATGGTACATTCCATATTTAATCTTTTACCTTGTTATTCAGTCTTGCAATCATTCATTTTTCCACAAAGAAATGGTATCTTATTGTGGGAAATATTTATAGACTCTAACTTCTTGCAATAAGGTTGTCATTGCTTCTAGGACCTTTCAGCGGTCATTAATGGCAAATAGAAAACACAGAAATATATATACACAGCTATATATATTTATATGTGTGTGGGTTTTATATATACATACATACATCTCTATATTTGTACATATGTATATACATGCAGATATATATATGCATATATATGAATATTTGTATAAACAAGTATACTTGTATGTGTAATAAATTTGTACTAACACTACTAACTGTAGTTGAACACAGTATTTTCACTGATATATTTCTCAATCCTATATTATACCCAAAACAGTTCTGGAATTACTACATGCATGCCACTAAATGAACACACTAAGTAAAGTGAAAGATGTGTTTTCAGATTTTGCTGTCTGTTTTTAAGTAAGGCTATAAGATAGTTGCTTTGATATAAATAATGGAGTAAAATAGGGAAGTACAAGAGGAAGAGATCAGTCATAAATTAATTGCATTTTTTCCAGGATGAAGATCATGACTGTGGGAAAAGAGAGAATTTGGTAACTGATTAGAGTATGGGGTCAAAGAAAGGTTAGAAAAAAGAGATAAATTCAACTTCCTGGTTTCTGTGATTGGGTGGTTCTATTTTTAAAATTATGGACACTCCACGAGAGAAAAACTGTGCTGTTTTGTTTCTTTTGGAGTTTCTGATTGGAGTAATAAAGGTAGGATCAGGAAATGGAAATTAGTTGTAGAAATGTGGAATTTGAGTATCTATGAATAATGAGTGGAACTTTTGTTTCTGGCTAAAATGGAGTAGGAGGATCAGATTTAACCTCTCATCTTAGATAACAACTGAGAATGAGAGAATGAACATATTCCATAAGGTTTTCAGAAATTGATCAAGGGCAGTATAGCATAGTGACCCTTAAAGAAAGAAAACAAATTGAGCCCTACAATCAGAAATGTTTGCTGCCTGAACAGTGTTTTCAGGGTAGAGTGCAGGGACAGGGACCCCAAATAGTGCCTGGTGGTTTCTCTCCATTGATGAGAAAGTGTTGAGAAGTTGGGGAGGCTATAGTAGCTAGAATTTAGAAGACAGAGCGCATGAATAAGAGAGAGAGAGAGAGAGAGAGAGAGATGAGAGAGAGAGAGAGAGAGAGAGAGAGAGAGAGAGGAGAGAGATCAACTCTCCAGATACCTGCCATGGTTTCATCTGAAAGGAGAAAGAGAAGATCTTTAACTAGAGCTATGGATTTCAACACTGATCTGACAGAAATAAGCAGAGACAGCAGAAAATCAAAGCACTACAACCAACCTGACCAATGTGGCACTTTTAGAACATTCCAGCCAACAAAGCAGAATATATATTCTTTTCTAGTGTACCCAGAACATTTACAAGATAGACCATATGCTCACTTATAAAAATGAAAGTATTCACAACACTCAAATTATCTTCTCTGGTCAAAATGAAGTTAAATTAAAAATCAATAACAGAAATATCTGGATAATCTCCAAGTACCTGGGGACTAAATATTATACTTTTAAGTAACCTGTGAGTCAAAGCAGAAATCAAAAGGAAAATTTAAGACATTTTCCACTGAATGAAATAAAACATGACATAAAGCAGTTCTAAAAGGAAATCCTAGAACACTAAATGACTATATTAGCAAGGAGCAGCCTAAAATCAATTCTCCAAGCCTTTACCTTAAGGAAGTATAAAAAAGAACAAATAATAATGAATTAATTATTAAGTATTATTAAATAATAAATTATAAAATGTTATAACAAATTTCCATAATGACTATATGATATACAATATTGTATTATATATAACCAATATAAAATTTATTATATGATCATATATACTAATTTATATAATTAATTAAAACATAATTATTATATAATACATAATATATACAAGAACAAAAATCAATAAAGAGAAAACAAATATAGGGAAAATCAATAAAAACAAAACCTGCTATTTGGTATATTAATAAAATTAGTAAACTTCTAGCTAGAATTATCAGGGAGTAAAGAAAGAAGATACAAGTTACCACACCTGTAGTGAGAGTGTGTCATTATAGATGATAATATGTGAAACAGTAAAGGAATGTTTTATGCTACTATTATGCCAATAGAATTGACAACAGAAATTATATAGAAAAATGTCTTGAAAGACATAGACTACCAAAGTTTTTACAAGAACAAATAGCCTGAAGTGCCCCACATCTTTTAAAGATTTCTTTCCCTTCTTCCTTCCTTCTTTCCTTCCTTCCTAGCAGTACTGGGGATTTAACCCAGGGGTGGTTTACCTCTGAGTTACATCCCCAGACATTTTATTTATTTATTTATTTACTTTTTATGAATTTAGTTATTTTTAAGCTTTTATTTTAAAATAATTCCTTTATTTTTATTTTGAGACAGGATCTTGCTAAGTTGCACAAGCTGGTCTCTAACTGCCATCCTCCTGCCTCAGCCTCCCAATTTGCTGGGATTATAGAGATATACCACCATGCTTGGCTGGAATGATCATTTTAAATGAGGAATCTTTCTATAAAAAATCTCCAGGTTCCCAATGTATTGCTGGTGAATTTTTGGAAAAGATTAAAGGAAAAAATGATACCAATTCTACAAAAAACATCTTCCAGAGAACTGATTAAGCAACAACACTTCTTAATTGATTTTTATGAGTCTAAGATTATTGTCTTACCCAACTCAGACAAGGACATCACAACAAAGGGGAATCACAGGGCATACCTCTCATGGACACCGGCACAAATATTATCAACAAAATTTTAGAAAATTGGATTCATGATAGTTCACATGACCAAATGAAGTTTATCCTAGGAATTCAAGGTTCATTTAAAATTCTATAGTAAATCTATTTCACTGTATTTACAGAATAAAAAGGAAAAACATGATCATCTCAATAGATACAGATAAATCATTCGACAAAATTCAAGTTTAGTCATATTAAAAACTCACAGCAAAGTAAGAATGGAAGGGATCTTCCTTTATGGAATGAAGGACACCTTTGTAAAAACTAATGATGTAATGGTGAGAAACAGCATCCCTTGGTTAAGGTCAGGAACAAAATAAGGATATAAATGAGCACAGTTTTTATTATTTCCCCAAGACCAGATACTACAAAATTCTAAGGAATCTACAAAAATCTACTGGAACCAAATGACTTTAGCAAGGTTGCACTATATAGATCCCTATAAAAATAATATTTCTATATACTGGCAAATAATTAGAAATTACCATTTAGAACTGCAAATAAAAATAGATTCAAAATATTAAATGAATGTGAGTAAAGTTCACAAAGATATGCAAACCCTCCATGCTAAAAATCACAAAATATTTCTGAAGGGTTTCTAAAGCAAAAATCTACATAAATGAAGACATATATTGTGTTCATAGATCAAAATTGAAAATTGTTTTTTTGTTTTGTTTTGTTTTATTATTATTATTATATACAAATGGGATACATGTTGTTTCTCTATTTGTACATACAGTCAAGGCATACCATTTGTGTAATCATACGTTTACATAGGGCAATGGTGTTTGATTATTTTTTCCCTCCCCCCCACCCCTCCCACCCCTCCCACCCCTCTTTCCCCTCTATACAGTCCTTCTTTCCTTCATTCTTACTGCTCTCCTTATCCCTAACCCTAAACCTAACCCTAACCCTAATGCTAACACCTCCCACCCCCCATTATATGTCCTCATCCGCTTATCAGCGAGATCATTCATCCTTTATTTTTGAGAGTGGCTTATCTCACTTAGCATGATATTCTCTAATTTCATCCATTTGCCTATAAATGCCATAATTTTATCATTCTTCATTGCGGAGTAATATTCCATTGTATATATATGCCACAGTTTCTTTATCCATTCATCAACTGAAGGGCATCTAGGTTGGTTCCACAATCTGGATATGGTGATTGAGCAGCAATGAACATTGATGTGGCTGTATCTCTGTAATATGCTGATTTTAAGTCCTTGGGTATAGGCCAAGGAGTGGGATAGCTGGGTCAAATGGTGTTTCCATTCCAAGCTTTCTGAGGAATCTCCATACTGCTTCCAGAGTGGCTGCACTAATTTGCAACCCCACCAGCAATGTATGAGTGTTCCTTTTCACCACATCCTCGCCAACACCTATTGTTGCTTGGTGTTCTTGATAATCGCCATTCTAATTGGGGTGAGATGAAATCTTAGGGTAGTTTTGATTTGCATTTCCCTTATTACTAGGGATGTTGAACATTTTTTCATATATCTGTTGATTACTTGTACATCTTCTTCTGTGAAGTGTCTGTTCATTTCCTTAGCCCATTTGTTGATTGGATTATTTGTATTCTTGGTGTAGAGTTTTTTGAGTTCTTTATAGATTCTGGAAATTAGCGCTCTATCGGAAGTATGGTTGGCAAAGATATTCTCCCACTCTGTAGGCTCTTTCTTTACATTGCTGAAAGTTTCCTTTGCTGAGAGAAAGCTTTTAGTTTGAATCTATCCCAGTTGTTGATTCTTGCTTTTATTTCTTGTGCTATGGGAGTCCTGTTGAGGAAGTCTGGTCCTAAGCCGACATGTTGAAGATCTGGACCTACTTTTTCCTTCTATAAGATGCAGGGTCCCTGGTCTGATTCCAAGGTCCTTGATCCATTTTGAGTTGAGTTTTGTGTAGAGTGAGAGATAGGGGTTTAATTTCATTCTATTGCATATGGTTTTCCAGTTTTCCCAGCACCATTTGTTGAGAGTCTATCTTTCTCCATTGCATATTTTTGGAACCTTTGTCTAGTATGAGAAAATTGTATTTATTTGGGTTTGTGTCCATGTCCTCTATTCTGTACCATTGATCTACCTGTCTATTTTGGTACAATACCATGCCGTTTTTGTTACTATTGCTTTGTAGTAGAGTTGAAGATTTGGTATTGCGATACCCCCCTGCTTCGCTCTTGCTACGAGGATTGCTTTAGCTATTCTAGGTTTTTTATTCTTCCAGATGAATTTCATAATTGCTTGCTCTATTTCTGCAAGGTACATCATTGGGATTTTAATTGGAATTGCATTGAATCTGTATAGCACTTTAGGTAGTATGGCCATTTTGACAATATTAATTCTGCCTATCCAGGAACATGGGAGATCTTTCCATCTTCTAAGGTTTTCTCTAATTTCTTTCTTTAGTGTTCTGTAGTTCTCATTGTAGAGGTCTTTCACCTCTTTTGTGAGATTGATTCCCAAGTATTTTATTTTTCTCGATGCTATTGTGAATGGGTAGTTTTCTTAATTTCTCTTTCTGAAGATTCATCACTTATGTATAAAAATGCATTGGATTTATGAGCATTGATCTTGTAACCTGCTACTTTACTGAATTCACTTATGAGTTCTAAAAGTTTTCTGGTGGAATTTCCAGGTTCCTCTAAATATATAATCATGTCATCAACAAATAGGGATAGTTTGAGTTCTTCTTTTCCTATTTGTATCCCTTTAATTTCTTTGGTTTGTCTAACTGCTCTGGCTAGAGTCTCAAGGAGGACGTTGAATAGAAGCGGTGAAAGAGGGCATCCCTGCCTTGTTCCAGTTTTTAGAGGGAATGCTTTCAGTTTTTCACCATTTAGAATAATATTAGCCATGGGCTTAGCATAGATGGCCTTTACAATGTTAAGGAATGTTCCCACTACCCCAATTTTTCTAGTGTTTTGAGCATGAAGGGATGCTGTATTTTATCAAATGCTTTTCTCTGCATCTATTGAAATATCATGTGATTCTTAACTTTAAGTCTATTGATATGGTGAATGACATTTATTGATTTCCTGATGTTGAACCAACCTTGCATCCCTGGGATAAAACCCACTTGATCGTGGTGCACTGTCTTTTTAATATATATTTGTATGCGATTTGCTAAAATTTTGTTTAGAATTTTTGCGTCGATGTTCATTAGGATATTGGTCTGAAATTTTCTTTCCTCAATGTGTCTCTGTCTGGTTTAGGTATCAGGGTGATATTAACTTTATAGAATGAGTTTGGGAGGGTTCCTTCCTCTTCTATTTCATGGAATAGTTTGAGGAGTATTGAATGAGCTCTTCTTTAAAGGTTTTGTAGAACTCGGCTGAGAACCCATCTGGTCCTGGACTTTTCTTTGTTGGTAGGCTTTTGATGACCTCTTCTATTTCATTGCTTGAATTGATTTATTTAAGTTGTGTATGTCCTCCTCGTTCAGTTTAGGTAATTCATATGTCTCTAGAAATTTGTTGATGTCTTCGAGGTTTTCTGTTTTGTTGGAGTATAGATTTTCGAAATAGCTTCTAATTATGTTTTGTATTTCACTCGTGTCTGTTGTGATGTTTCCTTGTTCATTCCGAATTTTAGCATTTGAAGTTTTCTCCCTCTTTCTCTTTGTTAGTGTGGCTAAGGGTTTATCATTTATTTATTTTTTCAAAGAACCAACTATTTATTTTGTTAATTTTCCAATTGTTTCTTTTGTTTCGATTTCGTTGATTCGGCTCTGATTTTAAACTATTTCCTGTCTTCTACTACTTTTGGTATTGTTCTGCTCTTTTTTTCTAGTGCTTTGAGCTGTAGTGTTAAGTCGTTTATTTGTTGATTTCTACTTCTTTTTTTGAATGCGCCCCATGAAATAAATCTTCCTCTAAGTACTGCTTTCATAGTGTCCCAGAGATTTTGATATGATGTGTCCTTTGTTCTCGTTTTCTTCTAAGAATTTTTTATTTCCCTCCTGATGTCTTCTGTTATCCGTTCATCATATAATAGTGTATTATTTAATCTCCAGGTATTGGAGAAGTTTCTGTTTTTATTCTGTCATTTATTTCTAATTTTCAATCCATTATGATCTGATAGAGTACAAGGTAGTACTCTATCTTCTTGTATTTGCTAACGGTAGCTTTGTGGCATAAAATATGGTCTATTTTAGAGAAAGATCCATGTGCTGCTGAGAAGAAAGTGTATTCGTTCTTTGTTGGATGGTATATTCTATATATGTCCATTAAGTCTAAATTGTTGATTGTGTTGTTGAGATCTATAGTTTCTTTATTCAATTTTTGTTTGGACGATCTATCCAGTGGTGAGAGAGGTGTGTTAAAATCGCCTGGTATTATTGTATTGTGGTCTATTTGATATCTGGATTTGAGAAGGATTTGTTTGACGTATGTGGATGAGTCAATGTTCGGGCATAGATATTTATGATTGTTATGTCTTGCTGATTTATGCTTCCCTTAAGCAGCATGTAATGTCCTTCTTTATCCCTTCTGACTAGTTTTGGTTTGAAGTCCACATTATCTGAAATGAGGATGGATACTCCAGCTTTTTTGCTGTGTCGGTGTGCATGGTATGTTTTTCCCCATCCTTTCACCTTTAGTCTATGGGTATCTCTTTCTATGAGGTGAGTCTCTTGCAGTCAGCATATTGTTGGATTTTTCTTTTTAATCCAATCTGCCAGTCTATGTCTTTTGATTGATGAGATCAGGCCATTAACATTCAGGGTTATTATTGTGATATGATTTGTATTCCCAGTCAATTGACTCATATTTGTTTTTGACATGATTTGGTTTCTCCTTTATTTGGCTATTCCTTTAGGCTAGTTCCTCCCGTTGCTGATTTGTATCATTGTTTTTATCTCTTCCTCATGGAATATTTTGCTGAGAATGTTCTGTAATGCTGGCTTTCTTTTTGTAAATTCCTTTAGCTTTTGTTTATCATGGAAGGATCTTATTTCATCGTCAATTTGAAGGTAAGTTTTGCTGGGTATAAGATTCTTGATTGGCAACCGTTTTCTTTCAGGGCTTGGTATATGTTGTTCCAGGCCCTTCTAGCTTTTAGGGTCTGGATTGAAAAATCTGCTGATATTCTATTGGTTTCCCTCTGAATGTAATTTGATTCTTTCTCTCGCGGCCTTTAAAATTCTGTCTTTATTTTGTATGTTAGGGATTTTCATAATAATGTGCCTTGGTGTGGGTCTGTTGTAATTTTGTATGTTTGGAGTTCTATAAGCCTCTTGTACTTGGTTTTCCATTTCATTCTTCAGATTTGGGAAATTTTCTGATATATTTCATTGAATAGATTGTTCATTCCTTTGGTTTGTTTCTCTAAGCCTTCCTCAATCCCAATAATTCTTAAAGTTGGCCTTTTCATGATATCCCATAATTCTTGTAGATTCTGTTCATGATTTCTTACCATCTTCTCTGTTTGGCCAACTTTGTTTTCAAGATTAAATAATTTGTCTTCAATGTCTGAGGTTCTGTCTTCCAGGTGTTCTATCCTATTGGTTATGCTTTCTATGGAGTTTTTAACTTGGTTTATTGTTTCCTTCATTTCAAGTATTTCAGTTTGGTTTTTTTTTCAGTATCTCTAACTCTTTATTGAAATGATCTCTTGCTTCCCGTATTTGGTCTTGTAACTGTTGATTGGTGCGATCATTTAATGCCTGCATTTGCTCTTTCATCTCCTCCTTCAATGCCTGCATTTGCTCTTTCATCTCCTCATTTGCTTCCCTGATCGTTTAATTACATACATTCTGAACTCCCTTTCTGACATTTCTTCTGCTGTGCTGTCATTGGGTTTTATTGATGTAATATCTAGGTTTGTTTGGGACATTTTCTTCCCTTGTTTTCTCATATTGGTCAGCTGTCAGTGGGACCCTGAGATATTGCAGATTTCCGCTATTGGCTTATAGTGTCCCGGTAGATTTCCAGTGTATCACCTCCCAGCCTTCAGTAGCCTTATGTCTTGGAGAAATTTGATAATGCAGCGCATCCAAAGAAAGCTTCCCCTAGCCCCCTACTGGTTCCAGGGTTTGGAGCTGGTTCTGTGCGGAAATGCTCTCACTGTGGGCCTGCACCGTGCAGCTGGCCGTGTGGGAGGAGCCCACCGCTGGAGTGTGGAAGGCTACCTGGGGAAGACTCTAGCTGCCCTGCCCTGCTCTGATAAGCCACCCGTATCTGGGCCTGCCACCCGGGCCGTGCTTTACCCAGTGGGAAGACTCATCTGTGGCTCTATTTCAGTCCGAGTCTCTCAATGCCTCCCCTTCTTAACTCCTGAGTTCTGGAGAGACTGGGGATGCAGTCACCCTCTAGGCCGCCATCTTGGATAACCCGTGGAAAGAGCCTGCGGCCGGAGTGGGCAGAGCCGCCTGAAGAGGTGTCTGGCTGCCCTGCCCTGATCCCAGAGGCTGCTTGCGGATCGAAGCTCTCAGTTGGTTCGGGGACTTGTGGCTGGCTCTACGTAGAAAGCCTCTCACTGGGCGGTCTGGTCCGAGAAGGGTGGCTTGAACGGCACCTCCCACCACAGGGGTCCAGGCTACTTGGGAAAGTCTCTGGCTGCCCTATCCTGGTCCCTGAAGCTGCTTGCGTGCTGGAGTACACTGGGAGTACGCTGCGCTGGCTCCGGGACTTGGAGCTGGTTCTGATCAGAAAGGCTCTCACTAGGGGGCCTGTTCCAAGAACCTGGAGAAGCTGGCTGTGTGGGCGGGGCCCACCGCCAGAGTGCGCAGGGCTGCCTGTGGAAGACTCTAGCTGCCCTGCCCGGCTCCGATAAGCCACCTCTATCTTGGCCTGCCACCCATGCTGAGCTTTACCCAGTGGGCAGACTCACCTGTGGCTCTATTTCAGTCCGAGTCTCTCAATGCCTCCCCTTCTTAACTCCTGGGTTCTGGAGCGACTGGGGGTGCAGTCACCCTATAGGCCGCCATCTTGGATCGCCCCGTGAAGAGAGCCTGCCGAAAATTGTTAACATGTTGGTTATTTTATTAATCTATAAATTCAATGAATTCCCAACACAAATTTCTTAAAGATTTTTGTAAAATACACTGTACTAATTCCAAAACAGATACAAAAATGCAAAAACAGTAACAGTCAAAATACCTTTAAAAAGGATGAACAACCTCGGTAGACTTACAGTATTTGGTTGGAAGATTTTTTTTTTGTTATCAGTAATCAGGACAGTTTGACTCTGGCATAAATATCATACATATATCAATGAAATAGGAAAGGGTCCAGAAATAGATGCTTATGTGTGTGTGTGTTTAACTGATTTTCTACAAAGCTTTTATGTCAATTCAATGGTGAAATATAATCTTTTCAACAAGTAGTATTTTTACCAGTACCATAAGAAATCTGAAAATGAACATTCCTACCCTTTCCAGTTGTGATATTCCTAGTTTTCATCTGCTTTTATGTCATTTTAAGTATCTTTAGACAGTTCTTTATTTGGTTTCATTTGTCCTTTTTATTATCTCTTTTTAAAATTTTTATGTAAAATAGTACAAGTAAGATTTCAATACATGTATATATTGTGCAATATTCAAATCAGGGCAAATATATGTATTTCCTTGTGTTAGGTTTTCATTTCTGTGACCAAAATACCTACAAGAACAACTTAGGGGAAGAAAAGATTACTTTAGTTCATACATATAGAGGTCTAAGGCCTGAGGTGGGAAAGGGCTTGGTGGAAAAAAGTTCCTCAATTCATGGAAGCCAGGAAAAGGGCAGAGGAGAGAGAGGAAGAGAAGGAGAGAGGAGGGGGAGAAGTGGAGGAGGCATAGGGACAAATTATAACCACAAGGTTGTGTCCCCAGTGACATACTTCCTCTAATCATGCCCCACCTGTGTACAATTACCACCCAGTAGTCCATTCAAATTTTTAACCCTTTAAATGGCTTAACCCACTGATTAGGTTACAGCCCTCATAAAATCTAATCATTTCCTCTCCTAATAATTTTGCATTGTCACATGTATTTTCTGGGGGACATCTCATATCCAAATCATAATGCTTCTCAAATTGTCATTTTTTTCCATTGAGAACACTTAAAATCCTTTCTCTTCACTTTTTAAAAATATATAGTACATTATCAGTTTCTGTAAGAATTATTCCATTTTGCAATAGAACATAAGAACCCATTTATCATACTTAACTGTAGATCAATATACATTGATCAAACTTTCCCTATCCTCCCTTTTCCACTACTCTCTTCAACCTTCGGTAACCGATATTGTATTTTCAACTTTGATAAGATTAACTACTAGATTCTGCATATGAGTGAGATCATGCAGAATTTGTCTTTCTGTACCAGGGTTATTTCACTTAGGATAATTACCTCCAGTTCCATCCATTTTGGGGGAGGGGAAATGATAGTACTTAATCTTTTGATGGCCTGGTAGTATTCCATTGTGGAATTTCACTGCATTTTGTTTATTCATTCATCAGTTGATGGATACTTACTTTGTTTATAATTGACTGTTGTGAATAGTCCTATAGTAAACATGGGAGTACAGATGTCTCTTTGGCATACTACTTCCATTTCTTTTGGATGTGTACCCAGTAGTGGGATTGCTGGATCATATGGTAGTCCTATTTTTGATTTTTTGAGTAACCCCCATACTAAATTTCATAATAAATGTCCTGTTTTACATTCCCACCAACAATGTGCATGAGTTCCCTTTTCTCCATAACCTCACCAGCACTTTTTATCTCTTGTCCTTTTGATAATAGCCAAACTAACTAGAAAGGGGTTATATTTTATTGTGGTTTTGATTTACATTTTCATGATGATTAGTGATGTTGAGCATCTTTTTCATACATATTTTAGCCATTTGTGTCTTCTTTTAATAAATGTCCATTTAAGTATATTGCCCATTTTAATTATATTATTATTAGTTTTTTGCTCTTGAGTTCCTTGCATACTATGGGTATTAAATCCTTGTTAGATTGTATAATTTGCAAATATTTTCTCTCAGATTTTTTATTCACTCTGTCAATTCTTTTCTTTGAGGAGTAGAAGGTTTTTAGCTTGGCTTATTTACTCAGCATGACGATCTGTCATCCATTTATCAGCAAATGCCATAATTCCATTCTACTTTATGGCTGAGTAAAACTCCATTGTGTATATACTACATTTTCTTTATCCATTTGTCTGTTGATGGATACCTAGCCTAGTTCCATAACTTAGCTATTGTGAATTGTGGTACTATAAACATCAGTATTATATATAACTTTATATGCTGATTTTAGTTCTATTGGATAAATAACAAGGAGTGCTATAGCTGGGTCATGTGGTGGTTCCATTCCTAGACTTTTGAGGAATCTCCACTCTGCTTTCCCAAGTGATTATAATAATTTGTAGTCCCACGAACAACACATGAATGTACCTTTTCTTCCATATTGTCATGGGCACTAATTGCTACTTGTATTCTTCATGGTTGCCGTTCTAACTAGAGTGAGATGAAATATCAGAGTAGTTATATTGATTTGCATTTCTCTAATTACAAGGGATGTTGAGTATTTTTTCATGTGTTTGTTGGCCATTCGTATTTCTTCTTTGAGAAATATCCATTGAGTTCATTGCCCATTTATTTACTGAGTGCTTTTGGTGTTAAGTTTTTTTTTTTTTTTTTTTTTGGTTGATTTTGTTTTGTGTGTTTTCTCTTTTGGAACTGGGGATTGAACCCACAGCTTTGTGGATGTGCAGCTGGTGTTGTTTTTTGAGTTCTATTTATATTCTGGATATTAATCTCCTATCAGAGGAGTAACTGGCAAAGGTTTTTTTCCATTCTATAAGGTCTCTCTTCAGGCTCTTATTTCCTTTGCTGTGCTGAAGCTTTTTAATTTGATGGCATCTAACATATAGATTCTTGGTTTTATTTCTTGCACTTTAGGGGCCTTGTCAAGGAAGTCAGTGCCTGTACTACTATGTAGAAATGTTGACCCTATGCTTTCTTCTAGCAGGTGCAGTTGTTTCTGGTGTAATTCCTAGGTGTTTGATTTACTTTGATTTGACTGTTGTGCAGGGTAAAAAGATAGATTTTAATCTTTCACATATAGATACCCAGTTTTTCTAGTACCATTTGTTAAAGATGCTATCTTTACTCTGATGTATGCTTTTGGCTCCCTTTTCAAGGATCAGGTGACTGTATGTATGAAGAGTTGTTTCTGAAGGAAATTAAAGGGATACAAATAAGAAAATAAGAACTCAAAGTATCTCTAATTGCTGATGACATGATCCAATATCTGGAAGATCCCCCAGAAAATGTGTATAGCTGTAATCCAAGTGACTTTGGAGGTTGAGTAGGGGGATTATAAGTTCAAAACCAGCCTCAACAACCTAGTGAGGTCCTAAGCAACTTAGTGAGACCCCACCTAAAAATAAAAAAAGTAAAATTCCCATTAGTTCATGAGACTGGGGCAGGAGGATAGCAAGTTCAAATCCAGCATCAGTAAATTAGCAAGGCCCTAAGCAACTCACCAAGACCCTGTGTCTAAATAAATTATTAAAAAGTCTGGGATGTGGCTCAGTGTTTATGCACTCCTGGTTTCAATCCCCAGTACTGAAAAAAAAGGTGAGGGTGCTGGGGATGTGACTCACTGGTATAGTGACCATGGATTCCATTCCCAGTATTAAAAAAAAAAAAAAAAAAAAAAAAAAACAGAACAAAATCACACACACACACCGCCAACAACAACAACAGAAAACAACTCCACTGGAAGACTTCTAGAGCTAATAATATTCAGCAGATTTTGGGATACAAGATCACTATACAAAAATAGCTTCCCTATGGTCCAACAATGAACCTGCTGAGAAGAAAAATCAGGAAAATAATTCCATTTACAGTAGCCTAAAATAAAAATACTTGAGAAAAAATACAACCAAGGAGGTGAAAGACCTCTACATGAAAATTTTAGAACACTGAAGAAAGAAATTGAAGAAGGTCTTAGAAAATGAAAAGACCTGCCTTGGATAGGCACAATTAATATTTTTTAAATGGCCATATTTTTAAAAGCACTCTATAGATTCAATACAACCTCCATCAAAATACCAATTACAATCCTCATGGAACTAGAAAAAATTTCTAAGATTCATATGGAAGAATAGAGACTCAGATTAGCTAAAGCAATCCTGAGCAATAACGGCAATGCTGGAGGCATCACAATATCTGATGTCAAATTATCTACAGAGCTATAGTAACAAAACAGCATGTAATTGGCATAAAAAAAGACATGAAGGTCAGTGGAATAGAATAGAATACACAGAGACAATCCCACATAGGTCCAGTCATTTATATTTTTGCTTTTGTTTCCTGTACTTTTGGGGTCTTTTAAAAATAATTCTTGACCATTCCATTTTCCTGGGACATTTTTACCTATGGTTTTCCAAGTATTTTTGTAGTTTCAGATCTTATATTTAAAATTTCAATTTATTTTGAGTTGATTTTTATAACTGGTGAAGGATAAGGGTCCAGTTTCATTCTTTTGCCTATAAATATACAGTTTTCACAGCACCAGTTTTTTAAATGATTGTCTTTTTCCAGTGTGTGGTCTCAGCATCTTCGTTGAAGATCATCAGTTGGCTGTAGATGCGTGGCTTTACTTCTAGGCTCCCTATTCTGTTGCAGTGGTCTATGTGTCTCTTTATACCAACCATGCTCTTTTGATTAGTATATTTTTGTAGTAAATTTTGAAGTCAGGTAGTATAATGCCTCTTGCTTTGTTCATTTTGCATAAAACTGCATTGACTACTTAGAAATTTGTCATGGTTTCATATGAATTTTAGGATCATTTTTTCTGTTCTGTGAATAAAGTCATTGATATTTTGATAGGTATTACATTGATTCTGCAGATCAATTTGAGTAGCACAGACATTATAATGAAATTGATTCTTTTGATCCGTGAACACAAGATCTTTATATTTTTGTGTGTCCTCTTCAATTTCTTTCAGCAATATTTCATAATTTTCAATGTATAGCCCTTTCACTTCTTTTGTTAAATTTCCATGTTTTTTAGTTATTACAAATAGGAATTTTTTCTTTATCAGATGATTTCCCATTGGCATATACCAATGCTATTGGTTTCTGTGTGTTGATATTCTATGAAACTTAAATTTGTTGAATTCATTTATTAGTTTTAATAGTTTTGGGGTGCAGCTTTTGATGTCTTATATATATATAAGATTATGGTGTCTATAAACAATGACAATTTGATTTTTTTTCCTTTCTAATCTGAATATCATTTATTTTTCCTTTCCTGACTTTTGGGGCTAGAACTTCCACCATTATGTTGAATAAAAGTGATAAAAGTGGGAATTGTTTGCTTTTTCCAGATCATCAAGAAAAATCTTTCAGGTTTTCCTCATTCCACATGGTGTTGACTACAGTCTTATTATATATAGTCTTTATTATGTTAAGGTACATTTCTTCTACACTTAAGTATTTCACAGTTTTTGCCATGAAGGGATGTTGAATTTTATCAAATGCCTTTTCTGCACATATTGAGATGATCATATGTTTTTTTAAAAAATATTTTGCGTAGATCCTATGTTTAGGAAGTCTGCATGACCACATGACTCTGCTATAATAATCTGAAGTTTCTCTCTTTTTGTATCTTATTAATGAATGAATTATTCAAATATGAATCCACCTGGAAGGGGAAACTAGAGTACCTGTGTGATGGAGTTATCTCTGAAGCAAAAAAGATCTCTTATTGAAAGTGTTTACTAGAGAATTTGGAGGCACTTGAATTCCCTTTGGAACATAATCTTCCTTGGCTCCTAAAATTTATTTTATTTCTAATATTTTACAATTATTCTTGAAACTGGCTGCTGGGAATTTTAAAGCAGACTTCTCCAGAGAGCCTGAATTTCAAACCTTGGGTCTGTCTTTGAGTTCAGACAACTGATTTGTTCTTCATTAATTGCCTATTTCTAAAAGTTCAGCTCCATTTATCTTGTTGGTTTCCTGGTCTTACTGAATTTGATATGAACTGAAAAACATCACAAAACTTATATAAAGGCAGTATTTCCAGATGTATATGTTGTCTAAGGAAAATATTTCCCATTGACATCTCATACTTTTGAAATTCTGGGATGGGTGGGGCACTTGTCAACCAAAGGATAAAAACCCTTGATTGATAGTGAAGATGTTTGCCTGATTGCTAAAAGGAATTTTCTTGATTATATAAAAACAGGATTAAATTTAAACTATACACACTCCAACCAGTGTATTCATTAGGAGGGATATAGAGAAGTAAAGGCACTGTGAGCTGAGGGAGTTGCAGTTACTTAGGATCATTGAGTCATTGAGTATGTTAAAATTACTCTTCTTGGGCCAATATTGGAGATAAGTCTTGACTAAGTGTCATTAACAGGAGAATTGACAGGGTTAAAGAAAGATAGAATATAAAGAATCAAGGCATGTGATGGGGTAGAATAGGAAAAATGTTTAAGGCTGGTGTCAGTGACTGCCCTTTGGGGGTCAACAGTTGCTCATCTCCCCTGACTTCAGCACTAAATCAAATAAGAACATATGCTTCAAAGACCTAAGAAATTTTTTTTATTGTAAACAAATGGGATACATGTTGTTTCTCTGTTTGTACATAGAGTAAAGGCATACCATTTGTGTAATCATAAATTTACATAGGGTAATGTTGGTTGATCATTCTGTTATTTTTTTCCCTTCCCCCCACCCCTCCCATCCCTCTTTTCCCTCTATATAGTCCTTCCTTCCTCCATTCTTGCCCCCCTCCCTAACCCTAACTCTAACCCTAACACTAACCCCTCGCACCCCCCATTATGTGTCATCATCCACTTATCAGCGAGATCATTCTTCCTTTGGTTTTTTGAGATTGGATTATCTCACTTAGCATTATATTCTCCAGTTTCATCCATTTGCCTGCAAATGCCATAATTTTATCATTCTTTATGGCTGAGTAATATTCCATTGTATATATATGCCACAGTTTCTTTATCCATTCATCAACTGAAGGGCATCTAGGTTGGTTCCACAATCTGGCTATTGTGAACTGAGCAGCTATGAACATTGATGTGGCTGTATCTCTGTAATATGCTGATTTTAAGTCCTTTGGGTATAGCCCAAGGAGTGGGATAGCTGGGTCAAATGGTAGTTCCATTCCAAGTTTTCTAAGGAGTCTCCACACTGCTTTCCAGAGTGGCTGCACTAATTTTCAGACCCACCAGCAATATATGAGTGTACCTTTCTCCCCACATCCTCGCCAACACCTGTTGTTGCTTGTATTCTTGATAATCGCCATTCTAATTGGGGTGAGATGGAATCTTAGGGTGGTTTTGATTTGCATTTCTCTTATTACTAGAGATGTTGAACATTTTTCCATATGTTTGTTGATTGCTTGTAGATCTTCTTCTGTGAAGTGTCTATTCATTTCCTTAGCCCATTTGTCGATTGGATTATTTGCATTCTTGGTGTAGAGTTTTTTGAGTTCTTTATAGATTCTGGAGATTAGTGCTTTATCTGAAGTATGATTGGCAAAGATTTTCTCCCACTCTGTAGGCTCTTTCTTTGCATTGCTGATAGTTTCCTTTGCTGAGAGAAAGCTTTTAGTTTGAATCTATCCCAGTTGTTGATTCTTGCTTTTATTTCTTGTGCTATGGGAGTCCTGTTGAGGAAGTCTGGTCCTAAGCCAACATGTTGAAGATCTGGACCTACTTTTTCTTCTATAAGATGCAGGGTCTCTGGTCTGATTCCGAGGTCCTTAATCCATTTTGAGTTTAGTTTCGTGCACGGTGAGAGATATGGGTTTAGTTTCATTCTGTTGCATATGGTTTTCCAATTTTCCCAGCACCATTTGTTGAAGAGGCTATCTTTTCTCCATTGCATATTTTTGGCACCTTTGTCTAGTATGAGAAAATTATATTTATTTGGGTTTGTGTCTGTGTCCTCTATTCTGTACCATTGATCTACCTGTCTATTTTGGTACCAATACCATGCCGTTTTTGTTACTATTGCTTTGTAGTATAGTTGAAGTTCTGGTATTGCAATACCCCCTGCTTCATTTTAGAAATTTTTAATAGTTCCAGAGGTTAATTATTTGTCTTAGGTTTGTTCTGACTACAGGATGGCTCTTAATAGCTGCCATTTTCCTGGTTTCTCTCCATTGATCTAATTGGTCTATAGTCCAGGCTATATTTCTAATAAACTTTTCAGTTTACATTGAATTGCCTTTCACATAATCTCCATGGTCTGAGAGAACCTGTAAGTTTGAACTTTTCCATACTTTGTTGCAAATTAAGACAATTCTTTTGGGGAGAGATTTTATGCTTTTTATTCTATAGCTTCCTTCTCCCTTGGGCAAATTCTCTAAGCTATGGCTCTGATTCTGGGGTGTGGGAAGTGTGAATAATGTTACACTCTTCTCTGAGGGATAACTTCATGTTGAGTGCTGGTGAAGGGGTGTTAGCAGTGTCCCAGGTCTTGTCACCTATTTCTCAGCCAAAGTGGCCCAGAATTTAATCTCAGCAACAGGTAGCTTACTCCCGGATAAAAAATACTGACATCTTGTTCTTTCCAGGAAGATAACATTCTACATGGGAGCTGGGAAAAGAGAAAGCCCTATGATCTTGGCTGCATTAGCCTGAAAAATAGCTTGTGTCTCATGAGCTGGGAGGAGGCAGGGCAGGAATGGTTCTTGGTTTAAATATTCTGGGTTTTTGCTTTCATTAGTGAGTTTTAGTAGATTTTCTTGAATATACTTTCTTTTCATTTTTTATATGCTATTGGGCCATTTCCAGGAACTTCAAGTGGTTGTTTAAAAATAAATTTCAGTTTCACTGAAGATCATATCTACAGAACTCCTTATGCTTTCATGCCAGAAGTAGAATTTCTAGTAGCTTTTTTCTTAGATTTCATCAGATTATATACATAGAATATTATGTCATATAAGTAGGAAAATTTTAATTCTTCTTGTGCTATATTGTACTGACTAGACTTTTTCTTGCTTTATTGTGCTGATTAGGCATCACACACAATGTTGAATAGAAATTATAAAAACAGATACTTATTCCTGATCTTAGGGAGTAATCCCTTTAATCTTTCACCATAAATTTGATGTTTGGTATATTTTTCCCTAAATGGACTCTTTCAATTTCACATGTTCTACTACAAGTTTTCTGAAAGTTTTTGACAGGAATCTTGGAATTTTTCAAATGCTCTTTTTGTCCATTATATTGATTATATGGGTTTTCTTTTTTAGTGCTGACATGGTGAATTCCATGGGTTGATTTTCATATGTTTAAACAAATAGTCATTTTCATGATGATGCCACTGCTATCTTAATTAATTTTAGAATATTTACGATAGGGTTGATATGTGGTGATATAAGTCCACCAGTTTTGTTCTTCTCCTTCCTCAAATTCGTCTTAGCTCTTCACCACCCTTTGTATTTCTAGATAAGTTCCAGAACCAGCTTATAATTTTCAGAAAAAAGTCAGCAGGGATTGGCAATATATTGAATATATAGGCTAACTTGGGGAAATCTTAAAAATTATTTTAATTAAAAATATGATATATTTCTTCATTTAGTTTTTCCTTCAGTTTCTTTTAATAATGTACAATTTTCAACTTAGAGTCATTGCATGTATTTCTTCTACTTGTACCTTGAGGTTCGTTTTTTAATGCTATTTTTATGGCTATTTAGAATTATGATTGACTTTACATATGTAGTTTGTTCATCATTTCTTTTAGATTTTTTACATGTAGATTCATATTGTCTTCAGTTAGAGTGGAACATAAGAAGGACTAGCAGGCATCCTTGTATTCCATCTAAATTCAGTGGAAAAATTTTGATATTTCCTGTCAACTTTGGTCAAATCCCTTTTTGTTCATTTACTTGATGACCTATAAATGAGTTTAGACTTTAGATTCCAGTTCTTTTATTCTTCAGTTTAAGGATTCTAAAGTGTTAAATCTATTGTCTTATTGCTGTGCAATGCCTGGCTAGTGGGAATTAAGTGTGTACTTGATATTTACTCTACCAGGGAGTACACTCTGTACTTCTCTGTGCAGACACCATCAGCTCATTACTGCACCACTCTATATATTGCAGGAACATTCCAGTTGAAGTATCTATTAAATCATGAGATGTCTATGAGCTGGTTAGTGAAGCACAGAATGTTAACTTCTTTTTCTTTGTCTTTTAAAACCTTTTATTATGGAAAAATTTAAACACAGAAAAGTTGCCAGAATAATATAAAGACATGCACCTTTAATCACCTAACTTCAAGAATTATAAATGTTGTATACGGCCAATTTTGTTTCAAGTGTACACCCACCCACAAGTCCCTCCCACCCCAGTTAATTTTATTTTTATTTATTTATATTTTCCTAGTTGTCAATGGTTTTATTCTTTTTTTTCACCACAGATAATTTTAAATAAAATCCTGAATAATTTCACTTATACATATTTCAATCTATATCTCTAAATTATAAGGATATTTTTGTTTATTGCCACCAGAAGTCATCTTTAAAAATTAGAGCATTATAGTTACACACAGTAGTTGGGTTCATTTTGAAAGAAAATAGTATGTGCATGGAATTTGATTTCAATTCTCCTCCCCCCATGTTCTTCCACTTCCTACCTCCCTCTATTCCCCTTCCTCTATTCTGTTGATCTTACTTTCTCTCCTTTGTTTATATTTAAATGGTACTTTCTACACATACATAAAGGTGAAATTCCTTGTGGTATATCCATATTCTTGATAATTGCATTTCTGATTGGAGTGAGATAGAATCTTAGCATAGTTTCAATTTGCAGACCCCTTATTGCTACAGGTGTTGAACATTTTTTCATATACTTATTGGCCATTTATTTTTCTTCTTTTAAGAAACGTCTGTTTAGTTCCTTTGCCTGTTTATTGATTTGGTAATTTATTATTTTGATGTTAAGTTTTTTGAGTTCTGTACATATTCTGAGTATTAATCTCCTGTCAGAGGAGTAGCTGGCAAAAATTTCCTCCTATTCTGTAGGCATTCTCTTTATACTCTTGATCATTTCATTTGCTGTTTAGAAACTTTTAAATTTTGTGGCATCCCACTTATTGATTATTGGTTTAATTTCTTGAGCTTTTAGGCATCTTTTACAGGAAGTCAGTGCCTGTACCTATATGAAGGAGTGTTAACCCTATTTTTTTTATTAGTAATTGAAGGTTTCTGGTCTAATTCCTAAGTCTTTGATCAATTTTGACTTAACTTTTATGCAAGGTGAGACATGGAGATCTGATTTCATTCTTCTACATATGGATATCCAATTTTCTCAGTGCCATTTGTCAAAGTATCAGATTTGGCACCTTTGTTCAGTATTGGATGATTGTAAGTATGTGGGTTGTCTCTGTGTATTCTATTCTACTCCATTGGTGTTCATGTTATTTTGATGCCAATACCATGCTGTTTTTGTTACTACAACTCTGTAGTATAATTTGAGACCAGGTATTGTGGTACCTCCTGCATCACTTTTCTTACTCAGGATAGCTTTGGCTCTTCTGGGTCTCTTATTCTTCAAAGTGACTTTAAAGACTGTTTTTTATATTTCCGTGAAGAATACCATTACTAATTTGGGGTTGATTACATTGAATCTGTATATTGCATTTGGTTGTATGGCCATTTTGACAATATTAATAATATTAATTCTGCCTATCCAAAAAACATGGAAGATCTTTTCATCTTCTAAGATCTTCTTCAAATTCTTTATTCACTGTTCTATAATTTTCATCGTTTAGCTTTTTCATCTCTTTGCTTGGATTAATTTCCAAGTATTTTAGTTTATCTTTGAGGCTATTGTGAATGGGGTGGTTTTCCTGATTTCTTCCTCAGCTGAATAGCTGGTGGAGTATAGGAAAGCTATTGATTTATGAGTATTGAACTTGTATCCTCGTACTTTGCTGAATTCAGTTATCAGCTCTAGAAACCTCTGGTGGAGTTTTTGGGTCTTCTAAATGTATAATCATGTTGGCAAATAGGGATAGTTTGAGCTCTTCTTTTCATATTCATATCCCTTTAATTTATTTCTTTTGCCTAATTGCCCTGACTAGAGTTTCAAGGAGTATGATTTATAGAAGTGGTAAAGAGGGCTTTCTTGTCTTGTTCCAGTTTTTAGAGGGAATGCTTTCAATTTTTCTCCATTTAGAATGATGTCAACCTTGGGTTTAACATTTATAGCTTTTACAATGTTGAAGTATGTTCCTACTATTCCTAGTTTTTCTAGTGTTTTGAGCATGAATGGATGCTGAATTTTATCAAATGCCATTTTTGCATCTATTGAGATAATCATGTGATTCTTGTCTTTAAATCTAATGATGTGGTGAATTACATTTATTGATTTCTGTATGTTAAACCAAAATTGCATCCCTGGGATGAACACTGCTTGATCATATGCATTAACATTTTAATATGTTAATGTGATTTCAGTAGTTTATTAAAAATTTTTGCATCTATGTTCATCAGGGGTATTGGTTTGAAGTTTTGTTTCCTTGCTGTGTCTTTGTCTGGTTTTTGTATCAGGATGATTCTGGCTACAAGGAATGCCTTTGGGAGTATTCATTGTTTCAATTTCATAAAATTATTTGAGAAAGACTGGTATTAGTTCTTCTTTGCACGTCTAGTAGAACTCAGCTGAGATAATAGGTGCAGAAGAAAGTAATTAAAATAAAAATAAAATCATTAATAAATATATATATATATAAAATATTTTCAAACCTATTCATGCAATAAAAGCACCCCTCACACAATCTTGAAGAATAGAAAAACATAAAAAAAGATGTAATTAAATTAAATTTTGAAGAATTTTACAAAATCAAAATTAAAATACAGAAAGTAAAAGAGAGAATAAAATATAATGTAAAAATCTTAATGAGAAGAAAGGGCTTGTTTTTGCTGAGGTGGTCAAAACTGTTGGCAAGGATGTTTCCATTCTTTGTATTTATTTTTGGCTCTGCAATCCTTAGTCCAAGGGCAGGGGTTGTTAAGTCCACTGCATTTATGTTCCTCACCTAGCTGTCAGTCATGGGGCCTAGGAACCAAAACTGGTTTTTGTAGCTTTCCACAGCCCGGTTCCCATTGTAGGGTGGAATGGATTGAGTTGTGCTGGAAAACTTCTGTACTCCCCCAGTGAGCTATTGTAGAGCTCTCAATTGGAAGCTCTGCAGTTGGGGCTGAGTCCTGACTGACCCTGAAACTCTGTGGGTAGGTATCTGAGGGTTGAGCCACGATCCCTGCTGCTGGGGAAATCCTGGTCTCTGGCAGGCATCTGCATCCAGTGAATTCCACTTTTTGGGCTTTAGGGCTTAACCTCCAATGTTTTGCCTTCTGCTGTGAATGTGCATTACATGTAGTGTCCTGGAATACGGGAGCTCCTTTGGCAGGTACAGGATATCCAGGACCCAGATGCCTTAAGGACAATTCTTTTGGCTCCTATTTCAGCCTATCTGATCCACGTACACTCTGGGGTCATAATAGGCAACTGCTGGGTCTGCTGACAATGTCCTTCATGAGTTCCCAATCTCCTGTTTGTGCTCACTACTGTTCAGCAATTATGGATGGTAGCCAATTTCTGTACCTGGAAGTGTTTTCCATGCCAGCGATCCTGGTTCTCATCAAACTATACACCTCTGAAATTGAGTGATTTTGGCGTGGTTTTCACTAAACCATTTCCCCCATCAAGTATGGAAATTAAGATCAGTCTCCCTCTGTAACCCACAGGTTCTCCCAAGCCATTTAAAAAATTTTTTTCCAACCAACCCACTATCTTCTTTGCCCCATTCTTTAGTAGCTGCAGCCACTGCCATCAGCCAAGCTGGCTCGTCTCTAACATTATTTTAAGTTTCTGACTTTCTGTGTCTCTGTGGTTTCTTTTACTGTCCAGCATTGAATTTCAATTAGATCTTTTATCCACCTCACTGAGGAATAGTCTTTCTTCTGTAAATCTGGTGCTAAGGAACTGCTGGGAAGTGCATCCTTCTTCCAATCTGCCATCTTCTCTCACTCAGAATGTTGATTTATGAAATAACTTCTAACTTTTTCTGGAACAGCTTCTCTACCAGGACAATAATCCCCTCTTTGACATCTCTGATAGTTAGCTACCCAGCTTCTGTTTGGATACCTCTAGTGAGTATATTAGTGTTTTTACTTTAAACCTTCCTAGAAAGTTCTGTCCATGAGGGAGTTGACTCATTTTCTTGCCCTCAAAAGGTATTTTCTTTTTCATATGATGAGCCTTTGGAAGTTTGAGGGAAATTCTTTCTGTAGTGTCTGCAAGTGTTTTTCATATTTTCTAGTCTCAGGGTCTTTCACAATCCTGATCAATATCCTCTCAGTCAACATTTCTCAAACTATGTTTCACTAAATGTCATTATCTTGTGAGAAGTCAATGTGTTCCAGTTTTTTAAATCCAGATTTTAAAAATGTTTTATTAGTGTATTATAGCTATACATAATACTGGGGTCCATTTTGACATAATCATACATGCATGGACCATGATTTGATTCCTTTCAGTCTCCAGTACATCCTCTTTCTCTTCTTTCCTCCCTCCCCATGTTCCTCTTCCTCTACTCTACTGGTATTCCATTTATTTGTTTCATTTTAACTGGTACTTTATAGATATATATCGTATATGAATATACCACAGTGAATTCCACTTTTATGTGATCTAGTTTTTTAAAATATATCTTATTTTGTCTATTGTTTGAGAAGTTTAACAAAGTGAAGTTGGATTTTAATGTGGGTCTGCTCAGATTCCTTCATATGTTAATGTTTATAAAAATACAGGGAGTCATTTTAGTACATAATCTTTTGTGACCATGGGACTGTTTCTTCCAGAATACTTGTTAATATCTTACTTGTGATAGAAGTAATCCGTGGTCCACCTTCACAAATGCTGCTCTGGAGATGACCTGGTTTATTAATATCCAATGTGAAGTCTGTTATCTATTACTGAACATAATACTCTTAATGATTTCTAGCTATTTCACAGTCTAACATTCTATTACTTAGCCCACTTTATATATAATACTTTTATTAACATATTCAAAAATATTATTAGCTTATTTGCTGATGACATTACTTTGTGAAGGTGATGGCTTACTTTGTGCTTTTTGATCAACTAAAATCTACCATACTTTTTTCTCCTATTTACCAGCCAATCTCTTCAACCCTAGGAAATTCAGTACTTAGTTTTGAACACAAATGCAAGAATTTCTATTTATTCGTATTAAATTTCATCTCATGTGTTTCATGCTAATAATTTCAATCCACATGAAACTTTCTAGTTCTCCAAAATATGCTAAGTGAAATAAGGCAGGTACCATAAGCTGCATATTGTGTGTTTCCACCTATATGAAATATCCAGAACAGGTGAATCTATAGAGACAAAAGTGGAGAATGATTTTTTGCCAGGGACTGAGAGGAAAGGGAATGGGAATAAACTGCTTAATGACTATAGGGATTTTACTTGGAAATTATGAAATATTTTGGAACTGGATGGATATGGTAGTTATATAACATTGTGAGTATATTAAATACTATAAGATTATTAATTTTATATTGGTTGATTTTATATCATGTGAATTTTGCCATAATAAATTATGTTAAAAAATAAAGTCATCTCTTTAGTCATTCCAATAGCTATGTCTACATCAACCCCAAACAAATAAATGATTTAGAGTGATGTAACATTCAGTTTTACTTTCATAATTATCCCCAGCATGGTGCTTTGATTGTTTATTATGTTTTACTCTTATTTATGTATTTTTTTATTTTATATTATCTCAAGTTTGAACTCTAGTCAAGGTAACAGTAGAAGAAAAGTGAACACTCTGGACTGAAATTCAAGAGGCCAATGTGACAAATATGAGGTGATAATAGTCTTGACATATGTCATAGAGAAACAAAAACAACAATAATAAAGCCAGTAAGGATGGAATATAGTAGGGTTCAGTAGGAAGAACATAAAATTAGACAGATAGGCAGGAACTAGAACTTGTTGGGCCTATAAGTCATAGTATTCAAAGTATGTTATTCAAAGTATGCTATGAAGCTCTCAGCAAGCAGAGAAAGATAAGCTCTTACTTAGTAAATAAATTAAGGAAACATAGTTCTGGAGAATGGGCAAGTTGACAGTTTCATTCAGTTATTTAATTCAATACTTATTTTCATCAATTGTTAATCTCCTATTTTGGTGGGTTCTTGGTATACACAAATGAGAAATAACTGATTCTAGTTCTAATTATCCTAAATGTGTTGGGCAAAGAAGAAACTTGAAAAAATTATGAAAGGTGCAATAAGCGTGGTGTGTGCATGTTACTGAGAACAAAAACAAAGGTTGCAATTAGTGTGAAAAAGTCAGGGAACAATTCAAAGAGGCAGAGATGTGTAAGTAAGTACACAACAACAAAGTAGTTGTTTGATACATAGAAAAAGATGACAAATAGCATCCCAGAAAGAGGAGAATATGAGTCAGAATGTATAAACTACTGCATATGTGTCTAGTCTCAGCAAGTTTGGCTACTGTGGACCCTTCTCACAACTTAATGATGCTAGCAAACATCCTACTGATGAGCTACCTTTGAGCTGATTTGTCTTCTGAGTAGATTCCACATCACACTCCACATTCTATATTGTCACATAGTTTTAGGCTCTTACCATCTCACCCATCACCCATATTTATATATTTTAGTCCCTCTCTTGATTTGTGACATGAACATGATATCTATTTTTAATTCACCTTTAAAGAACTAGCTTTTGCAATTGCTTGCCATTTCTTTAAATAAGTTATCTGCAGTTCTCTTTAATACTCTTTCAATGAAACAGAAACCTACCTATTACCACATATTTGTTACAGATATAACGCTTTCTTGCCCTAAGTCTTCTCTAGATTATTCTCTTCCTTGGATCTAATTAGTGAGGAGAAGTATACAGCTACCAAACATTGTTAAAGAAGGCATAGTGGTACCAGGGTTGTGGCTCAGTGGCAGAGCACTTTCCTAGCATGTGTGAGGAACTGGGTTCAATCATCAGCACCACATAAAAATAAATGAATAAATAAATAAATAACATAAAGGTATAAAAATACTTAAAAAGAAGGCATGGTTATAGATAATTGGAATATTCCCAAGGTCAGGACTGAAAACCATGAATGCTATCCTCAGCTTTAGCACCACATTACTACATAACCTGTCACGTCTTATAGTACAGCAGTTTCTCCACTTATTACATGAGAAAAATAGACTTCTGATAAAAATAATACATAAATAACCTAATTCATTAATACATAATAACATAAATTCACACTCAGATAACCAGAACAATGTTACCACTTCATGGTGTTCACTCAGGATCTCCAAATCATCACTTGCAGTTAAATTGTCAAACCCTGCCCAGCTCATAGTAAATCCTCAATATTTGTTAAATGAACAAATATTTACCTTACAGGCATATTATGAAAATCAAATGAAATAATATATTTGAGAGTGCTTCATAAGATTAGGCATGAAAAATTGGCACTCTCATTTCCCTTATTTGGGGAATTGATCATTACCATAGATCCAAAGCTCTCTTTTCTATTGGTTGGATACCTATGACACTTATTTCTTTGCTTTTGGGGAGATTATTTATTTAGATGTCCTTATCATAATTTCTCTCTCTGTAGACAAATTGAGGTCCCAGTGTCTCAAACTCAGGTTTAAATTTTTTTCTGTCTAATCTAAATGGAATGACTAAATTGTAGGCTTCAGAATAGGTAGATAAGAAAACTCTGAAAGAAAAAGCTCAGCAATAAAATTGGAAGACTCCATGTAGACTGTTCAACTGTGCTGAATGCACAGAATGAGAAACCATTTACCAGTCAACAGTATAGAAACCATAATAGCAGAGCAAGAAAAGTGGTATGTTAAGTTATAAAAGTATAAGAAAGGGTAGAAGACAGAACCTGTAGAGTTTCATGAGTTACTGACTGTTTTGAGCTGGTTCGGATACCACATCTCTGACATTCTTGCCATGGATGGAATAAGGTCATTTTCCCCTGAGGATACTAAATACAAGGGGCTTGAACAGTCTTTGGAACATTCTGAAGGTTGGAGAATTGGTGCTATGATGACCATTTTGGGCATTTCCAGCCTTGCTAGAGCTGGCCCACATGTTGTGTTTTCAACGTATTCTTAAAAATATCTTCCACTTAATGGATTATACTGATTGATCTCTGAGGAAGGAATAGGATCTAGCAGAAAGAGGCAAAAGAGAGAGAATGCCCACAAGATAGTGCCAAAACCAAAAGGCAACTAGATTGATGATTTTTTTTATCTTTAAGAACACAGGAATTAATGGTCATTAAGTTTTTGAGCCTCAAATTCAAATTTAGGCTATTAATTTTTATTTATTGACAGGAGGTTCAAGTGTCATCTTGTCCTCTGTCAGGGTCCAGCACTGCTTAACATAATCCTTATTCTAAACCTTGGTTCAACAAATTTAATGGAGATTCTGGTTTGGTCAGGGAATGACCAGCCTCCATGAGAATTATTCAGTGGCAAGATACATAGATCACTGGCAATATCACTCAGATTATAACAGTGTAAAAAGGTAGGAGAGGACTTTGCCAAATAGGATTACAGTATGTGGCATTGAGTGGTGTCCTATTCCCATTAGAGTAAGAAGTCAGAGATTAAAATATAACTAGTAAATATTTTAATAACCACTTAGGAGACATAGCTGTAACAGATAAAGATCAAACATAGGTGATATTTTCTGATTTTGGGTTATCAAAAGTCCCCAAGAGCCCATACTCATTTTTATAAATGAGATTAGTTGACTCACTAGAGTAGTTTTATGGAATAACTAGACATCAACTTCCTCTTTCAAAATACACATGGATTGACTGTTTTGAACATTATGTGGCTCCAAGTAGTGTCTCTCATGGAAATATGAATATCTAGGCAATTTTACTGTGCATTGGCATGCCTCCTATGCAAGATAGATCACCTTAAGTTGACATACAGGTTAGACAACCATAATACTTTTTTGCCTAGATCACATTTTTCACCTTATCATTTTTAAGCTTTCAGGAGCCAATATCAGGGAGGTAGGTTAGGTGGTCAGTGGCAAAAAGTGAAAATGGAACCAACCATCCATCAGTAATGTCAGTCAAACCCAATGATTGCTGGGTATATTTAATTGACTGGGAATGTAAATTTCTCATTTTAGAACTACTGATACCTTGGGGTTGGCTCAGAGAAGATGCTGATATAGCAGTAAAAATAACCTGAGTCAGGTATTCAAAATATTTGTAGTTTGAAACAACAATCAAAAGGCAGCCCAAGTAGACTGTTATATTACTGTTCAAGAGGCATTTTTAAAATAAGGAATTTATCAAAGCCAAAATACAGCTGGAGTATTACATTGTGGTTAGCATAATGTTCTTGGTTAAGTCCTATTCCAATTTCACTTTTCTTATTTACAAGATGGTAAGTGCATAGGAGTCCAAGTTTGTCAAGGACAGTCTGCTATGGAGTCACTCAGATAAATGAGATCATAGAATTGTTAGAAGTAGAGTTAACTGCACATTAAGCAGAGGGTTCTCATGAAGAATGTGGAAGGATAGTGAACCCTGGACCCTCAGTGGAGATTACATCATTGGAAAGGCCCTCAGCTCCAGGAGTGCTATCAGCTTGTCAGGAACTGAACCTCAGATACCAAAACTACTAGTTAGTCATATGCATGATAGGAGTGGGGAAATGAGAGGAGAGGGAGGGAAGCAGGAAGTAGGTTATATTTCAAATTTCTGAAAAACTCTGCTTTAATGGTACATAGGTCTGGAGTGCTTTGCAGTGGGATAACAGGCAGAGCCATGCTAGTATGGAAAGAATGTTGTTAGCAGAAGCTCAAAGTGAAGTAGAGAAGTATAGATCTTTCAGGATCCTAAACTAAAAGGCCAGGACCAAGAAAAATGTAAACATCAAATGAGAGATAATAGCATCTCACCAGTATTCTTGTTTCCTTTGGACTCCTCCTCATCTATTAATGGGTATGGTTATCAGCAATGATTACTAGTGAGGTAACCTAGGCCATGTGGAGAACAGGTTTAGTCAATGAAATAACAATATTCCTGTATCAATCAGTGATTTGACCTGAGTTAAAACTCCATACTCAAGGTCTATATGTGCCACTGGAATGGAAAATACCCTTTTAGTATACAGACTGGGTGATAGCCTAAATCAGGAAATGGGTATAAACACATTTGGATAGGTAATACCATCATGGATTTGTCTTTTATGAATAAAAACAGCCTTTTATCAGCAATACAGTCATAAGAACCCCATCTGGAAGTATACTTAGTCTAATGGTGTTAGCATTTGGTGAGTCTAGATGTTATGTAGCTGCTATGTTCTGGTGTCCTTGTTTGTGGCCAAGTCACTTTTGATATCACAATGTATCCCTTTTCTGGGACTCATTCCATCTTGGGAAAGAAGCCTGAGTCTGATGACCCTGTGTTCCCTGCTGGAAACATAAATAGTATTAATGGCCATCTTGCTGGGTAAGGCTGCCAACCATGTTTCTTAGTGTTTCCTTAAAATCAGAACCAGGCCTCATCTAACAAGTCCACCTATCCAAAAGAAAAGAAATCTTTCTGCCTCCTCTTAACTTAAACACAAACACCGTGAAGAGAGTCTGCACTTTCCTTCTGTAAACATAAAAATGCTCCAGACACAAATATAACTGAAGAGGGAAAAATGTGATCTTAATATCAGCAGTACCTTTCACAGGAAGTATTATTAGCAGTGAAAAGACCCCTGTGATTACGTGAGTTCTTCCTTGGACAGGGGGTCTGAGGGTCTTTCAGCAGAAATAGCAATAGCAGTAGTACTGATGACAGATTAGAGCCAAAACTCTAATTTTAGTTCTAGTAATTGCACTTGAGTCATTTATAGCTGGAATATGGTCAAGGCCAAGCTAAGAATGGAGGCAGTGGCATAACATCTCCATAACAACTTCAGAGAACTTAGAGCTGATACCTGTATGGAACACAAACAGGTATAGACCTGACTGATAGTCTGCCAAGTGTGGAGTCAAGGTGTACCAGATTGGAGAGTCAAGTAGTCCAACTAGAGCACCATTAGAAAAGGTGTAGGTCTAGAAGCAGAGGCTAGTCATAAGGCAGTAAGATACAAAGCAAATTCATCAGGCAGAGCTAAGTGGGATATATTTTGAGGCACTGGGAACTAAGACATTAATATGTTAGAGAAGTAATTCTTCTTCAGGTTGAGACTGGAAGCAGGCACTTCCTGTTGCCTAGGATCTAGTAATTTTCAGCCTTAAATAAATTTACTCTGACTTTCTTCACAGGTGTCTTCAGCATAAGATTCCTAGGGTATTCAGGGAACTTACCCTAGCAGCCTTCTCTTTACAGTTGCCACCATCCAGGAATTGGGTCTCTATATAACAATATATTCAGGCAGCTTCCCTCTAGTATGGCCCTATGATCCCAGGGGCATTTGCTGGTTATTAAGATCATCTAGAAGGCTTTTAGAAACCTAGATTCTTGGGCTCTGTCTGATCACCGAACCAGAATTTCTGGGAGTAGGGCCCACAATTCGTATTTTTAAAAATAAAACAAAATAAACACTCCTCACCTGGAACTTCTGATCTTCTGTCCTTCAAATGGCCATTATTTCCAAGAGTTTATAATGAATCCAAAGAAGATGTATCATTTTTTTCTGACCCACATATTTTGATAATTTATCAGAGAATTTTGAGACAGGTACATGAAAAATGTACTATTATGGATATGATCTTATTGATAATAACTAGCATTTGGATAGTACTTTGCAATTTCAAAGTGCCTTTTCACTTTCAGCATCTCCTATCTAATTTAATTCTCACAATATTCCTGAGATAGCAGTTATTGATACACCCATTTCATAGAGATAAAAACTAAGATTAAAAAGATTAGGGAAAGTTATTTAATAAATAGTAAAGCCAGGATTTAATTTCAGGGTTCTTTGTGTCTCTTCTCTGTGGCACAAGAAAAAATGCATGAAGACGGAATAAGAGTAAAGAGTATGCCCTCACAGAAAATCCCAGTTATCCAATATCTGA